>NC_051155.1:77449140-77770724 GCF_013339745.2 Dermacentor silvarum
AGAAGAGGTGGTGGGGTGCTGCTCGCCATAAAAAAAACATATCACGTCATTTCTTGTACTGATGTCTTCGAGTCTACAAATTCTGTGGGTCTGCGTATCATTTCCCCATTCGAATGCACTTTATGGTATATGCTACAGACCACCCGATAGCTCCTACAATTTCATTTCCGAATTACACGACAACATTACCTCTATTCGATCCAAATATAACAAAGCTGACATGTTTCTTCTTGGTGACTTTAACTTTCCAGACATTGACTGGCAGAACTTGCGAGGCCAATCACGTGCATCTTGTGAGTTCGTTCAACTAACACTTGATTTTTCACTTGTGCAATTAACCGACCAACGAACTCGTATCAATAACATCTTAGATCTTGTTCTAACGTCCGCGCCCGAGAGGGTAAACACTATCACTTTTGCGGATGGGTTCAGTGAACACCGGTTATTACAATTCAGAGTTCATACACCTTCATGCTCACGTCACCTGAAAACTAAACAAGTATTTGATTACAAAAGAGCAAACGTCAGCGCTATTAACAATGGTCTGGAAAGCTTCACGTCGTCATTCTTGGCAACTTTTTCTGAGCGGACAGTGAACGAGAATTGGTGCCTGTACAAAGAAAAGTTAATAGAATTAGCACATGCGCATATACCAAAGGTTTCATTTCGCGTAAACTCATCGAAACCATGGTTCAGTAAAGCTCTTCGTACTCTAAAAAATAAAAAGAAGCGTCTCTACAGGACTGCCAAACGTGTGGACACACCTGTATCTTGGAGCAGACATAAGTCTTGTGATGCAGCCTACTGCAATGCCCTGCGTCAAGCTAAGCAAAAATATTTCTCTTGCGATCTGCAATCACTGCTTCAAAACAACCCCAAAAAATTTTGGAAAACGATCTCTCCCGCTAAAGATTCCGACATTTCACAACTACTTGATGGTTCTGGCTTGCCGATTGCACGAGAGCTTTCAGCATTTATCTTTAACAATTACTTCACGGCCGTATTTACAAAGGAAGACCATTCGAAAATACCAAACGCCATCGAACTCGAATATCCATACATGACCCCTATCAATATAACAACCACTGGCGTTGCTGAGCTGATCAACAACCTTAAGATTTCAACTTCTTCCGGCATGGACGGTATAAACTCAAAAATCTTGAAATATACAGTAGTACCTTCTAGCACCGTCCTTTCTCGCTTGTTTCAACAGTCCCTCTCAACAGGGGAAGTTCCGTATGACTGGAAGGTCGGTAAAGTTATACCTTTTTTTAAGTCTGGCGATAAAAGCACTGTTAACAATTACCGGCCAATATCACTAACAAGCGTTCCCGGTAAGCTATTAGAACACATAATTTTTTCAAACGTAGCAAATCACTTGGAAACTAATAAGTTCTTCTTTAAACATCAACATGGTTTTAGAAAAGGACTATCATGTGAAACACAACTAATCGAATTGACTACAGATATTTTCCTTAGCATGGATGCCGGCCCACAGACAGATTCCATTTTCATAGATTTCGCTAAGGCTTTCGACCGCGTTGCTCATTGCCGTCTCATAGCTAAACTTTCATGCCTAAACATCGATTCCCTAACAGTATCTTGGATAAGAAATTTTTTGTCATTCCGTAAGCAGTACACCGTCGTCGATAACTATACTTCCAGTATCAGCGATGTAACATCTGGCGTACCACAAGGAAGCGTACTCGGACCATTACTTTTTCTGATCTATATTAACGACCTGCCATCCGAAATAACGTCATCCATTCGCTTGTTCGCAGATGATTGCGTGATCTATCGTCAAATCTGCTCACCTTCCGATCACGTGGCTCTTCAACGAGATCTTGACCATATTACTAACTGGTGCTCTTCTTGGCAAATGACCCTAAACACTGATAAATGCAAACTAATTACATTCACCCACAAAAAGACATTTTCCGCTTTCGATTACTCACTGGATAAGAACCCCGTTACTCGCACCAACTCGTACAAGTACCTCGGCATTCTCCTTACACCTAACCTGTCTTGGTCTGCGCACATCGAAAAAGTAACTGCTAAAGCCTCACGTACGCTCGGTTATCTTAAACGTAACCTGCGCGATGCTCCGGCCATCACCAGACAAATCGCCTATCAGACATTCGTAAGGCCACAACTGGAATTCGCAGCCCCTATCTGGTCACCTCATCAAGCTTACCTAATCGCGACTCTCGAGTCCGTCCAAAACCGCGCCGCCCGCTTCATTGTCAGAGATTATCACCGTGACTCTAGCGTGACTAGCATTAAGTCATCTTTATCTCTCTCATCTTTTGCATCGCGAAGAACCATAACATTGCTTTGTCTGTTTCACAAAATTGTCCATAGCACGCGCCCGTCCACCCTGCCGCTTACACGTCCATCTCGTACATCTCGGCGTCTGCATAATCATCTCTGTTTCCAGCGCATCTTTGGCCGAACTAATGCTTTCAATTCATCCGCGTTACCACGTGCCATTCAGCATTGGAATAACCTACCAAACGACATAGTTGACATTCTTGACCCTGATTCCTTCAAAGCACGCTTATGCATATTATTTCCATAACTCATCACAAGTAACCTTATTGCGCACCTAAGTAATTGCCTATAGCGCAGTTGTATAGTTTTTTTATTATTTTTTTATTGCGTTAACATTGTTCTTTCATCTTCACCTGCTACCATTGTATAATTTCTTGGTACTCCTTTTTGCTACTTCACACAGTCGTTTGGTTTCATTTATCGCGTTATTTATATTGTTAGATATTTGTTCTTTCATGTTTACCCGCTAACAATGTATAATTTCTTGTACTCCTTTTCCTTTTTGCTAATTTCCTGTACCCTCCCTCACGCAATAGTCCTTCGGGAGCTTGTGAGGTAACTGAATAAATAAATAAATAATAAATAAATAAATAAATAAATAAATAAATAGACTCTTAAGCTTCGCCTTTAAGAGTGGAACTCGATTGCATTCAAAGATCCCTGGCTGCTTATCAGGCTTCCCGGCAACTGCAGTTTTTATGCCCAACTTCGCCTCTGCGCGCGGCTGCCGAGGAGCTGAGCGCCATCTGAATGGTGTTATTGGAAGGAGGAGACCGCAACGCGCCGCTCCATGAATGCTAGAAAGGCTGGAAAAGGGGTTTGTGTTTAAGTTTCGGCGTAAGAGCGTCTTGAATATTTAAATTACAATACGACGCTATCACGTCTGTAGGTGGTGGTTACGTCGTACTTTAAGATTTTTCTGACAGAAATCGAAAACTTTTCTTAGCTGGAACCGTTGGTGAAGGGAGTATACATGTTTTTACTCGTGTTACTGATAATCAATGCGAACAATCAGCATGACGTGAGTCCGTGAGTAAATGCACGTGAGTCCGGAATGTAAATGTATTTTTTTTCAACTGAAATGCAATCA
The DNA here is from genome assembly GCF_013339745.2 of Dermacentor silvarum. Taxonomy (NCBI): domain Eukaryota; kingdom Metazoa; phylum Arthropoda; class Arachnida; order Ixodida; family Ixodidae; genus Dermacentor; species Dermacentor silvarum. Next base: position 77,452,562 of record NC_051155.1, read on the forward strand.
GCAGAAATTCAGAAGCGCAATAAATGCTCAGTGACTAATTTTGAATAAATCACAATGCTATCTTAACCGCAGCACGATAAACTGTCAGTGCCGTCTCAGTGTGGGCTCAACCGATATTTCACACAGCTATATCACTGCAAACGTCATACGAAATTTAAATGTCCGATATTCGAGAGGTCGCAACCCTTACATCAATGATATTTCAACCAACGCATAGTGTGTTCTCAACAGAATCGGTCAACATTGACTGATTCAATGTTTTCTCAGTCATTTTTGTAAAGGATTTGGCATATAGGTTCAGTGTATAGACTTATAACACAGCCATCAAAAGTTTCTTGTATGATGCGGCATTGTGATGGCGCCTCAGGCTCGGGGTGTCATTTAGAAAGGCTGATTCGTTCCTCAGCTGGCACGCAGACTCTTCTGAGTGCGAAGGTAGTATGTACACTTTTTGGGCCATTGTCTACCGTACGAAGTCTAGCATCAAACTGGATGGGCTCAAGATCGTTTTATGGAAACGAAGATCAGTATACGAGACGGTGCGCGTCGCTGACGCAGATATCAACGAAAGGATACCTACAGTACTTCAAGCTGACCGTCTTCTGCGGCTGTTTATGGTCTTGCTGCACACCTTCACTCTTACACGCACCTGCCGTTCTTCCTTTCCCGTTCTTTCAGTCTATTGACCTCTTTATCCCCTTCCTCCCGTGCATGCTAAGAAACCGAACGGACGTCTTTTAGCTTCTTGCTTCTTCCGCATTATCTATTTTTTAGAACACTCAGTGTCTGTATACAATAGACACCACATGTATACTCCGGAAACGTTGACTGAAGTTTTCGAGCACGCCGAACGCCGACACGATGTATTTCCTCGCACGCTACGTAGCGTTACTTGCCCTCGATGGTCTGTAGGAGTAATACATGGTCTATATAGTTGCAAACATGAAAGTTCGTCGCAACGCGGGCTTAAAATAAATCAAATAATTCATTTGGATTCTTTTCAATAAAATGACAAATGTGAGCACCATTTAGACACGAACCATTTACATTCCATCGGTGAACAAACACGGTGTTAAAAAAGACCTGCCATTGGGTTTTCTTTCTTGCTCTCTCTATCTCTAAATATATATATATATATATATATATATATATTCACGCGAAGCACTTTGGAAGTAAGCATTCGCGACTAGCACGATAGAGCAGCGAGAGGTAACACAGCCGATCGAACACCGAATCAAGGTTTTCTTCCTCGTCGTCGTTCTCCCTCTTATAGCCACAGCCCCACTGCTCCTTATTTTACAGTACAGTTATCTCCCCCGCGGAAAAGGGAGCCATCCCGGCGACCTATGGGTACGACAACACAGGCGGATCATTGTGCGGCTTGAGACGCTGGACATGCACAATTTCGCGTCCTCGACGGCGATGATCCAAACGTAGCTCGAGGGGTTCCACGATATAGTTGACTGGAGACGATTGCTTGATCACGCGGTATGAGCCCTGGTACTTCGACGCGAGTTTCGGTGACAGTCCAAGGGTAGGGGCTGGAGCCCAAAGCCACACTAGCGAGCCAGGAGCATAGGATGCAGGAGCAGGGGAAGTTTCTCTAAGGTGCTTCTGGCGTTGCTGGTCTTCTGACGTAAAGATACGGGATATTTTGCGACACTCTTCTGCGTGTGCAGCAGCTTCAGAAAAGGTAGTGGTTTCCGTGGTGTCAGGGCGGTACGGAAGGATAGTATTCATTGTGGAAAAAGGTTCGCGTCCGTACTGGAGAAAGAAGTGCGAAAATACCGTGGTAGATTGCGTGGCGGTATTATAAGCATAGGTCAGAAATTGTAGAACATATTCCCATTTGGTTTGGTCTGATACAACGTACATGGCTAGCATGTCACCAACAGTTCGATTAAAGCGGTCGATGATGCCATTAGTCTGCGGATGGTGTGCAGTAGTGGTGCGATAAATGATGCGGCATTCTTTGAGGAGAGCTTCTATGACGTCGTAGAGGAAGACGCGGCCTCTGTCACTGAGTAATTCCCTGGGAGCTCCGTGGCGAAGGATGATGCGGCGCAGGAGAAACCAGGCGACGTCACGTGCAGAAGCGCTGGGCAAAGGGGAAGTTTCCACATAGTGCGTAAGATGGTCGATGGCCACGATTACCCAGCGGTTGCCGTCTGATGTGATTGGCAGAGGTGCATAAATGTCGATGCCGACTTGATAAAAAGCACGTGCTGGGCAAGGCAAAGGCTGCAATGGAGCGGTTGAACGACGAGGAGGATCTTTGAGGCGTTGGCAAACGAGACAGGAGCAGACATAATGACGGATGAATCGATACATCCCCCGCCAGTAGTAACGAGCGCGTAGGCGCGCGTATGTCTTAAGTACACCTGCATGCGCGCACTGGGGATCGTCGTGGAATGCTGCACAAATATCCGAGCGTAGCTGCCGAGGCTTGACAAGCAACCATTTGCGGCCGTCCGGGAGGTAGTTACGACGGTACAAGAGCCCGTCGCGAATGGAGAAGTGGTGTGCTTGGCGACGTATTGCACGATTGGTAGTGGGTGGCGATGGGGTGGATAAGAAACTCAGCATGGACACAATCGATGGGTCTTTCTGCTGCTCCAGAAGAATGTCCGTGGCAACAAGGGAAGACTCGTACAACTTCGTAGACTCGTACAACAGGTTAGCTCCCCGTAGGCCTTCGGGGAGCTAACCTCATCTGTTAGTGGCGAACGAGACACGGCATCCGCATCGGAGTGTTTTCAGCCAGAATGGTACAGCACTCGAATGTCATACTCCTGCAGTCGAAGCGCCCGTCGAGCGAGACGACCGGATGGTTCTTTTAAGGACGACCACCAGCACAGCGAATGGTGATCAGTTATCACGTCAAATGAGCGGCCATAGAGATACGGACGGAATTTGGTTATGGCCCAAATTATAGCGAGGCATTCTTTTTCTGTTACAGAATAGTTCGATTCTGCTTTAGTGAGTGCACGACTGGCGAAGGCGATGACGGTCTCATCGAAGCCAGCCTTTCTCTAAGCGAGAACGGCACCAAGGCCGACGCCACTGGCATCCGTGTGGATTTCAGTAGGAGCGACATGACACATCATTTCGACCTCTTCGTCCGTGGTCTGATGGTCGACGTGCAAATGGCGACTCCACGCTACGCCACAACGACGCTGCTTTTCAGGGACCTGCCATAGCGCACCCGCATGACGAATCCGTTCCGAATGATCGGACCGATTTCGGCCGTTGGTCGCGCTCTCCAACTCATCCACGCCAGATGCCTGCTGGACGTACTTTTGCTGACCTTCAAGGCCGAAGGTCGGTCAGCCCCCGCCGGGGAAACTGAAGGCGGCGACCTCTGGGGGTAAGGTTGCAGGCCCGCCGCAAGGCCATAAAAATCCCCCAACTCGTGCACTGCAGAACGCCGAGAAGCCGATAACCGACCCCGAAGAAATTGTGAGCGCCGACCTTGATGTTTTCGTGGATGGGCAGCCAGTGACAGCGCTAGTCGACACTGGGGCTGACTTGTCTATAATAAGTCAGGAACTCGCCCTCCGCCTGAATAAAGTAAAGACGCCATGGACGGGACCTCACATAGGGGCGGCAGGTGGCCAATTACTGATGCCTACTGGAAGTTGTACTGCAAGAATTAACATTAGAGATTCTTGTTCCGTGGCCGCTTTCATTGTTCTTCCTGAAGGCTGTAAGGATTTCATTATTGGAACTGATTTCCTAAGGGAATATGGCGCCGTAATTCACATTTCAGACCGCATGGTGACGTTTTATAAGAGCCCTGGTTTATTCCATTGCTTATCGCCGCAACACAACTCTTTTCGTCTAACAGAAGGCGACGTCGTAATCCCAGCTCAGTCATGTATCCTTGCTTCGGTGGCCTGTGACGTACCGTTTCATTGCGAGGCAGTTGCCGACCAAATAACCATTTTGTTGCTTACTCACGGTATCTCGGTCGCACGAGGAATTTTTAATGTCACCGACGGGTGCACTAACCTATTGCTAACAAATTTTAGCAGAGAGAGACGGCACCTTAAAAAAGGCACTGCTGTGGCTTATTTTGACGGTGTTGCAGAAGTTCGCGGCTGCTGTTCACTACTCGAAGAAGCGCCCACACAAGACCCAGCTCCTGCACTTGACATCAGCACTGTCTTGCTGCAACAAGACCGAGAACGGCTCCTTACGCTCTTGGCGAAGTTCAACGACTGCTTTTCGTCAACGTCAAGAGTCGGCCGGACGCCTCTAACAAGGCACCGAATAATTACAGAGGATACGGCGAGACCGATTCACCAAAATCCTTATCGTGTGGCTCCCAGAGAACGTGAAGTAATACAACAACAGGTGACAAAAGTGTTTGAAGACGACGTGACCCAACCATGAACGAGTCCCTGGGCATCCCCGGTAGTTCTAGTCAAGAAAAAAGACGGCAGCTTCCGTTCCTGTGTGGACTACCGAAAACTAGATCAGGTGACGAAGAAAGACGTGTACCCGCTTCCCCGTATCGACGATTCCCTCGACAGGCTTCGACACGCGTGTTACTTCTCTTGAATGGACTTAAAGAGCGGATATTGGCAAATCGAGGTAGACCCCAGAGACCATGAAAATACTGCTTTCGTGACGCCAGACGGCCTATACGAATTTAAGGTTCTGCCTTTCGGCTTATGCTCTCCCCGTGCTACGTTCCAACGCCTCATGGATACTGTGCTTTCGGGTCTTAAGTGAAAAACCTGCTTAGTATACCTCGACGATGTCATCGTGTTCTCCGCAACGTTTGAAGGACACATCGAACGGCTTGAAGCGGTTCTGCAGTCCATACTATCCGCCGGCCTCATCCTGAAGCCGGAGAAGTCTGACTTTGGCTTTGCGGAATTACAGTTTCTTGGTCACGTCGTCAGCCACGCCGGTGTCCGCCCGGATCCCCAAAAAATTACCGCCGCCGCACAGTTTCCCGTAACATCCGATAAAAAGGCTGTCCAGTAGTTCCTCGGCCTCTGCGCATATTACCGACGGTTCATTGCACACTTTGCTCGCATTGCGTCACCGATAACTCGCCGCACGAGAGACGACGCTGCTTTTGTATGGGGCGACGAAGAGCAAGGTGCATTTAACGTCTTCCGGCAACGTCTCCAGACACCTCCAGTGCTTTCCACTTTGATGAGACCACTCCTACATTGCTCCATTCGGATGCCAGCAATGTTGCATTGGGAGCTGTTCTTGTGCAATGGCGGGAGAACACGGAAAGAGTGATTGCCTATGCAAGCAGAATGCTCTCACGCACCGAGGTAAATTATTCCACAACTGAGAGAGAGAGAAAATAAACATCTTTAATATGTGAGAAAGAATGCCTCGGCGTAGTATGGGCGGTTATGAAATTTCGCCCATATTTGTATGGCCGCCCTTTCAAAGTTCTCAGAGACCACCATTCACTGTGTTGGTTGACTAACCTTAAAGACTCGTCTGGACGATTGGCGCGTTGGAGCCTAAGGCTGCAAGAGGTTGACATGACGGTCACATACAAGTCAGGGAAGCGACATACAGATGCTGACTGCCTGTCTCGGTCGCCGATAGAGGCGGCTTCTCCACTCGAAGAAGAATATACAGCATTTCTTTGTGTTCTGGACACATCCGCCATCACTCAACATCAACGGGACGACCCTGAGTTGCTTGCACTCATCATTTACTTAGAAGGAAGCTCTGCGAAAGCACCTAGAGTTTTCGCGAGAGGATTGTCTTCGTTTTGTTTACGGGCCAAAGTCCTTTACAAAAGAAACTTTTCTTCGACCGGGTCCTCCTACCTGCTCATCATTCCTGCAACTTTTCCTACGGAAGTACTTCAAGCCTGTCGCAACGAGGCGACTTCTGGTCACTTAGGCTACACGTGAACATTGGGCAGAGTACGGCAAAGCTACTACTGGCCGAGACTTACCACCGCCGTGAAACTTCACGTTCGCACTTGTCTTGACTGCCAGAGGCGCAAGTCGCCTCCGACGAAACCAGCCGGCCTCCTACAAGCTGTCCAGGTTCCTCGAACAACATTCGATCAAATTGGTATGGATATTTAGGGTCCGCTGCAGGGAATCGCTTTGTTCTCGTCGCAACCGACTATCTGACGCGGTACGCTGAAACAAAGGCCATCCAGAGAGGCACAGCAGCCAAGGTGACGCGCTTTTCGCATTGAGAATGTTGTGTTGCGACACGGCGCACCCAGCGTCGTAATCCCCGACCGAAGAACCGCATTCACGGCGGCACTTTTAGATTACGTCTTGCTGCTAAGTGGAATGCCTCATCGGAAGTCAACCGCCTACCATCCACAAACCAACGGACTGACAGATCGAGCGCCTAAACAAAACATTTGAAGACATGCTATTAATGCACGTGGACGTCGATCATAAAAATTGGGATGACATCCTCCCTTATATCACGTTTGCGTACAACACGGTGAAACAAGAGACGACGCGCATGACTCCGTTCAGCCTTGTTCATGGGCGGGATGTACGAACGATGTTGGATGCAATGCTTCCACACGAATTTGACGACACTAATACGGACGCCGATATGTTTACGCAACGCGCCGGAGAGGCTCGGCAGCTCGCGCGCTTGCGGATCTGCCAGCAGCAACACTACGATCCAGGCCGCTATGATGCTCCCCATAGAACCGTAACCTATGAAGTCGGCGACAGAGTGTGGGTTTGGACACCCATACGGAAGCGAGGCCTCTCCGAGAAGCTGTTAAGGCGACACTTCGGCCCCTATCAAGTATTGCGGCGACTCAGCGATGCGACATACGAGGTCGTCTCCGATAGTCCCAACTGTACACGGCGTCGCCCACACCATCCTGAACTTGTGCATGTTGTACGCATGAAGCCGTATGTAGCGAATGACTCTGCGCGAGATCCTCACATCCGCAAGTGATATTTCTGGTCTAAGATCAAGACAATGCTCTTCTAGGGAGGGACAAATGACGCGTGTGCTCTAGCCAGACGATGGGCATTATCGGACTCCGTCTAGTGGGTCGGTGGGATTTTGCCGACGACGAAGAAGACGTGTCTCTAATCTGTTTTGCTTGAACTGGTAGCCTCGTTGTTCCTGAAGAACGTCTTCGAGTCTTCTCTTGGCGTTGTACCGCGACAATATACATTTAACACAAAATGACATCAGCCGTGACATTCTCGTTTGGCTCGCTGATTCTCCAACTATCGTAATACCGGCTCCGAATAGCCAGCGAGATGCTAAGACAACACGCATAAGAACGGCGAGGTATTCGCAGAACACATTTACCAATTTCTATTAGCAGTGGGCCGTGCAAAAGTTTTCGCAAATCTAATATTACCTCCAAAAGACTCCACAAGGCACCTTTATAGGATGGAAACGCGCACAGCTAATGTCAACAACTCTTGACGTATGAATCACATGCGACACCTAAATTCGTGCCCAAGTGTCCATGTCCTAGTTTCCTAAATGAAATTGCATTATGCAACTTCTGGTCGCCACTCAAAAACACGCCGTTCGTTGACGAGTAGTGTTTACGAAATGTTTTTTTGTAACTCCAGAGGAAAGGTACCTGTTCCTGTGATCACAACAGAAAAACTAAAGTAAAGAAATACCTCCTGCATAATCCCCATTACTGCAAGTGAATCTCTGAGTAGATCATTTCTGGTTAACATCCCTGCCTTCTCTTCCTCTCATCCTCCTCCTCCTGAGTAGCTTGATCTTACAAGCCTCCCTACATTTCAAATGCTGTCAAATTATTCAACGAGAAATTGAACCGAGTAACATTTCTTTAGAACCAAGAGTAATTGCTAAGAAAAAAATACTATTGCTTAACCTAAGGGAGCCACAAAATACATTCAATTTTGTAATCCGGTGATCATGATGACAACATGCCAGACGTGAAACATTTTTGCCCACGGATTTTTTCGGACTTATAACCCCGAGGCTACACGTAAATTATGGGATGGTAGAGGAGCCACCCTAAGCATATACTTTGGGATTGCGAAATAGTTAAGATGAGAATTGCGGTCCCTCCGGATGAACTAAGGGCGCGGTGGGGAACCGCAATGACTAGCTCAGATCTCCCGGACCAACTTTGGGCGATCCAGCAAGCCTGGGAATCTACTGAGAGACCGGGTCTCTCTGCTGCCCTCGGCGCGGCCTAGACCCAGGCCATCAATTTGCAGGATATTCAATAAAGTTGTTGCACTTACGTTGTTTAAATATGGATAGGGAAGCAACCGGAGGCAGCGTCATATGCGTTTATCGTGACTTGGCAGCGGATAGTTCACAGCACACCTGCGGCAGGAGACCATGTAGATGTCAGTCCACAAGCACTTGAGGTCTCTGCAGGATTTATTGGAATCGATGCTCCAGAAGCATGTTAATTAAACCACAATTTCCGCTGCCGAAATATCAGCGGTACATCTTTAACGCAGTAGTGCCACTTTTGAGTGTTGTTAGTGCCTAGGAATATATATTAAAAAGAAAAATGTTATCTAGAGCAGGCCTGCTTAAGCACAACGCAAGGTTACAGAAGCGACTAGACCTGGTCGCAGTCGCTAAACCGGATTTGTATTGCGATTGCACAAGGGAAAAGCAACTCGACAAGTCCCTCAGCGGGGAAGCTAGAAGCACTTTCCGTGTGCAGATGAAAGGGTGGCAATAAAACGGCGCTCATTTTCACTAAAAGCACAGCAGCTGCTACCTAGAAAGGAAGAGCGATTGTGGATGCAGGTGTTCTTCGATAACTTTATATGGATAGAAGAGAAACAGCAGGTTGTACGGCGTTTCTGCACCGGACAAAAGCAGGCAAAGAAGTTGAACGAACGTCCCCATGGCAGCAGACGCCTTCACTCTACGACCTCATGAATAATGTATAAAATAGTGCCGTGTGGAGAAGTAGAATATCTATGTCAGGGAGAAAACGAAAGGGAATTGTATATAGGGAGACTGAAGTGAAGGCGTAGGTGTACAACCTAAAGGCAGAAGACGTACAACACGGCGACATAAACCAAGCCACCAAAACACCTCTCATCGCCTCTGTCCTCCTCGAATACATAGGCGGTCGATAGCAGCCGACGTCGTTTTTGCCCTCAAGTGTCCATCGCCAACCTGTCGAGACATAAAAAGAGTGCGCTTCCGGCATATCATCATGGTTGCCAGCAGTATTTTTCTTTCGATCTTTGAAACCTTGTGATGTGTACGCGGGTCCTATGACGTGTTGTCCTTGATCTATGGTTAAAAATGTGTGCGCGTTATCGCATCGAAGTATGGGAAACCGATTGTGAAGAAGCCCATATGGTGTTAGCTTGCTAGTCTGTTGATATTTTACATACATGGGAAGCGTATGAGTCGCCAGAAATAAAAGCAAAAAAACGCAAACACTTCCATCAATCAACAAGACCATCTATTGTGCAAGTCGGTGACTGATCATTTTATGAAAGAAAGTGCGCTAAGGGATGCAACTACACGAACTGGGGCGGTATTCCGTAAGAGTCTACATAGTGGACTGCCCATTTAGGCTGTCGCTGACTGGCTGCTGCTTCACGTGCATGAAGAGACTGGCTGGCACCTTCCTGCACGTCAAGCAGCAGCCAATCAGCGACAGCCAAAATGGACAGTCCACTAAGTGGACTCTTACAGAATACAACCCCTGAAGTGTCCATTGCGTGGAACTGTAGACGTCCCGGACGTCTACAGTTCGGGACGTCCGGGACGCATTTCTTGCTTCCTACCGGCAATGTCGATTAATTCGTGCTCGCTCTGCGGTGTGCTAATCTCCTTGCTACCTCAGATGGTAGAGCGGCCGAACGGGTAGGGTGTTGGCCCCGATTTCAAATGGCGGACCAGGACGAATTTTTTTTAACAGCGAAGCTGTTTACGCCACCTGTAATTTGTACGTGTGCCACGAAATTATCATCATCAGCATTGGCTCGAGCGTCGTCTTCTTCCGCCGTTTAAGCCAGCCGTAATTTGTGCGTGTGCCACGAAATTATCACCATCAGCATTGGCTCGAGCGTCGTCGTCTTCTTCCTCAGTTTAAGCCAGCCGTAATTTGTGCGTGTGGCACGAAACTGCCGCGCCGTAGCCATGGCAACCAGGCGACGCCACACAGACACGGCTTCGCCGAGCTCCCGCTAGCTACAAGCTACTGCGCATGCGCCGTGGCGTCATCCCGGAGAGTGTGCGCTCGCCGCCCGAGAGAAACAAATGAATAAATAAATAAAACAAAACGAACACTCGTGGCAAGGCAGGATTCAAACCCGGGTACCCGCGCTCCGAAGGCGAACATCATAACCACTCCGCTATACCCCCGATCCCGCGCTTGCATAACGTGCATTTATGAGAATCAAATAGTTGCATTGTACTGACGATTGCAACACAACTTCTTTTGGGAAAGAGAAAGAGAAAATGAAAGCGAGAGATAGAGCAAGGTAGAGAAAAAAAGAGAGAGAAAGAAAGAAATAAGGAGAGAGAGAAATAACGAGAAAGATGGAGCGAGAAAGATGGAGAGTGAGAGAGAAAGAAAGAACGCGAGAGTAAGAAAGAGAGAGAGAGATAACCCAGCTACAACCAAGAGAAGCAATCAATCGGCCCTTTGTGCGGCCTAGTGCAAGCTTTCGCCTTTTTTTTTTTTTCAACTGCGAATATTTCTTTGCGTAAAAACTATACGTGTTTCCTTTGCAGATTCGCCCTAGGAGACAAGTGGATGATAATTTTTCCCGTTCAGGTGTCGAAGCAGTGTCACGGCTTCAAATACTGAAAGTAACGTCATAACGCCGTCGTCATTGCGCCATTGTCGTCAATGCTGGGTCCTGGCTACAATATTGGACGACTGGCCGCTATCGGACATAGTGCGAGCCCCGGATTTGGGGATTTGAGGCGTGCATCATTACGGTTAGTCCGTCACGTCATTATTTCGTAAGACGCGATGAAGTTGAATCATCGGTGGCTATTTCGCTGTGACTGCTCATAAAGACAGTGTGAAGATGAATGTCAGTTTTTAGGAACACAAGTCTTCATTGAAAGGCCATTTGCACAAATCTGTTGCGCAACAACGCACGCAGTATAGATTCTGGCTTTGATTTAGTGATGTTGAGATGGTTGGCATTCACAGGGATCAATTGACAAGAAAAATATTTGAGGGACGTAGCATAAAGAAATAAAAGTTGTCGCAGTTTCACCTGAAAGGCGAAGCATCAATTGCGATAGCAAATTTGTAGAGAGCTGACTGGGAGCTTACCACTGTCGTTGAAAAGAAAAGTGTACAATCATTGCATTCTACCGGTGCTAACATACGGGGCAGAAACTTGGAGGTTAACAAAGAAGCTCGAGAACAAGTTAAGGACCGCACAAAGAGCAATGGAACGAAAAATCTTAGGAGTAACGTTAAGAGACAGGAAGAGAGCGGTGTGGATCAGAGAACAAACGGGGGTAGACGATATTCTAGTTGACATTAAGCGGAAGAAATGGAGCTGGGCAGGCCATGTAATGCGTAGGATGGATAACCGGTGGACCATTAGGGTTACAGAATGGATACCAAGAGAAGGGAAGCGCAGTCGAGGACGGCAGAAAGTCAGGTGGGATGATGAGGTTAGGAAATTCGCAGGCGCAAGTTGGAATACGCTAGCGCAAGACAGGGGTAATTGGAGATCGCAGGGAGAGGCCTTCGTCCTGCAGTGGACATAAATATAGGCTGATGATGATACGGAGTAATGATATTCGCTTTATCAGCTGTATAAACTTGGACATGCAGCAGCACCGGCAACACGCAGAACTGTTGTCGACGCCGTCGGCGTTTTGCCCGCGTTCGCTCAAAATGCGTGCGGCGTTGGTGACTGTTGCCGGAGCCTCTGATATAAATAGGCACTTGGTGCCGCAGCTAAACATCGCCTCCCTTCCCTCCCCCTCCCCCCCCTCCCCCACGGCCTCTCGCGCGTCGGAAGAAGGCGCGTTTGCTCTACATATATGGTGATTGTAAAGGAGGAAAGAGACGCCTACTTCTGCAGCCCTTAAGCGAGCACGGCGCAGAACGCGCGTTTGTTCTCCGCCGTGCGTTCACTCCCCGTGAAAGCGCGCGCCCCTCGCGCCCTTTCACTCGCACATACAGCGTTCGGCGCGCGGCGACGATTTCATCTCCATTGACGTCATACGGAACCTCACAGCGACGGCGACGGCGACGCCGACGGCAGAAATCTGCTTTTGAGTGTCCATATAATTGCTATCGCAATAAAATTCAAATTATGGATAAACTAGCCGTAATGTGGGTGAAGTGACACAGAATATACCCTTTCTTGGTATCCCAAACGGATACTTCCAGCCCTTCAGCGTTGCTTCCTCGTGATTCCGTCTGTTAGCGCCGTTTTTTCCAAGATGATGTGACACGTACCAACTCACAAAGCAGATTGCCTTGTGTTGTATCTTTTCCTTTTTTTTTTGCATGCGCTTCCCATCTATATAAAGAACAAAGAAACAAGAAACGCAAGAGCTTCTAGCGCGGCGATTTTTGCGACTGGTGAGTTCCGTCTGTGCTCCGCATTTAGGGAGTTATTTATTGCAATTATCATTCTTAGAATGCGACTGCACTTTCCTGTATCTATCTATCTATCTATCTATCTATCTATCTATCTATCTATCTATCTATCTAGGTATCTATCTGTCTGTCTCTCTGTCTGTGTCTGTGCTTAACCATTTTGCCTGATACATGCCAAATTAGGTAACCGGTAGTCCATGACAATTGAGAGAGCATCGCATTGCAGTTCTGAAAGAACCACGTTCAAAACCAACCGTCGGACCAACTTGGGTCCCTAGGTATATGACAGTGACTATGTGTCGCTCTACAATGAGCTTTTTTCGCGCGAACGTAGGCCTCTGGGTACGTGCATGCCACGGCGTACTTGCGCTCTTCAATGAACCAGTTTGGTGCCAGCTTGGGCCACGCCTGCATATGTACAACTCGATAGGTGCCGTTCCTCAATGAACATGTTTCACGCCAAATTGGGTAACTGGACATATGCCACTGGCTACGTGCCCCTCTTGAATGACAAAAAAATGTATAACTTCTCTGGTGCAGGGCGGAATCGAACCCGTGTCATACATATTTATGCAATCTTACGTTATCTTGTGGTGACATTGAGGCTAATCCTGGGCCTTCTGAGCTGGAAATGTTATCCGAATTATTGCAAGGTCAAAAAATTATCAGTTTCACTAGTGAGGGCATTTAGTGGGCGCAGAAGGAAATAGAAAAAAAGCTTACCAGAATAAATGAGCGTATTAATGGTATTGATGAGCAGTTACAAAAATTGAATGGTCTAGCCAGGAAGGTTCAGAATATTGAATCAATAGTTTCAAAACTTGGATCTCAGGTGTTGGCGCTTCGGGACCAGATGGATGACACGGAGAACAGAGGTCGCAGAAACAATTTAGTTATATATGATCTTGACGAACAAAATACTGAGTCAAACGATGAACTAGTTAAAAAATGTACAAGAAGACATATTTGTGAAAGATTTCGGCAGGGAGGTAGTTGGCATTGAAAGATGCCATAGAATAGGAAACAAAGAAACAAGCAGGTCACGTCCTGTTATTTGAAAAAATTCGCGACTATCGCAAAGAAAGTGGCCATATTGAAATCAGCGCATAAACTAAAGGGCACACATATATCCTTATCTGAAGACTTTTCCAAACGGCTTCGCGAAATAAGGCAGAAGTTATGGAAGAGCGCGGCAGGAGAGAAAGCAAATGGCGCGAAAGTAAAACTCGTTATGATAAGCTGAGACATCAATAATATCTTGTTCGGTTGTGATGAAGTGGAAAATGTACGATTTCAGGCAACCCAGGCAAGGACTGACTGACACCAGAACCCTAAGATTCGGTCTCTAAAGATAATAAATATAATTGTAGGAGCGTAATTAACAAGGTCGCAGATTTGGAGGCTCTTGTTCTTTCACATGATCCTGCCGTCACAATTCTAACAGAGACCTGGCTAAAAGACTCAATATATGAGAACGACCTTGTCCCATCTGGATACAGTGCGTTCAGGAAAGATCGAGACGGTAGAGGGGGAGGCGTCAGTTTCCTTTTCAAGTCGTCACTTAACATCCTGCCAATGCCGAATATACCCAATGTTGAAGTTATCTTTTGGAAAGCGTATTATAATGGCCTCAGGTGCATATATAGGTGCTATATACAGACCACCGAACACTCCAGTTTCCATGTTCGATGAACTAGATAAATATTTGAGAGCAAATATAATGACTAATGACGGAATTATCCTTTCAGGGGATTTTAATCGGCCTAACATACACTGGCCAACATTCACGCTCACAAAAGACGATCTTGTTGTAGAAGCCATGCTAGACATTTGCTTTACATATGATCTGCTTCAAGTTGTGCAGGACTATACCAGAATTCAGGGACCTTCAAAGTCTGTTTTGGACTTATTCTTTGTCAGCGGATCCATTGATGCTCGAACAAGCTGCGAGGTATTTCCAGGAATTTCTCACCACCAAACCGTGCTACTAACCCTAAACAATACTGCAATTGATAAAAAATTGCAACGTTTATCTTTCTCCGATTTCTCTCGGGCAGATGACGTTTCGTTTATTGATACTCTCAAGTTTCATTTTAACAAGTTTGAAAACACCAGATGCGATGTAAATGAGCTTTGTATCAGGTATAAAAACATTATAATTGACTGTATTAACTCTTTCGTACCGCGAATTACAAAAAAAAGAAGAAACATAAAAACCCCTGGATTTCTCGTGAAGCGCTCCAGTTGAAAAGACCGCTAAAGTGAATAAAGAAAACAATGAAAAAGAAAAATTTGCAATGCAATGGTAACGAAGTCAGTGAATTAACTTCAAAGCTTACGGACCAAGTCATTAGCTATAGGCAGCGCTATTATGGCGACTTATTGCCAAGTTACATCGCATCGGCTCCTGAGAAATTTTTGGAGGAGCATTAGTCCTAAATCAGAAGAGTGTGATGTGTTTGACGTGAATGGCAAGTTGACTCATGATAACAAGGAAACTGCAAACCTATTTATTGCGCACTTTAAATCGGTCTTTACTCGAGATAATGACATTTTACCGTACTACGACGCAGTCCTGCCTCCTATAGCTGATGTTATGATAACTGAACAGGGTATTTATAATATGATACTTAATCTAGATATTAGAAAATCTTTTGGCGCAGATGACATTCCGAATGGTTTTCTTAAACGCTATGCGGAGTGAGTGTTCAAATATTTACATGTTTTGTTTGTGAAATCCTTGCAATTAAGCCAAGTTCCGAGCGACTGGAAGACCGCCAGAGTTAAGCCACTCCACAAAACCGGGAATAAGCAGCACATTCAGAACTACCGCCTTATTTAATTAACTTCGACTTCATGCCATTCATGCCAACTCTTGGAACACATCATTCACAAACACCTCTCGGAATTATTTGAGAAACATAACTTTCTAACAACCCATCAGCATGGATTCCGAAATCGCTATTCAACAATAACCCAATTGGTACAAACAGTGCATGCCTTCGCAAATAATATAAACAACGCTAAACAGACAGACGCCATATTTATTAATTTTTCCAAAGATTTTGATAAAGTCTCTCATCATAAACTACTCCATAAATTTAACAAAATTCTGAAAAATCGTAGGCTGATTAAACGGATTTCAGATCACCTCAGTGAACGTAAATAATTCGTTACTTTTAAGAATCACGACTCTAATAATCTCCCCGTTGACTCTGGCATTCCCAAGGGCTCGGTTCTTGGGTCGCTCCTCTTCCTGTTATATATAAATGATCTTGTAAATGATCTTCCTGTTAAAATCAAATTATATGCAGACGACTGTGTTTTATATTCAGTAATAGACAACCCATCGGATCAAGTATTACTAAATGATGCATTTCAGAAGGTAGTTGCCTGGTATGAAGATTGGCAGATGTCAGTGAACTTTGAGAAAACTGTTTTTATGTGCATCAATTACTCACAAAAAGAATAAGCTTAGTTTCATTTACTCGGCTAACAATATTTGTCTATCTGAAGTAACAGAATACAAGTACCTTGGCCTGTGGATAACTAACCTCAAATGGAATCGGCACATCAATAAAGTAACCACTAATGCCTATCGTAAATAGTTTTTTTCTTAGGAGAGCATTAAAACTGTCCACGTGTCCCGTTGGCTTATTAGCGTATAAAACAATTATACGCCCAATACTAGAATATGCAGCTATTATCTGGGATCCGTTTACGCAAACTAGCATCAAAAAGCTCGAACGGGTGCAGAGAAAGGCAGTTCGCTTCATTTACAATAACTTCTCCCGTACCTCAGTAACAGAACTCCTAAAACAAGCCTACTTGCCTGCACTAACAGAGCGCAATCGAGTTTCCCGACTAAAATTCTTATATCAGCTTGTGAATGGACATTACAACATAACATCTCTGATATAATTACATTTTCTTCCGGGTATGCCACAAGACAAAGGCATCAACTAACAGTGACACCATTCCACGTAAAAAATAATTGTTGTAAATATTCCTTTTTTCCTAGGACTGTAATTGAATGAAATTAATTTGACTAAGATAGAAGTTACTGAGCCTTCGTTGTCTTTATTTGATGCTAACATCTATTGTTTGGGCTACAAGCTCTTATGTGACCTCGTTCATTTCTTTTTGCCACGTTTATTCAAACCGATGTTGTTAGTATAGGCAATGTACTCCGTATTGCTTTGTTTTGTTGACTGCATTTGTACGCTGATATATTGTACTTCCACTCTGCTAAAATTTCTTTGGGGATTGCAGTATCTATAAATTAAAAAAATTTTAAAACCTAAGATTACATTTGAATGAAAGGTAAAAATCGGGCAAACAAATGCAAGTGTCCAGATGCGAAATCCACTCGGGAACGGGAACGAAAGTTCCAACCGCACTACGGACTTGTGCAGCCTCTTATCGTAGGACAGACCTTGTCGAGCGAGGTAGCTCGCCCTGTCTGTCAATTCTGCGGCTTGTTCATAATGAATAAAGTCCTAATAACGTAACCAAATCATATTGTGCATTACTGATTGTCTTTTTGAAAGGAAGGAACTGGATACCGTAACATGTACGCTTCTCTCGTTCCGATGCCAACAAGCTGTTTGAGATGATGACCGCATGTTAGTGATGGTGGTTCTTACAATATGTCACATACCCAGAACGGGGGATTGGCAAGAAGCGAGAGATCGATATTGTGCCAACACAAGCTAGGTCTTTCGGGTGCTCGCCACGTGCTGATGATAGAAATGACTTTCGTGCAATGGCACAAACTGCCAAGGGGGGTTCACTTAAGAAGCGTGTCTGGGTGTTGATTCTGATGATGACGATTTCCAAACATCGCACATACTGAGAACGGAAGGTTGACTAAACAGCGGGGGTAAAATGGCACAAGTCCACAACGGGCGATTGGCCAAGAAATGGAAAGTGCACACCGGTGCCAGTAAGTAAAAAAAAATGTTACATATTGCCAACGTCAACTCGCACTTTGTGATCATTCCGGCGTGCTGCTGATGATTATAATTTCCGCACTATCGCACACAACCGTATCGTGGGACTGGCCTTGAAGCGGCCGGTGCCTTTACAATATATAACCAGAAATGAAGAAATCGAAGCCCCTATAACATTGATCACATTCTGAGCAGGGGTACGCGGGAGCACATGCGTGCTTCAGTTTCCTCCATGCCAAAGACCCATAATGAAATGGGAAAATTTATAACATTTCACTGAAGCTTCACGGAAGTTTCGCTTCACATATATTTCAACATGGGCGTTGGATCTACATAAATTTTGTTCTTATCAGCTTCACAACGTGAATACATTTTGGTGAATACGGGCTCTCATTTCAGCCTAAGATTAGGTAGACAAAATAGACCCGGCCTTTGAGTTTTCTCATCGAATATGGTCCACTTCTTATCCCAACACGTGCCTGTAGGTGTGTATGTGTACGTCAGTATGGCTATTGCTTAAATCATGTGTTTTGTCCAATTGACGTGGAATAACAAGCCGTGCTCCTCTTTGAAACAGATTCATGCAGCGCTTATTAGAAGGCCCCTTTGTGGCATACATTTCGCAAGTGGGCCTCGAGATATGATGGCAAATAGGACGGAAACGTCGGTCATGTTCTATTCATAAAGGAATTTTCGTGTAGCCGCACAGACCTGCAAATTTATAAAGTCGTTAAAACTAAAATCAAGCCGACTAATAAGCCAAGAGGACAAGGCACGTGGATGGGCTTTACTCAACTTTAGAAACTAAACTGCCGCCATGCAGCCTATGCTAAACCACTCATATCGAAAGGTGCACTTCAGAGTATGAAGTGAAGTTTGGGGTGTTATATTTTCTACTTGTAATTTTAGAGCAGGCACACACAAGTGCCACATTATAAAGTTGATGACACTAAAACCAAGCTGACTAATGAGCCATCAAAAAAAAAGGCACGCAGATGTGCTTTACTAAACTTTAAAAGCTGCACTACCGCTGTGAAACCTATGCTGAACCACTCATATCATCATTATCATCATCAGCCTATCTTTAGGTTTACTGGAGAACAAAGCGATCGTCCAGCGATCTCCAATTGCAGCTGTCGTGAGCTGTAGCTGATTACAACTTGCGCCGGCACATTTCATAATTGCATCACCCCACCTAAATTACTGCCACCCTCGACTGCGCTTTCGTTCTCTTGGTACCCTATCTGTAACTCTAATGGTCCACCGGTTATCTGCCCTGCATATTATATGGCCTTCCGAGCTCCATTTTGTTCTCTTAATGTCAGCCAGAATATCGGATATCCCCGTTTGCTCTCTGATTCAAACCACTCTCTTCCTATCTATTACGCTAAGCCTATCATTTTGCGCTCCAGCGCTGCTTGCGCCGTTCTTAACTTGTCGCAGGGTAAAGACGCATGCTCAAGTGTGCCGAATACAGACTGTCATACTTCTTTCATGCATGCAGTGAATAGCATTGGAGAGATAGTGTTTCTCTGCCTGACAGCTTTCTTGATAGGCAATTTGCAACTTTATTGTGGAGTAACAAGATATACCTGTAAAATCTTTCTAAATATTTCGCAAGATATTCACGTATGCCTTCTGCACTCCTTGATTACGCAATGTCACCATGACTGCCAATATATCTACTGAATCTGATGCCTTTTGATAATCTATGAAAAAAACAGAGAGGGGTTGTTTGTACTGGAAAGATTTTTAATTACCAGATTGATAACTTGAGTGTGATATAATGTAGAATATTCCTTCCTGAAGCCAGCCTCTTCTGTTGGTTGGTTAAAGACAAGAGTTGGCGTGATTATATTGAAGGTTATCTTGGTGAAAAATTATTTTTAAAATGTAAAGAATAATTAATTTAATAAAAATAATATTTTATGAGGTTAGCCACCTCCGCGCCACCTTATTAAATATAATCAGTTCAAAATGTTATTACTGTTCTTTATCAGCAATGATCTTATTATTACTGTGTTTGTCAACTACAAACTAGCCATATGTCTTCTTCGTCTTCATTTTCTTCTCGTCAACTGTTCAAGCTAATATACAGTATTTTTCTTCATTTTTATTGCACTCTCTGCAAGTTAAACTGCACTTCATTTGTTATTCACAGCGAGAATGTCAAGCGTCACCTGCCGCTGCCTACTGTGAACGGGGTGGGTACCCGGGAAGCGCTTGGATTTTTAGCGCGAGTGCGTTTAAGGCCCAGGGTCGCAGAAAATCCGGCGTAGGCTTGGGCGCGGGCATGCCGGTGTCGTTGGCGGCAATATGACCCCCCCCCCCCCCCCCCGCCGACCGCGCAGGCCCTCCTCGTGGGGCAAGGCGTTAGTGAACAAAATTGGATTTCTCAAAGTAAAATGGATAGAAAAATAGTGATTTACTACTTAACCACAACCTACAAGCTTCATAGTGTCGGATTGTAATGTGAATATACGAGAACGCACAATTCAGTTGCCTGGAAGGCTGATAAGCAGCCAGAAATCTTTGAATACTATCGCATTCCCCTCTTAAAGGCGAAGCTTAAGCGTCCTCCAAATTTTATATCACCTTCTCCACCCTAATGTATCGATCGAATTAAAATTGTATTCTACCGGATTGTATTGTAATGTATTGTGTTGTATTTTATTAGACTGTATATGAAATGTATTGTGATGTGTGTTGCTTTGTATACAAAAAAATTATGCGATGCACAAGCTACATGCGCATCTCCCACTTTGCGGAGCTTCTCTTCTTCTTCAGTGGTTTATACCTGTCGTTAAGAACCGTTTCATTTGTCGCGAAAGCACACCTCAAAAGGAACTTGCTGTTAGAAAGTCGTGAGATAAGGTGCCCGATGCAAAGAAAGCCACTACGCTGTGTCTAGAACCAAACAAAGCCATGTTCGCTTCAGTGTTTGGATTGAGCTTTAGAAATGCTTTTTTTACTCAAATTATCATGTAAATGCTTAGGATATATAAACTGTACGTATTAGCCCTGTAAAAACAAGACAAGTACACGGCATAGGTATGGAAAGCATAGCGGTGCGCTCATAAATTAAAGTTATATACATATATATATATATATATCAGTGAAGTAAAGAGTAACAGGAGCCGGCACAGAAGTAGTCCAAAAATAGAAGCACGTAGGCGAAGCTTAATAACAGGACTTTAGCGCTCGCGCGCTAAAGTCCTGGTATGTTTTTCCTACGTGCTTCTCTTTTTTGAACTATATATATATATTATAGATCCACGGAAACGAGGCGGCTTACAAGTAGGTCGCTTATCAAACCACAAATTATTATTATTATTATTATTATTATTTTACAATACTGCAGGCCCTCCTCGGGCCCATGCAGGAGTGGTTACAAAATGAGATACAGTACAAAAAAAAGGAGAAAAAGAGAAAAGTGAAACCATTGTATCCAAACAAAGAACATAAGCACGCACAAAAGTGAACATACTCAATAAATACACACACTTTGCTTAAAGGAGCGGTTCGCGTACAAGCAGGAAAAGCAACGTTTTACGATAAGTATGCAGCCACAAGAGGCTGCATATGGAATACAGATAACATCAGTCACTTTATTACCACTCGAATTGCAAATTCTGAATACTCTCAATAAATGCATTGACAGATGAGCAGTTAACAGCCTCAGAGGGTAGCATGTTCAATGGGAAATGGCGTGTGGGAATAAAGAGTACTTGTGAGTGTTGTTATGACTCGGATGGGGATATCTAAGTCATATGTCAAATACAAATGTCAAATACATGGGGATATCTAAGTCACACTTGATATTTGCCCTGAAACCAACTTCATATTGTTTTTGCTCCACGAGGGCAATCATGATAACAAAAGCTACTATTATTGTGATAGCACTCACCAAAATCTTGTCAAAGATAACCACGTTTTCCCGCGATTGGGGGAAAATAAAACAGCATTCAAATACTCCAAAAATACGCTAGCGCCATTAGAATGACATCAGAAGCGGTGCCTCCATTTCGCGACACCATGCGCTCGCGCGCTAATGCACTTTATTCTCTAGAAAAAATACCAAGGCCGTAAATACAAACATATTTTTGTTTATATTATAGAAAACGGATAAGACGTCTGCGTATATTATAACAGAAGGAAGCCATGAATAAAGTGGCTCTAATGAGGCCCTAATCCTAATTAATTATGCGTGTTTGGAACCTACTGCTACTTTCCGGATTGTAGAAATTTCCAAGCGCGTGCATGATAATGTATGCAAAGTGTTTCACGAGCAAATTTCCTCATCGTCCAGTTTAGGTGCCCCCATCGATCACTGAAACAAGATTATTTCTGTTCAACCATTCCGAGAACCATAAGGTCAACGCTTTATTGTTTTACGAGCTCGTATTTGAGGATTAGGATAAGTCCAAGCTATTCCTTTTTCCGTTAATGTGCTGGCTTGCACCCATGAAATCGATTTTTACATCTAAAAAAACAAAGCACCCCGGCTTGGGGATTTGAAGCATGCGGATTCCCAGCCACATCTATGAATTAAAACGCGCCTTCCCCTCGATAACCGGAATTGGGCCTAATTGAAAATTTCTGATATGACATCACCTTGGCACTTTATTTTGTTCAATTTAATCTTGGTGAGCGCCTAAAGGCCTGAAAGTTTGGGCATACGCTTCGTACAGGGGATGAAGCGTATGTGTTGGACTCGAGTTTTACAGCAGCCCAGTACAGCCGACTATAATAATAATAATAATAATAATAATAATAATAATAATAATAATAATAATAATAATAATAATAATAATAATAATAATAATAATAATAATAAAATAAGAGTAATAATAATAGCTCCTAAACTAAAAACAAAAAAGTTCTGTGAAATCAATGAAACAACTCCGAAAGTACGAAAAAGAAGAAAAGATTGTATTGGCACGATAGAAAACAATTTTGGCACAAAAATATGGCACCGGCTCTTCCTTGGCTCTTAGACATGTGCTATAGTTACGTATTTACCATTCTGTACTTTCGCACATTGTTTTAAACGAGAGAGAGCAGTAAAACCGCTTATGCACACACAACGACATTGTCAAAACAACAGCACGACAACCTTTTCTTCTGCTAACGTGATAGATGTAAGAGAGACAAGCCGACAAGGTGCAGTCGCTCAAAATGTCTGCTTTACTTCTTTCTTCGTCGTCTTCTTCTTGCCTCGCCCCGTGTCTGTTGCAACATACACAGGTTTCTGAAAATTTATGTTCCACTAGAATAGATTCTCTGGCGATAACAGACAAATGTCAGAGTTGTGAGTGTTTAATAAAAACTATAATAATTTAGCGGTTTCTAAATAAATCCAAGTATCTGTATGATGGAAGTGGTGACATCAATTGCGGTTCGCCTTGAAAAGCTTTAGTGATCAGCCGCTCACGTCAGTGAAATGCTTGTAAAGTAATTGACAAATGGACATTTAAGGTTGTCTACAAGTCTAGGTAACCTGTGGTCGCATGCAAGAAGTATGTTGTCCTAAGACTTGTTCGGATTGGTTTGCCCCTTTTGCTATCTTACAAATCTCTTACAAATGAAGTGTTTATGTACACTGAAAATTTCGAGCATAACCTTCTCCAGGAATATCATTATAGAAAACAGCCAAAATAATTTTAAGGTCATCGCTTAGCAATCAGCATAACTATACAATCCTGTGAGAGGGCAAAGCAGCTTCATAAGCTGTAAGCGATCTATATATAGAGATCTATCTATATATAGAGCGTGAGCTAAATAACTAGTGCGATTTAAACGGAAAAAGAAAGAGAGAAAGCAAGGAGAAGAAAGGCAGGACGGTCAACCAGACAAGCTTCCGGTTTGCCTCCCTACACTGGGGTAAGGGAAAGGGGGAGTAGAAAGAGGAAAGCGGGAGAGAGTTAACACCGTGTGTGTACAGCAGCAAAGCCCCTTGAAATCAGTCAAGTCCAAGTAAGTGACCCGCCGATATATTGGAATGCTGTCCTGCTGCGGCTTAGCCAAATTAGCTGAAGCTAATCTTGGCGCTTCCCCATAGCTGGTGATGCGCGTTGAAGTCACCTGGGATGACCAACAGACCAGTGGCCGTTAGCAGTACGGTTCAGTACGGGGCAGTATACCGTTAAATTAAACCGCGGTCTTTTTGACTTCAGTGCTTATAGAATGCTGCGGATGAGGCATGATCTTACTCAACACTTGCAAGCACTGAGAGCACCCAGCACTTGCACAGCACTTCACGCTGACGGAGTATGCAGCTTATTCAAGAGTATTCGAAAAGAATTCATCAGAGACCGGAGCCTCATAACCACTTGCCGGTCTTCTTCGGGCAATTTGTCAGGAACACGCGCTGTAGACTCTACAGATGTGCGCTGTATCACTTTACGTGGCTTCCGGCACCACCTGGGGCATCTTCTGGGGCATCGGCTGAGGCTTCAGTTGTGGCTGCCACTGTGGCTCTGGCTTCAGCTGTGGCTTTAATAGTGGGGGCAAGTTAGATTGTTCTCCGCCATGACCTCATTGCCTGATTTAGATCGCATTCCGCCAGGCCTAGGGGGCAGTGCAGGAGGTGTTGTTGAATGTGCCGTACTCTTCACAGAGGCATCGGCGTTCCTTGAAGTCGAATGGCGTCGGGAGCGTCGCTTTCTAAAGGCCGCAACAGACTCCCAGCGAGACGGACGATCGCTCGCCATCTGTGAGCGATCGCCATCTGCTCGCCATCTGCGAGGAAAAAGGCGGTCTTGAACACCGCCTTTTTCCTTTGGGGCAGTCCTTCGAGGGAGCATGATGGGGAATTACAACGTTGAGAAATGGGCATAAGGCGCATGTGGTAGAATAGCTGCTAAAAATATAGCGTCACAAATGTGCGGAAGATGTTGCGTTATTGCTTGTACGAGAAAAACGCGTTCTACACCAAATCCTAT
Organism: Dermacentor silvarum; assembly: GCF_013339745.2. Classification (NCBI taxonomy): domain Eukaryota; kingdom Metazoa; phylum Arthropoda; class Arachnida; order Ixodida; family Ixodidae; genus Dermacentor; species Dermacentor silvarum. The sequence continues at coordinate 77,476,999 of NC_051155.1, forward strand.
ATTGCATGGATCAACAATTCTGCGTTTTAATGACTCAGCGGTTAGAAAGGGCGTTATACGAACCCTCGCACTGATGTCTGTCAGAAACACGGGAACGCTTTGCACAAGACGCGTCTTTTAAAGGTGTTTAGGTAGAGAAAATGCTGCAAAACCATCCCGAAATATAGAAATCTATCAACGCACCAGTTATCGTAATTGAGAATATGAAGATGTGTTTAAGATTTCGAGCGCCTTCAATAGCGTCACGAAATTACATTTTTTGGTAGCCTGCTTTCAGGCAAAAAAAAAACGAGTCTTAATTCATCAGTACACCAACCGTTTGTTTTGAGCAGGAAGTCTGAAATGCCGTTGAAGCAGGGTGCGCGAGCTCGGTGTTTGAGCTTGGAAGTGGCGAATGCGTGCTTGATGAACTTTGAGACAACTAAAAACAAGGGTGTCGCATTCATACTTTCGGTAGTAGTGTTGCACAAAAGACAGAAAAAAAAACACACATTGCCGCAGTAGTCTTGTGGTCAAATGGCATTCAGAGTTGGCGTTAGCGCAATCCCGACACAGAGCCCCAGCAACCCAACCTATTTCCATGATTGAGCTCATCAAACAGGTACAGTCAACCACAAAATTTTACGGACCATAGGATCTGAGAAAAAGCTGAATATACCTGCAGCCTCACCACGCAGCCAGGTATTCGCATTTCGGTCCTTGACTAGTATGTATACATGCTAACATTGTCGTGTGCAGTTTTACTGGCTACTGCTACAGGCTGCTCTGAAATTGAACGCTTTCTGAGATTCAGTATTCCATAAACTTTCGTGGTTGACTGTACGTGTGAGGCACATGGCGGTATAAGTGCTCGTTTGGTACCGAAACTACTTGAAATTGCTGTAGTCTAGATTTGCGCAACTGTACTTACGTTAGTCACATCTGCGTATACACCTGTGTCATCCACGAATTCGACGTGTGTTTCCCTGTGTTGTCGGTCGAGTGGCAACACAGGGAAACATACTTTAACATATTTTCCATTCCAAGCCAGTTACTCTAAATAATACAATGCAGCAGTATCATGTAACGTAGGGTTTAGAGAGCTCATTCCAGGTTTGATTGTAACAATGGGACAGAGCTGCTGTGGAGATGGAAGACGTCCACTGGTAAAAGATGGCGTCGCAACACTGATCACCTTGGAATCATGTCTCGGATGCTTGTAAATTTACGCGGACCCAATGAAGCAATCGTTCCGGCATTTGAGGCAAAATGACAGCTCTAGTAGTTGTACTGGTGCCATACCACGCCATTGTGAAACAAATGGCACAGCTTACAGGGAGCCCTTGAGTATGACAACACTAGCTAGCGCCTTTCAGCGCAGCGCATTTTGACCTTTAGATGCTGTAACGCTAGCTTTTCGGCATTTGCATATGAGCCAATAGGTTGCAGTCATGCTCTTACGAGCTCAATTCATCATTGCAGTAAGAATCTCTCACTATATGGCGGAACACTACAGTGCTGACTGTGGGTCGAGCATGCCTTAATTATTCATACAGGTATCGCATTTCAATGGCTAACTCACCCACATGCATTTAGTGCAAATGGCATGAGGCTGTCGATCGTCTCCTCTATCACATTTCGCACTTCGACAAGCAGCTACAGATTCTCCATTGTACCAAGGTTGGGCTAGAACATCCATCTATTTTAACAAATGAAGCAGCATCGCAGGTGGTAAGTACAGCACTTTGAGGTACAGCAAGTAGTGAAACATATTTACAGGTAAATATTCTTACAAATATTCACACTCAACGAAGGAAGAACAAAATAGCGAAAGCGAATAAGTGCTCGGAGAGAGAAAAATGTGACTAAAAGTGCTAGGATTATAAGTACGTTAGTATTGCCGAATCAAATGAAGAAGACTGTGTTATCGTGGTGATTATGGAGGATAAATTATGTCATTCTTTTATTGATAAGGTTAACGGCGAATTCTTGTACTTTTCAGTCCGAATTTTCCGTCCGGGTTAGGGTTAACTTTGTAGGCATGATCGATGCGATGTGAAGTATCGGGTGGCGGTAAAATGTATGACCGGGCAAATGATGTGTTGCTGCGATAAAGTGTAAAAAAAACATATTCTGACGAATTGTCTGCGCATTGCGAGTGGCGGCATGTTGAGTGTTTGCTTCAAAGATGAAACGCTTTGAAATCGGGAGTAGGATGACATGATGAATCGCACTGCTTTATTCTGGCCAGCTTCGAGTAGATTGGTAAGGGTGATCTGGTAGGGATGCCACCCGACTTCTGCGCAAGGCCACCAATGCTGCAGGAGAGAATAGTGCTTTAGTGCGCTTCCACGGCTGCACGCTCCTACGACTGGTTGGCGACACGCTCTACAGGTGACAATAAAAAAAAACAGTGAATTGAGTCAATTGAAACGAAACACCCAGGTAGAAGCGAAAGGAAAAATAGAAAAGGGAAAGAAAGAAAACCGTTACTCCTCTTCATCGCTCAGGAGCGCCACCTCCTCAAACGAAGCCAACATGGACTAGACTTCACGCTGAGTCACATTTGAAAGCATATTGCTCGCGTGAACCTGCAAATCTGTACACCGACCGATACGAGACGAAGCAGTGCAATGGTTAGGGCCCATAATATTGCGCGAGGTATCAAATTCACTGCACTACATTATATTGCGATACCGCAACCTGTTTATGTTCAGACAGTGCAATCTGCCGCTTAATGAAGACCGTAGCCCTTTTAGACAAGGGGAAGCCAGGGCAGCTCTAATGTTCTCTTAAATTGAAGTGGGGCCGAATCTTCCAAATATAATTTACATAGCCTTTGTCAGCGGCATGCCATAATCAGACATCAGAAATACAGAAAAAAATAAAGCACCTCATCCATGCATATTGAGCGCTTACCCAGGGAATTTGAAAGTGGGCTTTTAAAGGCAGAATGAATTTCATCGGACCACTAAGCAGCTGCTGCAGGCGAAACCATCATTTGGGTTTTCAGAAAATAGTATTTTCATTACGAGGGATTAAGACGCCTCATGCACATGGCAAACAAGCGACAAAGAAACCTCATTTAGCAAGCTCGATTGTCTACACGGTGACAAAGCTGAACGTTGGATGAGTACATCACGTTTATATATGCGTGCCGAAAATTTACAATATTTTAAGTAATGAAGCTGAGTGAAATTCACATCAGCATTAAAATATCCGCTTAAGTGACAACGACAATACAAAGTCAACGAATCAACGCTGCAAGCGGGCAACAGCGCTTAGTGTCATATAGCAGCGACAACTCCGGTGCACCAAACTTTATTTCAGTGGTACCCACATGAAAATTGCCTGAGAATATATCAATGCCGCTGCACGGTACGTCACAAAACAACGTGAAAGTATCCGGCGTTCTATGGTTTGGGGGAATGGGGCTTTCAATTAGAGCAGGCGGGTCTGCATCTTTTGATATGATTACCGATCTAAATAGATGAATGATATCATCAATAGGGTAACAGCTACAATTATGCGTAATTTTTCTGGAAACAAAATTAGTGCGGCTTTTCACAAAATGTGCTTTATTGAGCGCGAAAATTTCTATTATTCATTACTTGGATGAAACCGACCGCGACTGCTGCATAGAACCAACCGTATCCGCCTTGGCGTTCCGGCCGGCCAAGGCGGATACGACTCGCCGGCTGTAGGATTTGGGAGTCGTGGTCTATCCGAAGGTCCGTAAGGTCAATCTCACCGCTGCGCACCAGGTGTAGGGTTTGCGAGTCGTGGCCTCGCCAGCAGTTGTAAGAGTTGGAGTCGGGTATATTCAAAGTGGTTGCTGGCCCATGGCGTCGTCCGCCTCATCCACGCTGAAGACGTTGTTGAAGGGAGGAACAGGTTCTCATCGAGAATGAAGAGTACTGAGTTTATTTACATTACTTACAAGAGAAGTAGGAGAACGATACGTCTCATCAGTCCAGCATGACTGGATCGAAGCACTGGGAAGATGCGATCTCAGGGAAGATGGGAGAGCACTCCCGATGGCCCACAAATGTCCGCTTAAAAGCCCTCTGTCCAAGCTGTAGTCCCACTATCCTGCAATCTCAGCGTCGAGTCACCGAAGGGTCATCCTTGAGGGCGAGGGTGCGCATAATCGCCGACGCCTTCGTTTCCCGACCACTTTCGGAGAAGTGCCCTCGGGCACACACTGCTCACTCCCCCAAAGAAAGGTGGGAACACTCGTAGACAGGTGGATTCGCGCCTGACTTGAACTGACGCGTCTGCTGTACCTGGAATGGGCCAGCCATTGACGGGTTTGGAGAATGGCCTTGGCGGCCAGCTGGTCTGTCCGAGCGGCCGTGAGAACGCTGTCGTAGTAGAGGCCATTTTCCAAGAGTCTCCTCCTCCTAGCGCCGTGACACGTACTCTTTGAAAGGTGTAGAGGCAAGGTGTCGCCGCTGATGTTTCCCGGCGGGACGTTTTTCAGCCTCCCGAAGCGATTCGTAGCAGGCAATCAGGAGATACTTCCAAGATCGCTGCCCCCGCTGTCGTCGAACGTAACAGCTCCTCCACGGCCCTGAATATCTCGACCGGCCAGCGCTGACAACCGCTGGTCTGGAAGAGAATGGCTTGTGATCAAGAAGATGGCTTAGCATTCTGCAACAACTGCAAACTCGGAAATGCCTCCAACCATCGCACAACTACCGGCACAGAAGAGTCGATCCCGGCAACACAGTACCACTCAGCGTGCAAACGCCCGGAATCAGCTGTTTAATTCACCAGGCCTCATACAACAATTTCAATATAAGCCGCTCAACTTGGGTCTGCAAATTTCGACCCCAAAATTTTGTGCCGCCAAAGCGAGCGCTCACGTTCCTTTGAGTTCAACGAAACCCAACTGTCGCGCTGCACGAGAGCAAAGGTATACGTAGAGCTAAACCAAAGGCTCTAAATAACTAACGCTTCAGCATAACTTCAGCAGCCTAGCTTCACGAGCCGCCTGTTCACACCCTTGTCCCAGTGGACTACTTATCGCACCTACTGGTGCCACTGCACAGCCTCGTGAACTGTAAGGATACATAATCAAATTGCGCTGATTTTGCACTCCCTAATCACAACGCATACTTGCGTCTCACGCAGACGTTTTCTTTTCCTATTGTCTTTGCAGGACACGCCTTAAAGAACAAAAAACTAAACTGGCGTAACTTACGCACTCACAAGAACTTTAGAAGAAACGCACGCTTAATAGAAAACACAGAACAGTGCCGCCCTCAACACACACGAGCGAACCAGTCGCAAATATTTGTTTCCTTCCGTCCGCACAGGACCCGCGCTAATGGAACGTACGTCTCTCAGGGCAAATTATGCACTCACTTAAAACACAACGCGCTTAACCCTAAAAGAAAACTTACACTTTTAACGAAGGTTAACTGATACCTGCGCGCGTTACTATAGGCTTTTAACGAATGGTCTTGACGTTTTAAGTTACTCACAAAAAATAAATAAAGCCTAACTACTCATTAATGAACACTTCGCGTAACTAAAGCTTCACGCAAAAGACATCTTTCAAACTTCAGAGCTTCTCAAACGAAAAAATAAACAAAGCTCATAAATTACTTACTGAAAGACATTGTACTCACAAATCGCGAAAGTTTTCAAATGTTCAAAAATAAACAAAAAAAAAACAAAGTTTGTATCTGTGGAACCTTTACTTTTTTTCCGATCGTTCCGATTGCTTACGACGGACTCATAATTTTGAGCCGCACTCGAGGTGGTCAGCGCTCTGACAGCTATTCTCGCTAACCAGGCACAACAAAAGACCTCACAGTCCGTCAGCTCTTTAGAGATGTCCCAGTCCCCTGCCGATTTGTGCCCTGGCGACATGCTTTCAATGCGACCTTGGTTGACCTCGTCGCGTCTCCCTATCACCTCACCTCGTCCTGCCATCTTGGGCCCCTTCGCACTGCATGCTGCACCCGAAACAAAACGACGGAACGACGGGGAACATAATTGCCCCGTGCCCTTTTTTCCGCCTTCGTGCAGAGCATGCTCCTTTGACGCTTTTTAGCCAGCGGCTTGGACACGCTTTAATCGAAAACGCTGATCGCACGTTTCTTTTCTTGGCGCCCCGCTTATGCATCATGACGCCTTTCACTTTCCTAGGCTGCGTCAGACTCTCTACCGCATTCCGATCGTTACGACGCTTCCTTCTACGGTGCCTCTTCTTCGAACTCACTTTTTAGTCATCTGCTCGCGCCTCGTGCTGACCGTTACGTATCTTCTCGGTCCGGATCACTGTCTTACCCGCACAGTCTGAGTGATTTACTATTAAATCATCTCCCTCTTTGCCCCGACTGGCGCACAGCTCGACCGACTCAGGAACAATGCAGCAGTCTTTACTCGAGCTACACAACTCGCACTCCTGCGAACTGCCCTCTACTGCATTGTCCAGCTCACGCTTTACATCGGTACACAGCTCGTCGGTCTCGATCGCTGTCTCACCCGCACAGTCCGAATGATTCGTGCCTAAATCATCCCTCTTTTGGCAACCTAGACTGGCGGACAGCTTTACCGATCCCTGAACCATGCAGCTGTTTTCCTTTGAGCTACGCAGCTCGCAATCCTGCGAACTGCCCACAACTGCATCGTCCAGCTCGCACTGCGCATCGGCACGCAGCCCTGACTCGACCTGGGTGCTCGTGTCCGTCGGGTCAGCAGTGCCCTGTTCTTCGTTAACGACCTCGCTAACAACTCCTGCGACGTCCAGACACGGTGACTATGCCAATTCATTCACAGCTGGCCTAGCTGTTTCTACAGAGCTCTGTTGGCACAGCACCTCGTCGCTCTCACTACGGCCTTCAACGGCCTTTGTCGCCATTAAGGCATCGTTAGCAGCTAACACTTTGAGTTCATCTTTGAACTCGCTGCTAACCTCACAGGTGCCAACCTTTCGTTTCTCGACAAAACCCTGCTAGCAACTTCCTTCCACTTTCGCTGCCTCCAACCTACCGTTTTTTCAAGCCACGGTTGTCTTTCTTCGATTGACTGCTCCAAACATCCAATGTATCTCTCCACCGATGCTACATACTTCCGACGTACTTCCCTTTCTTCCGGAGTGCATATCTCCTGCAAAAATCTTTTCAACTTCGGCCTTTTTTCTTCCTGTTCCTGTCTAATTTTTCACGGTTCCTGCCTAATTGCTTCCTGCTTCTGTATTTTGCTTAGAATTTTGTTGCCGAGATGTTCGATGATATACAAATCACTGTCACTTTGGAGAATGATTTGTAGAATCTCTGCTTCCGCTATGTCCTCCTCTACGTCTACCTCGAGCTCTTCACACAACCACAACAGGCCAGCTCTCGTCAAACTCAGCAGGACCATGGTCGCTACTTTTAAGCTTTGGCTCTGCTTTCACACAATAGTTGCTGCGATACACACTCAAGTCAGAATTCAGAATCAGAATACAAGTAAAAGATCCCCAGCGATTCAATTCTACAAACAAGAGAAATTAAAGCCTGGTAAATCTTACAGCCAAAACCAAACGCTTACCCACAGAAGCAGCACCATATCACCAGTCGTTCTTCACCGTATCCAGTCAGTTGCAAGAGGTGGTCCTTCCCAAGTCGCCTCCAACTTGATCAGGATAACGGTCGGTCACCAAGTCCATCCCAAGATCCGTGAGGTCAATCTCACCGCTGTCCGCCGGTTGTAGGGTTTGGGAGTCGTGGCCTCGCCAGCAGTTGTAAGAGTTGGAGTCGGGCATATCCAAAGTGGTAGCTGGCTCATGCCGCCGTCCGATTGATCCACGCCGAAGACGTTGTTGAAGGGAGGAACAGGTTCCCATCGAGAACGAGGAATACTGGGTTTATTTACATTATTTACATGAGAAGTAGGAGAACGACACGTCTCATTATCAGTCTAGCATGACTGGATTGAGGCACACTGGATCGAAGCATGACTACGTCTCAGGGCAGATGGGAGAGCACTCGCGATGGCCCGCAAATGTCCGCTTAAAAGACCTCTGTTGAAGCTGCGGTCCCACCATCCTCCAATCGGAGTGTCGAGAGTCACCGAAGGGTCTGCCTTGAGGGCGAGGGTGCGCATAATCCCCCGGCGCCTTTTGAACTGACGCGTCTGCTGTTCCTGGAATGGGCCAGCCATCGACGGGTTTGGAGAACGGCCTCGGCGGCCAGCTGGTCTGCGAGCGGCCGTGAGAACGCGTCGTAGTAGAGGCCCTTTTCCAAGAGTCTCCTCCTCTTAGCGTCGTGACACGTACTCTTTGAAAGGTGTAGAGGCAAGGTGTCACCGCTGATGTTTCCCGGCGGGACGTTTCCAGCCTCCCGAAGCGATTCGTCGCAGGCAATCAGGATATCACTCCAAGAGTCGCTGCCCCCGCTGGTCGCCGAACGTAACGCGGCGAAGTCACGATTGATGGAGTTTCCTACAGTATTACTATAGGGAACAATGCCGCTGCCATTGTTCTGCCATAATCATCGAAATGATAGGTAGTACGCAGACTTGTCTGATTTTTATGCTTGTGGATTGAGACGCACGTTCTTGTGGCTTTGTTTATTATGATTTACCTGCCTTCAATGTCCTATATTTAAGAGTAATCTATACTTTCATAAGTGCAGAAGACTCTGCGAACACGCATAATCGCTACTAATTGCAGTGGTTCTGTGTGTATAAGTGGCGAAACTGAAACGCGACAAGCGTCCCAACGCGCTAACTTACCCGCGAGAAATTCATAGGGGTGTTTTATGCCCTTTGTCGATGAGTGTGTCCGTGAGGTAATGGTTTGAATAGCGGGCTTTTGTGCTTATGGATCTGTGTTCGAATCATACAGTCAGGAAGACTTATTATTGTTTATTTAATGATCGAATACAGAGTGTTTTGATGAAAATAGCGAGTTTAGGAAGTCACAAAGCCACTTGAGCCCGAAGGACACGAAGCTCGATGCTGGATGAACCGCTATGCTCGCAGCTCCCCTGCCCTGTAGCGCCATAGTTCCATGTAGTAATTATTGTATGAAACTATTACCTGTACAGTCGGCATGTTGAATGTGGCCTGCGAAAACGCTGACAGGCTGGCTGCCTGATAATGCTCACGCTATATACGATGGTGTATAGGCTGCGGGCTACATTGATGACGTTCGCCTGATAATTTAACGTCACCTTGTTTTGTAGTCTGGTGGCCAAGCGAATTCGCGCTGTATTGTAGTACTGTGGCCAAGTGCCGCTGGCGCCACTTTAAATATTAAGGGCTGTCCGCCTGGCATTTCTAAATGGCACTTGTATGATAATTTTTACATTTAACTTTTGTCATCAAACGAAGTTCCGGGACCTGCAAACCCTAGAAAAAAATACTCGAACTTCGTGGAGTGTCCTAAATTACGTAATATGATAAATTTCGCACAGGTCGCTTCTTTCCATTTTTTCCTGGATGTTACTGTGTCATTTCGTCATGACGATGAACTTGGTATCATGGGAGCAGTACATTGCGACTCCGTGAAACTCGCTCCGGGTGACTCGTTCGTCTGCAATGCTGCAGCACTGGGCCTCACATCAAGTAGCGGCATCGGATGCGACCGAGCAAGCCGCAGCCCGTGTCGAAACGTCCCACAAGACCAACTTCTGCGACATGACATCACGACACACTATCCTCTTGGTTAATCAAACTGAAACTGGCTGCGAGGAAAGTATTATAATATATTATCTAGACGTATTGGCGATGGTAGTGGTGGTGGTGGGAGGGGGGGGGGGGTTGTAAGAACAGCCGGGTTTTTCCTGCTCCACCCGAGCGTCTCTTATAATATCACTGCGGTGTTTCACCGCATGTCCATCCAACCAGTCTCTCCTAAGAACGCGATAAGGAGACATGAAGTTTCACTGCGGGCTGTAACTCATCCTTCGCGGAACACAAGGTGTCGCAGGCATGCATCTATCATCCTCCCAAGGTCAAGGCCCCAAAGAGTAATCAAGTTTAAAAATCTGACATCCGAAATCACTTTGGGTCTCTTAGCTTTCCACAACATATGCCATGCATAACCGAGACTTTTCGTCGAGACGAAGCTTCACTTCTATATCGAATAAGGACAGCGTCTGCTAACACACCAGCATGGTCCATAAGACGGGGCGTATAAATTCTCCCAGCTGTATGACATGCGAGAGGATTGGAGACGATCAGCACTTCCTGTAAACACTTTCTAACTCCGTTACGCAGCTGCAAGCGCAAGAATATATGTATACCAATATGTTTGTCCTCAAGGAAAGGTGCTTTACTTCAGCGGTAGGCAACACACGACGCTATTGACGATTAAATACGCTCTTTAAACCGGTCCAACATATTTAGAGAAATAAAGTTTACACCTGTAATATTTATCAGTTGCAGTAAAATGTAACGGAGGCCGTAGGTATCGTGTTACACCAGTGAAGCATAGCTCCCCAGGCTGAAGGTAAGTGCAGATTATCACTAGAAATTTAATAACCAGAAAAAAAGATAACCCTAAGAGGACCATCTTTGAGCTCCATAAGTAAAGGTGGACAAAATTGCGTTCTAAAGTGTCCACTAATAAACTTAACAACCTTTAAATACCTTTACCGAGCCACCAAGGGCACAAATACAAAGAAAAAAAATGCTGAGAAATTCTTGAGAGTCACATGGACGTACTAACGCTGGGGTTGCGGCGTGAAATTCAAGACATGGAGCTTTTATAGTCATCTTCCCTTAAAAACTCTTCTAGAAATTGACGGTTATAGAGCTTTGAAAGAACACATTGTCAGTCTCACCTAATTTATTGTTTCTCTTCAGTGCCCCTTTAGCGCCCATGCTAACTTGACATATAACAATGAATATTCAATACACCCAAAGACTGAGGCTCTTGTCGTCATCCACGGTTGGGAGCATCGCTGAGCTGCACATCAGAGAAAATCCGCAACCTCCTAAAAGGGGCCTTGTTTAGAGGGTAATCCGTCGCATACCGCCCACACACACCATATAGAGACAGGAACTGGCATTTATGTAGAAAATCCTTCGCGCTATTCCACCCACGTATGCACCATGATAGTTGAGCGATCATTTCTTTTCTATTCTCGTCAGAATCGCTCCACTCCTTTATGCTTGCGCATTCACTCGTGTACTTTGCACGCGCCTCACGCTGCGGCTCCTTCGAAGAGTCGTGGGACGCGCCGTGCGCCGTTCTTTTGCTGTACCCTGCTGACAACGCCATACGTCCGCCCACTCAAAGGCGCGTTTGCAAATGCACGAAGCTCTTGCGGCGTAGTCTGCCACCGATTATGAGCAGACGCTGGCGCAGCCACGCTGCACGGGAGCGGGAGGTGTGTGAGTCGCCCACGTTCGGATATACACGGCTTATTGCAGGAAGGTTCACGGAACGCAGAGTGCTTACATATACAATAAAGGTCGATCGTGCGATCATTTGGAAGCGATGGGTATTTGCGGCGCCGACATTTGCATATGTTGCCGCTCGCACTCGCAAGAGCTGCGGCCTCCCTAAAAAAAGGGAAGACGGTCTTGTATACGTACAAAAGTAGGGAATGAAATAGGAAGTTGCTTTCCTCACCGCGTGTGTAGTGATCTCCCTATCTTCAAACGAAAGCCTTTTATATATATGGCTCGTTTTGTGGTGACCTTGAGAAAGTGGTTCGAAAAGTCGGAGAAGTGTCTACAACAGATCGATAACTTCTTAACCTAATTACAAATCCCTAACATCATATATCAATCGATAGGTAATTACATCAGGAATAATAATATTGATAACCGAGCAGGATATTCATTAAATATTTATAATAATTAGCATGACAAAGCGGGGAAATGGGTCGAAAAAGCCGAAAGTGGCCAAGAACCAAGAGTCAATGATGGTAATGGGTGTAAGTATGGTTATGATGGTAATGATAATGATAAAAAATGTGTATACAGAAAGGTGAATAAGGTAAATGAAAAGTGAATTGGTGGTGAATTAAAAAGGTTTAGTTGGGTGATAGGAGTCAATCGAAAGGTAATGATGAAATAGAGTGAGCTAAGATAATGAGTAGTAGTTGAGAGTGACTCAAGAGTGAATGAAGGTGAATCAAGTGGTGACAGGATGAATGAAGAGTGGTGAAAATTGTAAATTTGGAGTAATAGAGCAAACAAAGTGGGATTAAAGTAAAACCGAGATGATAGAATGAATAACGGTGAACCAAGACGAGGAATAAGCATTATAAACAGGAATAAGGTGCCTCAGAAAGGCTGGCCTTTGTGAGGCACCTATCCCTGTTTATAATCCTTATTCCTCGTGTGCTACTCCATTAGTCAGCCATCTTTTTTGATGGTGAACCAAGAAGTGATAGGGTGGATCAAGAGTGAATAAAGTGTAATTAAGAGTGGATCAAGGGGTTATGGATTGGGTGAGTGACTTGAAAAAGTTGTACGTGAAATTTGAGGATCCAAATGAGAGTGACTCAGCAAAAAAGGGGTGAGTCACGGTTCGAATTTGGTGAATCATGGGAAGGGTGACTTGCAAAAAGCGATGACTTGAAAAATGACCAAATAATGGTTTCAGAGTGACGATGTCTAAGCAAAAAAGTGCCGAGTCATGGTCCGAGTATGGTGAATAAAGGATGACTTGAAAAATCACTGCATAATATGGCGCAGAGACATCATAAGTGCTCTTCAGGTTCTTCTGCCCCTACTGAAGATGGTGCGGGCGAGCACGACAAAAATATTAGCACTACACTTGCCATCTCTGTCTTCTGCATTTCCCCTGGAATTTTCTTTCATACTGTAACATGGTTATGTAAGCAGCGTTACGTTTTATAATAAATATTTCTAAAGCTTTACGTGCCAAAAGCACCATCTGAATATGAGGCACGCCGTAGTGGCGGACTCCGGATTTATTTTGGTCATCAGGATATCTTTAACGCGCACCTAATGCACGGCACACAGGCGTTCTTGCATTTTGCTCCCATAGGAATGCAGCCACCGCGGGTAGGATTTCATCCCGCAACCTCGGATTTAGCAGCGTATGAACTGTCACAAAGAGTTATTACAACTTACAACTTATACATTTTCCCGTTGGCAAGCTTTAATTTATTCTTTTATTTTCCTGGGTGCTTCTCTGAGTGGTTCATATCTCTAAATTAGTCAAAGAACATAGAGGAACAGTACTGAAACATTACACCAATTGTGCCGGCTGTGCAGCACTAATTGTGCCAAATATCGGCTATCCCCGTTTGCTCTTAGATCCACGCCACTATCTTCCTGTGTTTGAACGTTAGACCTGTAACATGTTTTGTTTAATCGCTTTTGTGCAGTCCTTAACTTGTTCTTGAGATATTTCTTAACCTCCTAGTTTGTGCCCCATATGTTAGCACCAGTGAAATGCAATGATTGTACACTTTTCTTTTCAAAGACGGTGGTAAGCTCCCAGTCAGGATTTGGCAATGTCTGCCGTGTGCACTCCAACCCAATTTTATTCTGATGTAAGTTTCCTTCTCAGAATCAGGGTCCCCTGCGAGTAATTGACCTAGATAAACGTATTCCTTTACGGACTCTATGGGCTGACCGGTGATCCTGAATTCTTGTTCGCTAGCCAGGTTATTGAACATTATTTTTGTCTTCTGCATATTAATCTTTAACCCCACTCTTACACGCTCTCAGGTAAGGTCCTCAGTCATTTGTCGTAATTTGTTCCAATTGTTTCTGAATAGGACAATGTCATCTGCAAACCGAAGGTTTCTGAGATATTCGCCGTTGATCCTCACTCCTAAGCCTTCCACGTTTAATGGCCTGAATATTTCTGTTAAGAATACAGTGAATAGCATTGAAGAGATTGTGTCTCCTTGCCTTACCCCTTTCTTGATAGCTAACTTACTACTTTTCTTGTCAAGAAACAAGGTAGCTGCGGAATCTTTGCCGATATTTGCCGCATATATGGCGTAAATGCCTTGTGGAATCTTCTGTAGATACTCTGGTAGATGTTTTATAGTGGTGTTGAAGAGGAAAGGTGATAAGACCGGTCCCTCAATGAGTCTCTGGGACTTACTTTTCTCTTCTGTTCTCAGGGTATCTACGCTGTTGCGTCCCGAATTGGTTGTACGTATTATTTGTTTGTTTCCCCCGAGGCCGCCCCTACATCAACGTCGCCCAGACGGCGACAGTGCCCTTCACCAACTTTGACGCGATAACAAGGAAAGAGTTGACTGTTGGGCTAGTTGGTGTTTAGAGATAACAAGGAAGCTCACTGGGAAGCGGTGACAAGCGCGAAGGCCACTCTCCTGACGCTGACAAGCTGACCGTCGCGGACAGCAAGGAACCAGGTCGACGACTTTTCGTGGAAGGAGCGCGAACCCCCGTTTTCCAGATGGCCTCAGTCCTTGCTTCGAAGCTTGGATATCAGAGGCTGAGTTCTGTGAACAGTACGACCGCTCTGATTGGCCAGTGCCAAGATCATCCAATTCCCTTGTATAGGAACTAGGAAATACGACTGATTTATAAGCGGATACATTTAGTGCCATGGGTGTGTCCTGATGTTCTTATCTGTGCTGAGATATGTAATCAGTCAGACAGTCAAAGTGCGGCTACATGGAGTAGGCTTCCATATCTGGAGCCGCTGTAAATATTGTAAAACAAACCCTTTTTCTCTCACTCCTATTCCCGGACGTACTCATCCCTGTAGCTGGAGGATCACCGGCTTAAACGCCGCCCAGAGGCACAACAGCAGGTGGCAGTGGTAGGACTCGAACCCACGCTGCCGGACAGATTGGTGGATTTAAACGGATTTCGCGCGCTTGCGCACCATGTGGGGCTTTGTCAATCGGAATGACTATTCCGTGTCGGAGGTCTTTAGGACCGCCTCATGAGCTACCTTGTCAAATGGTCCTTTAAGGGCCAGAGCGATTATGTATTTTTCATGTGCGGTGACCTGGTCTACTACTTCTTCGTTCAAATTGAGTAGTACGTCAGTGTCGACAAATGCGGCCTGAAGCCGCACATTGTGTCAGGAAAGACACCCGTGTCATGAACGTGAGGCTTCAGCAATTGAGCACCACGTTTCTGAAATGTTTCCCCAAGCAGTACGTCAAGGATATAGTTCGCACGTTGGTGAAGCCTGGAGGCTCGTCCGGTTCTGGTATTAGTATTATGTGATCGTGCTTCAACTCCTTTGGTGGTGTTCGCGCTTCCCAATGACTATGGAGTCCTTACGTCTTGTATCGAGTCGTTATCCAGGCTTCTGACTGACTGAATAAACTTTCATAAAACCAGCAAGAGGTGGTGACTGGGCCTAAGCCTCCCAAGTGGGGACGTTGAAGTGTTGCCTCTTCGCCGCCTCGCAGGCTTGCTAGGTCGCCCAGAGTTGGTCGTCGAGGTTGGAGCTACCCAGACATTGTGCATATCTTACATACATTCAGGCTTCTGAAAATTTTATTTGTCAGCCCGTCTTGTCCGGGTGCTCTGTTTTGATTAAGGGAGTAAAGCGCTGCCCAAATTTCTGGCGTTTCGAAGGGGCGATCTAGGTCTTGATTTGGTTTCCCACTTTAGTTTGGTATGGATGTATGTTTCCGTGCGTGGTCACCGATGCATTTTGCCTCTAGCTCTCACAGAATCTCTTCGTGCGACCCCGATTGGTTGCAAAGTATGCGTCTTTGTTGTTATAAGTTTTGTTGTTTTCTCTTTGTTGGGTCCAGTAGGTGGTTGAGTATTGCCATGTTTGGGACGTGCAGAGCTTCCCGCTTACGCGGGCGCACATTTGCTGCCAATTTGGGCGCACTGGGACCGTATCGCAGTCTTCTGGCGGTTGTGTAAGGGTCGCAATGCGCAACTGTACTTTTCTGTTACGTTGTTGTTAGCGCCGTCTTTTCAGAAGGACTCTACGAGCGTCGCACATATGCATGAAATGTGGGTCCTCCACCGGACTTACCTTGGTGAGTTGCATACGCTTGGAGTGTTTTTTGCTCGACTCAATGAGCTCACTCCTCCTTTGTTGTAGCGAAGTTGTGTCTTCCTTTTGGCTATTTTGTTGCATTCTTGCTTTCCGAAATGCAATCGAATCCATCAAAAGGATCTGGTTGATGCGGTCGCATGTGTGCTTAAGCAATTGGCAAACTCCAGGATCTGGTGGTCACTACCAAGCGTTTCTTCCATGTTTCTTCATGTGCATTTCCTGCCGCACGGGTTCCGGAAAGCGATGAGGGTAGGGACACTCCCATCAACTAAACCATATTATTGCTGCACTAGCGATGCGAAATAATACTATATCCATTACCACATCCAAAATTAGGCAATGAAGAAGCCACCACCCTCCACGGACTACAAACCAATACGTGGAACCATCATGCACCGGACGCACCACACCCAATTCGCATACATATGCCGATTGTGTAATGTAACGGACAACCTCCGACACATGGTGTCGGTGTGCCCACACCACGAGAAAACGCGCAAGATGAAGCTTCGGAATCGCTACAAGCTATCGAATAAACGTAGAAGTCTATGTTAATAGCACCGAGTGTGGAGGATCAGCGAAGTTAGGTAGAGCGGGCAGCGGCATTAGCCAGCAGCTTTCTGGACTGAGAGAGCCGTCAACCTAGGGCGAAGAAAGAGCATTTCGGCGCGATTTCACACGATAAACGTTTATTGGTCCTGCTGTCCATGCGGCATTTTCGTAGTTTTTGAATGAAAAAGAGGATAGCATTTCTTTTCTTTGAGGTGAAGTTGTAACCCCAAGTCGGATGCATCGCGTTGATGTGGCCAAGCACAAATAGCGTGTTGTCTTTGGCCTCCTTGAGCGCCGATTTGACGAGGTAATCAAACTTTTCATGGGCTGTACTTGTTTTTTTCGTGGGCTATACACGTTTAGGACGAAGACCCTGCGTGACTTCCAGTCTGCCTGGAGTATTTCTACAAACACGCGGTCAATCCCACTACCGTCCAGTGTGCCATCTATTGCCGTCACCCTGGGGGAGACAAACACTGCTACTCGTGTATCTGTGTTCACCATGTACGTTTCGTATCCAGACATGGGGCACATAGTGCCTGTTTTCTTTAATGCGTCAACCTTCGGGGGCTTGTGGCGATTTGTATGTATTGTTGTACTGTGGCTTTTTTTTTCTTCCCTTGAGAAGTTCTTGCAAATTCATTGCCATGCATGGAGGTCGGGTGCGTGATTGTACCGCTTACTCTCCGTGAGATCATGGTGCGTTCTCCATGGACATATCCAGATCCTCTACGGTTGAGTTCGCTTTTGACTTCTTTTTTTTTCTATCCTTTAACAGGAATTGTCCGTGAGATTGCTCGCGGAACGCGAGAAGTTGTTCATAAAGTTGTCACGGAGGAGAAGTTGAATCTGTTGTTTTTGCGCTCCGCTCTGCTGCATCTGATGCTGTTCGTGCTGCTGGGGCGCTATAACGTAAAATGATTCCAAACTGTTTTGATTCCGAACTCCTGACATCAAATTTACGTAAGCACCGACGCAAGCATCAGGCGGTAACCCGCAGCGTTGTCTGAACAACCCAATCAAACACTGTCCTCGTTTATATATATAGGAGGTCACCTTTGTTCGCTTTCAAAGCCAATAACATTGTCTACACTCAGCGGTTTTTCTTATCTAAATGGCTGACAAGAGGCGAGGAGCACGCTCTAGTGGAGAGGGTTTCGATGGGACCGAGCCAGCACAATGAAAAGTAGATAACCACGTGAAGAGGGTGGTGACGGTTTCTCCGATTGGTCCGCTTCGCCTTACTTAGCTTGCGGTGGCTGGCCGAAAATCGCGGCGGCATGCAACGGAAGGATAAGAATGCCGATAAAACGGATCCTCATCAAGCAAGGTTTGGCAGAACCATGTCGTATGCATGCCGAAAGGGCTCCATAACGTTTTACTGCCACGCAGAAAGGTTTATGATGCGCAAATAAATACATGCTCACCGGCAGGTGCGAGTAGCGAAGGCCTGAGCGATCGGCCGGCAGCCATCTCGTATTCCTTTCAGAACGGGGCAGTCTGTGGCTATTGAGAAAAATTTTTCAGTTTTGTTCGGCATATTAATGCATTTTTTCGCGTACACGTCACTTTGACGTGGTGAGTCTTCGCGGTTTTGTGAGGTCGCGTGACAGACAGGCGAAGTGAGTGTAGCCAGAAAATATTGGACCAATAGCAGATGGATAATGGTGAAAAGGCATCGAATCAGGAATGATTATTTTTCTTTTGTGCGGTTTAATCATTCATAATCAGTGTGTACACGTTATATAAGATAGGGCACTTTCGCGGTTTTCGTGACGTCGCGTGACAGACAGGCGAAGTTGGGAGCGGCCCGAAAATGTTTTGACCAATCGTGGAGGCTGATTGCAGAAGTTTGATTCAAAAATTACACCATCTTCCCGTAGGGGAACCCTGAGTAGTATGCGAAGCAGCCATGGGGTTGACTCAAGTGCCCATTAGTATTCAGAAAAGTTCGTCATTTCCGTTAGGTTGAGGCACGTAGGTTCGGGATCGGCCTGTCGCCGCTGCCGTTTCGTGGCAGCGGCTCTTGCCCTCTTCTCCGCGGCGCTGTCCACGGCGCCGACACTGGGGTTGACGCTGGCGCTGTCCGGGGCACTCACCGCGGCGTTGCGGAAGGAGAATGAGAGGAGCGGAGCGCGCGCGCGCGTCATTATACCGCGAGCTACAGTGGCGCCCCCCAACGGAGTACGCAGCGCCTACCGTGGCGCCTCTAACCTAAGCTGCTTCGCATTATCGCGCGCGGAGCCGCAGGTGGTGTCATTCGTTGCGCAATACGGAGAGGAGAGGAGCGTCGGAGAGGAGAGGAGGAATGCCAGAGAGGAGAGGAGATGAGACAAAGAGAGGAGGGGAAGGAGGATGCGCATGCGCAGTGCGGGTGTGGACGCCGCACGGGGGAGGGAGGGAGGGAGGGACTGACATAGCCCCGACCATAAGCTGCTTCGCATCTAAAACAGTTTGGAATCATTTTACGTTATAGCGCCGCTGCAGCTGATGTAGCTTTTGCGAAAGGAAAATTTCCATCTGCTGAAACATTTTGACGGACGACGGAATGGTAGTGGGGAGTGTGTTGGCGGATTCAGATGATAGAGAAGCGACGTGCTCCTTTGTGGTGGTCGCTACCGCCTGACTTTCCGCTAGCAACGCTTTATTTGGGCTATTTCTTTCTTTTCCAGCTTTTCGTGACTATTTGCCTTGAACTTCTTTTCGTGTGCGAGTATTATTCTACCGCTACCGATGAAGGTCATTAAAATATGAATGGCATGAAAAGACGCGAGCCTTCACTGTATTTGAGGAAGGGCCGATAATACAAGGCTTTTCGTTAGCAACACACATATTCTGGGCGCGATAACTGAAACCTATTCCGCTATAATTTGGTTCCATCCTTCTGGCCTCAAACTTTCGTGAACTTAGTCTCAAAAGTAGGCGAGGACACTGAGCGTTTTATGAACAGCCAAATCAAACGCTCTTCTCCTTGCTAGGATGTTCTTAGGTTTTAAATCCAATAGTACTGCCCTGCGTGAAAGGTTCACTTATTTACCTGGTTGACGAGAGGCGGGGAGTGCGCAGAAGCAGAGAGGGTTCCGATGGGGCCGAGTCAGTTAAGCGAAAGTAGGTAACCGGGTCAGGAGGGTTGGCCCAGCATCTCCGAGTGATCCAAGCAGCACTGTCGTCGTGCCAGCATCACATAAGAAAGGCAGTGTTTAGGAGAGTGGTAGCAGCGCTTAGGATTAGTCCGCTTCGCCTTGGTTAGCTGGCGGTGGCTCCTCGCAGATTATGGCGGTGGGAAACCGAGCGCGTAAAACATTCCGGCAGAATGTATCTCACGCTTCATGTCGACGTTAGCGCTATTAGCATTTAAGCAATCTAGTGACACGCTGCATGTGGCCCGTGTCGGTAGTATACATTAGGAGAAGAAACTCGGCATATATTTCACGTGGGCTCGGGTGCGCCCAACACCGGTAAATTATCAAGATTTTTTTTCTTTTTGTAGGTGAAGAATGGCACATACCGAGCGGCAAGTTCCCGGGGACCCAAGTTGCCGTCAAGTTGATTCATCGAAGAGCAGCCCACAGCCAGTGGTAAACACCCAGTGACAGTTGGCATCAAAAAAGTTTGTTGAATAGCGGCACGTATCCGGCGACCCAAATGGCTGGAAAAGACGCTCATTCAAGTGCGGCACACGCCCAGCCGACAATGTTGCCAGTTGTCATGTTGCAATCACAGAGGTTCATTGCACCACGGCACATACCCAATGCCACATAACCAATGAAACAACTCCTGCCAACGGTTTGTTTCGAACGCTGTCTTCGCGCCTCTCTTACGTCAGCGTATGCACCTGTCCCAAACCTTCGATTCGTCGATGATGTGTGAGCCGTACTCAAGTCATTCTCATAATCCCATGAGTTCAGAAAAAGTCGGATTTACTTTCATCTGCACTCAAGCAACTTAGTTTACTTTTCTGGTACGACAAATACAGCAGCTGCGCAGACGTCTATTTTAATGGCTCAAATACATCAACCAGTTCCGGTGGCGCTGTAGACATACCAACAAGGGTAACAGCTCAATGATTCAAGACTTCCCATATCTCTACGTCTACATCTGCTGAGCTCGTGGCTCTCTGCAGTGCGCTTCACGTGATCAACAGAGAGTCCAGGAAAATGCGCAGTCTTCTGCGAGTCAAGACAATGTTTACAGTCGTTTCTCTTACATGGAACTCACAATGAAATGACGTGCGAAATCGTGGAACTTATCCATCACTTGAGTGAAACAGGCAATGATGTCTGCGGCTGCGAGGAGAACATTGACCACCTATTGTTCCACCATCATCAACGTAAAGCACAAAGGCAATCTATGTCCAACGTACTCAGGAGACTTGATGATCGTCTTCTCAGTGACGATCATCCGCATCATCAATGTGAGCGCACTCATCAATGTGTGCGCAATAAGCATGCGCACACATTGACGGAATACGTATGTAAAAATGACACGTTTAAGTATTCTTTCTTCCCGCTCGCAATAGCAGAATGGAACCAACTTGACGCTTCCCTCACCAACATCGAATCATTATCTGAATTTATCTCACTCATAGAAAAACCTGCGTGTGCCTAAGAGTACCTATGCATGCAGGCGCATCGGCACAGATTTCTTTATTCAGTAGGAAATTTCAGTAAACCTGCTCATTTAGGACAGTTTATTTGTTTGTCTGTTTGTTTGTCAACGACAGCTTACCACTGTCGTTGAAAAGAAAAGTGTACAATCATTGCATTGTACCGGTGCTAACATATGGGGCAGAAACTTGGAGGTTAACAAAGAAGCTCCAGAACAAGTTAAGGACCGCACAAAGAGCGATGGAACGAAAAATCTTAGGACTAACGTTAGGAGACAGGAAGAGAGCGGTGTGGATCAGAGAACAAACGGGGATAGCCGATATTCTAGTTGACATTAAGCGGAAGAAATGGAGCTGGGCAGGTCATGTAATGCGTAGGATGGATAACCGGTGGACCATTAGGGTTACAGAATGGATACCAAGAGAAGGGAAGCGCAGTCGAGGTCGGCAGAAAACCAGATGGGATGATGAAGTTAGGAAATTTGCAGGCGCAAGTTGGAATACGCCAGCGCAAGACAGGGGTAATTGTAGATCGCAGGGAGAGGCCTTCGTCCTGCAGTGGACATAAAATATAGGCTGATGATGATGATGATGATGATGATGATGATGATGATGATTTGTTTGTCATGCTGATTTTCAACGTTCTTTGCTTAAATTTAGGTTCCGTTTCATTATTTGCCCCTTGTGATACCTGTGCTATCGTTATTTTCCTCGGCCATCTTTCGTAAAGCTTCACGTCCTTTGTTTTTTTTTCTTTTCTTCCTTATTACTATTCCGTTTGATCTTAAAATCGAAGTATTGTATAGATTGTTTAACTTCCACTGCATATATCGTTTTTGTATAACCTGCATTTTGTTTGACTTGCACTCTACAGAAGAATTATTGTACTGCCCAACTGCCACGCTCTCGAAGGAGAGCAGCAGTATTGAAAATAAATAAATAAATAAATAAATAAATAAATAAATAAATAAATAAATAAATAAATAAACAGACGCTATTAGAACACCGTCCCCACCAATTATTGGCTAAGAAGGCAGTTAAGGCACTTTTGTTCTTTCTGAGGATGTCTGGCTTGTACGAGCGCCTTTGACCCTGTAGTGACGTTAGTGCACGACCCTCTACCACCCTCTCTCTCTTCTTTCTATTCCCCTTCTCCCTTCCCACAATGTGGGGTAGCCAATCTACGTGTATTCATTTTATCTGTTTCTCTCGCTCTGTTCCATAGACACAGCTGCTCGATGCGTTGCCCAATGAACCATGGTCTACCCATTGACCTAAGTTGAGGGGAAGGCGGGTTGATAGGTGGATAGAGAGATAGATAGAAAGAGAGATAGACATATATATATATATATATATATATATATATATATATATATATATAGACAGACAGATAGATAGATAGATAGATAAATAAATGAAATTACAGTAGAACCAAACTCGCGGTGACTATCGACGGTATGCGATTAGCATTCATGCACTGTAGCGACGCAATATATTGCGGAAGTCACGTTTAAACGTATATTATGTGTAGTGGTCATTTTGAGACTTCCGCTGCTTCGGCTATATGCCCCCTGAACTGCCTGCGATATGGGTCTACTTTCTGTGGCAGTCGCTTGGCAAGGTCACCTATGAGCACGATGGTACGCCGACGACTCTATGACGACGACGCAATGGAGACGATGGAATCACAAACAAGCAATGATGTCGATGGAAATGCAAAGGCGGTATGACGAAGATGGCATGATCACAATGAGATTACAATTCTTGAAATGATGACGATGGTAAAATAACGGAAGCGTGATGACGATGGCAAAGGACAATAGAATAGCGACGAGTATATAGCGAGGACGGTATGACAAGAGATGATGCGTGACAGCGACTGTTTGACGCGACGCAATGACGACGATGATGTGACATCAGGGGTATGTAGACGATCGTACTTGGCGACCAGTGTCTACAAATGTGGACATTTTTCCAAAGCCATGCACTTCCGAGAGAAAAGTTGCGAGACATCAAAATGCCGCGCCTTTCGTTTACACAACTTCTAGAGGAGGAAGCTACAACTTGCTCATGCGGCCGTTAAAAAAACAAAGATGACTGTGAGCGTTCTCACAAATCTACCTGTTCCATACCAGTGCCTACACTTGTGGACTCTTTTTCTAAAGCCAAGTACGTGTTGGCGAAAACTTGGGATGGATGCAAATCACGCGAATTTGTCAGCATGCATCATGGTGTACCCTGCTTCCAAAGGAGGGTGCCTTGTCTCGACCGAGGCGGCATTAAAGAAAGGAAATGGCTGCGAGCAGCTCGCGAAGTGTGTTCGCAACTTGTGTCCAGAATTGTGGACACGGTTATTTTTGGTTCAAAATGTCTTTATAGCATCATTTTCTTGTCTGTGAGCTCCTTAAATAGTGTGAAATGATGTTGCAAAGACAGCTCATTTCCCTGCCTACATTACCTTTGGTGCCGAAGAGGATAAATACAACATTGTCACGGCTGTCACGCGTTCGCCGTCGGCGCGAAGTCGATCGACGGGGTTTACAAGCCGGTTGGTCGTTCCGTACTCAAGCGAACACAGTGAAACAGTCAGAGTCGGGAGTAAACAACAACAAAAAACAAGATGTTGCAAAAATTAATAAAATGAAATAATAAAAACATAAGAAAACAAACACCCTTGAACCTAATATAGCTCAATCATGACGACAAAGAAATATGGCGAGCATTTAACAATGGATATGAAAATGAAACAGCACGCGGATCAAATATACATGAATACAGTTAACAGTAGTTCATTAAACAAACTTCAAAAGAAAGCAAAGTTAAAAAAAAAACAATCGATGGCATACACATGGCCGGGCAGCAGCAGCAGCAAGTTCATAAACCGTGAAGTCGGCACGCAGAGCTTTCCCAAAGAATGCCGGTGAGCCGATCTTGTTGAGGTGCATGCGATTGCTGGGCTGGGTTTTCCCGGAGTCAAAATCTGACGACTTCCCTCAAGCAGGGTGATCTAAATTAAGGTGAACTACCGTGAGCTTCGTTGCAGACGTTGGTTTGTCGTCTCGTACGTCAACTAGTTACTCGGAGTTGCGACATGGCTAGGCGACCCAGGCGATACTGGACGGCACTAGCACCCCCGACTGCTTCTCAGCAGATTACAGGTTCAGCTTCTAGACTGATTAGCAGGGCCTAAAACCTGCGCTTAGATAGCCTCTCCTTGCCCCAGTTTTTATGTATACATACCTAATTATTTCATGACTCCTCCCAAAAATCTTGGCTTTGCCCCTTTTAATCAGGGGCGAGGGAACGGTTGAGTCCCCCCTCGCAGTCCGAGTTGGCGCCCCCTGCACTACAGCACACAGACATACACGCACACTTGGGTCCGTTGACCAGCACAGAAGCAACAGTGGCCGCCGGCTATACGGCGCCCGTTAATCAGCGTGTCGCTATTTCGAAACTATATGCCGCACCGTGAGACCACGACTTTTTTCGCGCCCGTTAATTCGCGTGTCGATGACTCGAAACTATGCCGCTACGTGGCAAACATGATTACTACAAAATTACGAAAGAATGATGTTGATAGAATGACGAAGATGGTATGACAATGACGTCATGCCGGCATGGTGGCATGACCTTTATGAAGTGATGACCAGGCTCAAAAGACGTGAAGCCCGCATGGTGAAATTCTATAACGATGTGTGACGACGACTGCATGACTAGACTAGGAAGGCGAAGTTAGAATGGGGACAATAGAACAAATTCGAGGCATCACCACGACGGTATGATAACGAATGCATGCCGACGACTTGATGACGACAAGGCAATTACAATGATGGCTCGACAACAGCATCAGGACGAAGGGATAATGCTGAGCGTATGACGATGATGGCATGACGATGACGTAACACGAAGAGTGTGACGACGGTGCTGTGACGACAATGGCGAGATGATGGCAGCATTACGAGAGTCGGATGGGAAGCGGCAATAACGACGATGGAACGACCCCGATGACCTCACAAAGACGGTGTGACAACGAATACATGATGACTGTATGACGACTTCAGCTGGACGACGTCAGCATGATGCGAGTCAGTTGAAAAAGCTGAAATGAAGACGATGCAGCCATCGCGACAGCTCCCCGTCCACGAGCGCATACCTTGTCGCTCAGGCTATTAGACAACTTGGGCGTCTGGGTCGGCGTCGAACACACGATGGCATAACGAGCGTCGGATGTCAAAGCTGGAAAGAGAACGATGGAATCACGACGACGACCACATACTTAGTGGCCCATGCTGGTAGACAACTTGGGCCGCTGGTTGTGCGGAAGAATCTTGATAGGTGGATGGATAGATAGATAGATAGATAGATAGATAGATAGATAGATAGATAGATAGATAGAATTGATAGTTAGATGAAAAACGTCAGAACTCATCTCACGATGATTGTCGACGATAATGCGATTAGCATTCGAGCTATGTAGCGACGCACCGTATTTCTGAAGTCACGTTTGTTTAAATCTGTAGTAGTCATTCTGACACTTCCGTTGCTTATCGTCCCACTTTGCCATGGTGGCCTACGAGCATGGCGGGATGACGATGACTGTAGGATGCCGACGCAGTGACGACGATGGAATGACGAAGATGGAATGATTTCGACGGAACGACAAAGGAGGTAGGACGACGACGCCATGCCGAAAATGAAGCTACGATGCTTAAACGATGACGCCTGTATAGAGACGAATGCGCGACAACTACCCGAGGACAATGCGGTGTCGGCAAGTGTATGACGACGATGGCGGGGTGACAACAGGTGCATCACACCGACTGTCTGACTACGACGCAATAAACGACGATCCCATGAGAACGACGGCATAATGTCGATTTAGTGCGGACAGTTTGATTACGATAGAATGGCGAAGAAGGATTGACATCTGTGGGACGACGGTCGTATGACAACGACGTCACGACGAGAATGTTGTGACGACGACGGCGACACGACGAGCGTCGGATGATGAAGTTATATTGATGACAATGGATCGACCACGACAGCATCACAATGATGCTATGATAACGAATGCATGACGATGGCTATATGATGACACAATGACCATGACCAGACAATGGTATGAGGACATTGGCGCGCTGGAAGACTGCGTCACGAAGCTTGTGTTACGACGATGGCGTGACGACATGACGAGAGTCGGATGACAAAGCTGCAGTGAAGATGACGGAACGACCCCGACGACATCCCGACAGCGGTGTGACAACGAATGCCTCACGCCTGTGTGGCGACCAGTGCTTCTTCGACAATGGTGAGAACGGTGGAACGACCGCGACAATGGAACGACCAACAACACAGACCTAGTGGCCCAAGCTGGTAGACAGCCAGGGCCACAGTGTCTGCGTAAGAGGCTAGATAGATAGATAGATAGATAGATAGATAGATAGATAGATAGATAGATAGATAGATAGATAGATAGATAGATAGGCTGAGAACGCATGAAGTCGGCAAAGAATGCTCATCCATTAAAAAGATAGTCAACCCTCGGAACGTTTGTGAAGCACCGTAAGAATGCTAAACGCACACAAATGCTGGCGAGCATGGATCCCCAGCGAAAAATAGATGGCAATGCAACGTTGTCTATAGGTGACGAACATGCTACATAGCATTATTACGCCAAAAGTGGTTAAGAAGAATGGCACCCACTACTAGACCATATAAAAAATTCGAAGGCTAAGCGCCGCGAAGCGGAATCCCTCAAATAATCTACAAGTGTTGCTGTTAATAGAATTACTTCAAGAAGCACTTCGGTAATGATAATATGGTGCGGTGTGCGAAATGTAGGATTGCCTGCGATTCCAGCTGGGCAATTACTATTATTGCCTCGGAAAGGAGCGAATTGTCGTCATTACGCACTCCATCAAAAGCTTTGCCGTTGCCCGTCCGGAAGCCTACACAACGAATATATATATCTCTGTATCGTCCAACGACCAAAAACTTTTTGGTAGTACATTTGTTGTATTTCAGTCATCTGTCGACCATACAGCGGAATATCAACGCTATTGGAATCCTTAACTACCTTCGGTGGTTGCTGCATATATATTTTTTAAAGGGGCCGCATAGAAATTTCAGTTTTCATAGGAACTCCTGTAAATGAAGAATTCAGTGCTATAGAAAGGAAAATAGCGTAATATACTTCCAACGCAAGGTGCTTTGCATATTACAATATTAAAGTCGTAGCGACGTATGCATCGAATCAGCGTCCAATCAATGTTGTTCAACGCCGACAAGATGGCAGCCGACGTGCAATACAGCTGTTCGGCTTTGCAAGCCACGATTCCTTTACTTTGAACTGTAGCGCTGCGAGGAAAATTGAGAATCCGGGTACTGCAGTGAGCTTGCAATCGAAAAGTATTGTATTTTCTGCAATATTTTAATTTATTCAATTTATTTGCTACAAGAGGACAGTCAGCATACTGAGTTGGTTGCATTATATGTCGCATTTCGATAGCAATGAAATGGACACACCAGGCGCATTCTTGACATCGCCATGGCCGTCGCCCCGCGCCGCATGCTTTACGTGCGAGCTAAGGGCCTGTACACGCTCGAGCCGCACATCGCCGCAAGCCGCACCGCCCTCGCGCGGTCCGCTTAAAATGGCCGCTCTGACGTCACAAGAGGCGGTCGTGAACTTTTTTCCACCATGCAGCATGTATGCGGCGACCGCACAATCATGGCGCTGGTTCGAAGCGAAGCGAAGTGCGAGGCCTAGGCGCCTAGGCTGCGGTGACAGTTTGTTTTTCGTGGTTTTTTTGGGATCATTGCAAGAGTTATCGAGCACTCGCAGAGATAGTCGTCGAACGCAGCAATCCGCTGTACCCTGCCCGACCTCTTCAGTGCGTGCGATCGTCAACGGCAACAGACGGAAATGTGTTGTGTTTACGCGAAGTTCGGAAGCAATGAAACCGGCGATTTCGTGTGTGTTGGGCCGTATTTCGCTTGTGCAGTACCAGCAGTACAAACGCGAAGGCCATCACATGCACGCGCATTCTAAGCATGACACATGCATTCAGTACGCTCCAGAACGAAAATAGTGCGGTCGCCCATCTCAGCGTATGGTGTGCCTAGGTGTTGTGTGTGCGCGCTTCATCGCTGCGAAGCTCATACGTGCATGTGCATTGTGCAGTGCTGGTTTGTGTTTAAGAAGTGACCATATAACCTGTAGCGATTAGCTTTATTGTCGCGTCATCGCAGCCATTCGTAATGTGCTGTTTGTGGTTTGGTTCATGTGAGCTGTTTTGGGGGCTGCGATGCGCCTTGGTGACCGCGAACACGTACAGAGCGTTTGAGTGCTGGGGTTCTTACTGTACGAGGTGAAGGGTACTGTTATGTATACGTGCAAAGTGTCGCAGTGGTGCTAGGTAAGTATTCGTTTTATGCGATATGCATATGCCCTGAAGTGAACCGTGCATACAGAACGGTTTGTACAGAACATTAGACCCAAAATTCAAGGATGCCAAAACCAAAATTCAAGGAGGCGGAAACAAACCGTACTTGTACACATACATTGAAAAATAATGAAACCTCCTTCTCCTTGGCCGAACTTTCTTGTAGCTAAGCAGCTGCTGAGTTGGGCACACACTACAAGCTCTTTAGGGTGCTTTTTATGCATGTGCTCTGAATTAACAGTGCAGAAGCACTGCTGGTCGTTTGTGCTCTTTGCATCTCAGTATGGGTTTTGTATCAAACCAGCTTTCCTTGCTTTGTACACGTGTTGTTTGTTTCCAGTGTTGTCACTGCACATTTTACTCTTCACGAAGAGGGGAGGCTAGGGAACAGCTTAAAAGTTATATCACTGCTCCACATATTGCAATTATTAATTTTGTGCTAGGTGTCATGCGCTGTAATGTAAACAATGCAAATGTGCCGCATGCTATTTTTTGCGGATGTGACGACACTGCAACGCAGCTTCTCTGCCACTGCCCAACCTTTCATGCTGAACGATGTGCTTTGCCAGTTATACTCCATCTCAGTAGTTCCTTGCAGCACTGGGGCAGCGGCAGGGCTCTTAGCCAATAGGAAGGCTGAATTCCCCTAAGATGTGTTCATCCATGCTGCGTCAGCTGCTCAGCGTCTGCTTGCCATCCTTTTGATACATCAGCCACTGTTGGAGCAGTGACTGCAACAAATGTTCCTACGTTGTAACTAAAGGCTGCGTACGCATTCCATGAATGCTACTGTTGGGCTTCGCTTCATCGACACGCTATCTGAGCAGTTCAATACAGCCTCCTGAGCCAGTTTTAGTAAAAGTGAACACCCTGATAAATGTTCACATGCACCGCGCCATCTGCTCAGCGTGTATTTGACGTTTGCTCACCGCTGTCATCACGTACCGTACTAGAGCAGAGTAGGAATTAATGATGCAGTGAACAATGACGCCTTCGTAGCGTTCTGCATCGTCAATGCATCACCATTGCTACTGCTGTGGTGTCACCTGCTAAATAGAAACCGAACCACTTTTACTGCCTGTGTAGTCCTAACAGTGTCAAAACAGCTGATCTCAATAAGAACAACAAGAAATACCTAATGCTTTGTCCTCAGCATGAGATGAGACTACGCAGTGATGGATTTTACCATTTATTTATTGCTGTCAGGGCGTACAGCTAGTAAAAGGGCAAATTGAGATTGAAGGGGGTGGTCTGGGCTGCATAGGTGGTGCCATGTTGCTGCGTAATCATGGTTAGGGTGGCTACTGATGTTACCAGTGCTAGCCGCCACAGTAATTCATCGTACAAGACGGGCATGCGAGAAGGGCCTAAGATCTGTAAATCTTTTGTGAACGTCACCATGTAGCCTGCACCAAAGGACAACAAAGCTAGGCAACATGAGAGACGTAAGGCGTGGAATTGACGAGAGAACAATGTTTAGCTTCATGCACCTTCGCAACGATCCATATCCTTACATTAATTATCTGCCATCATGTCAACAAACTCATTGAAGTTTGACTTGTAAATGTAACATGGATGTATTATGCTGTTGTCGTGATCTAAATAAAAAAAATGAAGAAAGGTGCATTAGGTGTCTTGCAAAAAAAAAGAGAGAGAAGGAGGTGAACCCTCATTTCCTATATGGGAGTAGGCAAGAGAGAAAGGTCCTTTGCGTTGCTGGTTGGGCAAAGAAAGAATGCCTCTGTGCACGAAGAGCAGGTCACGTTCTTGTACTACAGATTCTTCGCTTCTATTTCGGCTGCTACTAGGCCGTTTTAAAGAATTCTTGTGGTAGAATATTCCTTGGAAGACACTTTACAACTTTTATATAACTAAAATTTTCCACTGGGCCCTGGCGAATGGTCCTCTTAAATTTCTGAGGGGCCCATCAAGGGGTTGTACAAATTAGATGAGTTGTTTCTATGTAAACCTCACATTGACAAGCTTTGCAAAAATCTCGGCAAGGCTTGTTATATTCTGCTCAAGAGCCGAAATTGTTTTGATACAGAAACCCTTCGAGAAATTTATTTCAGCTTGTTCCACAGCCATCTGTGGTACTGTGTTGCATCTCTGGGCCATTCATACATTGAGCCATTTATAAAACTTCAAAAGAGGGCTGTCCATTTTATGACTTCCTCACAATACAATGCTAACACGACACCGCTCTTTCAACACATAAACATTTTACCATTTACTTCATTACTAAATTTTTAAACTCTTGTAATGGTTAATAGTAGCATTGTTGCTGACTACCCACTCTCTGCTACCAACTTTACCGAATCAGGACGCTGTACACGCAGTGCACTAAAACAAAATTTTCTGGTTCCAAAGGCTTGTAATGTGTGTGGTAAACGGAGATTTTGAAGTGTTGGAGTAGTCGAGACGAACGTTCAGCCCACGTAAGCTAGAAATGCAGCTAATTTTCAGAGATAATTAAAACTGCATTTTCGTGATCTTCTTTCGTATGTTTATTAATACATTCACCGCTTCCTTTCTCTTTTTTCTGGTGCATTTTCCTTTACTTGTAGATGTTCAATGATACCGTTTGCATTTTGAAGATTCTTTGTATTGTATTCTCTACTTCTTCTAATGTAAAGTGCATATTGTTGCTGAGTTTAAGTACATGTGTCTGTGCTAAATTAATTGCTTTGCTTCCTCTACATTTTTTATGGATTGCAACTGGCCTTGAGCTAGGGATCCCAATGTATTTGTTCACATTATGTTTTACTCTGTACTGTACGTAAGAAATAAAGTTTAATTCAAGGAAACATTTTTCTCACAGGGCCCCCTAGCCTGGAGCTGCAGCCCCCTTAGCCCATAGGTTAATCTGGCCCCAGTAGTAACTAGTATCACGAATGCAAGTTTTGGCTTGCCATCCCTTTTATCAGGTTAACATTGATTTGCACAGCAGAAATCCTAACATTCATTGCATGCAGAAAACAGCCTTAGATCAAAGGATGCAAGTTGCTTGTGTCCTGAAGAATCTAAACCTTGTTTGGGGTTTTCTGGAATGAAAGCAGTTTAGGTACCTTAGTCTGAAACTCTATTTTGCTTGACTGCAGCATTTATCATGGATGCGAAGTGGGTGTTGTGACAGAAAGCCAGTGTGCACATACAAGAAAAAGTACTGCAATGCCGCTCAAAAGTTTTCTAGGTGTTTTGTGCAAAACCACAATTAATGTACGGGAATAACATGACAGTGGTCATAACTTAAAGCAACGGTTCATTACAGATGGGGTACACATGTATGGTCACATAAACATAATGGTGCAAGCTTGACATATAAGTGATAGTCCTTTTTAAGATACAAGTGGCATGGTGACATACCGGGAATCAATGCTTGTTATTTCTTTATTCCCAAAATTATCAGTTGTACAATACTTGTGCCCCGATACAATGACGTATCTCTGAATCACAGATGTCACATCCTATCTGCCCTGTGAAATACTTTGCCACATGAAATGGAAATCTCATTGACATAATCAGTTATAGATTTTGCATTAGTTTTATGCTGTTTCTTGCAGTCTTGTCTTTCATGAGTACTTGCATAGTATGGAAAAGGGTACCTTGACATTCTAAATGTTATCTATATATGACCACACAACTATTATTTTTTCCTAATCAGAGGAGGCTCTCGTGTCATTATATTAATTGAACTTCTTAACAATGAATATGCGACAAGTACTTTCATGTGAACAAGTGTATGCAGCCTCCCAAAAGCAAGCACGTTTACGAAAGTATCTTTCAGTCATATTGGCAAGAAAACTTTCCCATAGGCTTTTTTTTCACGCGAAAGGTGACCACACATTTCTTGATCTAGCAGACTGATCTTTTATGCTACAAGTCTGTGCTGCTTTCCTTGCAACGAGTAGTTTTACATATGTCTACAACACGTAGGTCCTTCATCGGCTATTCTTTTTTTTTCTACAACTTTGATGTTTTCTTAGGAACAATATATTGCACGTTTTTGAAAGCTAGCCATTCAGAGGCCATTCTTTCTTGAAAAGCTTCTTTGCAGCCAGGCTCTAAAGTTGTTGATAGACTGTTTATGTCGATTTTTTTACGTAACAATTAGTAGTCTTGCATTTAAAACTTATCCTTTGTGCCCAATATTTAGCTCTCTTTTTGCACTAGTTAAGGTGTGGTACCTAATTTTTTTATATGAAAATAAATATTGTTACTACAGGTACGTGTGTCGTCGTATGACTATTGAATATTGATAAATAATATTTTATTCAATTCGTATTTGAAAATGTTTACATTCGCCCACCTTTACTTCTTGTACAATGCACAAAGAGGCACGCAAGCCATAGTGGTGCTTAATGAAGTCTCTTTTTGCTGCATGTAATAGTCGCAAAAAGCAGCTTCTCACAGGGAACTTGATTGTGTTGTCTTGTGTATTGTTCTTCTGCCATATGTATTCTGAATTGATAATTATATCACAGACAGATATATAACCTCTCAATGGAACAGACATTTATTTGATACACATGAACTCGCACCCTGTTCAGCTGGCTTTCAGTTACGCTGATTGTGGCCAGCCTCTATAGAGTATGTCTGCAATGTGGTATGAGGGTATGTGTGCAGTGCTACTGTTAAGCCAACTATTGTTCTCACAGCAATGTATTGAGTAAGGTTATTGCATAATTATTATTAAAAAAAGACAGCATTAGCCCAGGTTTTAAGGGTGAGAAAATGCTTGGTGCACTTCACCAAGCATACAGACAGCATATAATGTGACTACATACCATGTGCTAGTTTGTATTTACAAAGTGTTTACAAAATGGGGAAGGTGGCAGTGAGACTCCTTGGGGAAGCAACACTTCAGTTGTACTGATGGTACGGCGTGACCATATAATTTCCTTATTGCTTGGTTAAAAATATGGTGGGTTACAACCTATGAAATGCCACACCAGCAAGGCTGAACATCCATCCTTACTTTTCAGTGGCTTAAATACGCCAATGTGTTGTTGAGCCTGTGTTGTTGAGATTCCGAAATATCGCCTCGTGTGCCACGTTGTCAGATGCCCCCTTCAGGTCTAGCGCAAGAATGGCCCGTGGTGTGTGGCAGGGATGACAATCTCCTTCTTCAATTGCATTAGCACGTCCTGGGTCTCAAGATGTCGTATAAAGCCAAACATGGGGTCTGGCATTTGCTGGGTTTCGTCCAGGTATTGTTGGAGGCATTTGAGTACTATCCTTTTCATGATAATGCTTATGCATGATGTGAGGGATATCAGCCACAGGTTGTCAATGTGCGGGGACTTGCCCGGTTTGGGGATAAAGCGTACTTCAGCTGTTTTTCATTCTTGTGATAGCTTGCGTGATGTCCAAAAGTCATTGAAGGGGTCTAGAAGCGTCTCTAGGGCCTGATCTTCGAGGTTAGCCTCGAAGATTCTGGTCAGGCCCGGGGGCACTGCCTTCGCCGGCTTTTTTCATCAATGGAACAACGACATAACACAGAATGAACAAACACGAGTGCTGTGTGACACGGTCATATTCCATCATGTAATCAATTGTACGCTCACTTTTAACTTGGCAGCTACTAAAAAAAACCGTAAGTAAATCAACAAGCCAGTAGTTGAATATTCACTCGTGTGCTCGGTGATGAAGAGAAGTGACTTGTCGATCTACACAGCTGTATTCCGCGATAATAGAACCATCTGTATAAGAGTATGTTAATATACAGGGCGTTCATTTTAAAGTGTTACGGAATATTTAAAAATCGCCTGTGGCAGGTAGCATAAATCTTATCGTTGAGCTGGGGTTATTCGATGAGGTGGACATTAGTAGCACAAAAAATCGAAACACATATTCAAGTAACAAGAACTGACTAATGAACTTCTTAGTTAATTACTTTACGACACATATTGCAATTTCCGAATTATAGCCGGTGAGCTTGCAAGACGCATCCACTTGAAATGAATTTCCAGGATGACTGCCAGCTTTGAGATATTATTTTCCAAAGTGTGGGACGAAATACGTGGGCGTTCCAGTTACTTTAGTGCTTCAATGTATAAAACAGCATTTTGGTAAAAAAGTAAGTGGCAACAACAGTGCATTTTTAGAGCGAGTTTGATGGCACATATCTCCAAACTGGCGTCATTATGGAAATTCATCCCAAGTGGATACGCCTGCCAAGCTCACCGGCTCCAATTCGTAAATCACAATATGTGCTGTACAATAATTAACTAAGAAGTTGATTAGTCATTTTTTTAATTCGTTCAATATGGGATTTCTCGTGTTACTAATGTCCGCCTCATCGAATAACCCAGCTCAACGATAAGAATTATGCTACCTGCCACAGAGGATTTCTAAAAAAATTTTAAAACTTATAAATGAACACCCTGTATAACGCTGCGGCGCTTCAGCGTGCTACGCTGTTGCTGCGACAAATCCCTTGTTCATTGGCTTAAAAACGGCACGCGCGATCTTGCAAGCTTTCGCTAGCACATCTACAAAAAATGCGCCGTCACGCCGCACACAACCGAGTACATAGCGATGTATGTTGTTACAACAGTATGCAGTAGCAATGATTTAAAAAAAAAAGAAAGAAAGGAAAACGAAAAAAAAAGGCGCAGGTAAGATCACTGCATAGTGTTCGAGAGGTGGCTCAGCGCGCCAACGCAACACATGCAGTCAGCAGAGTATGACAGTGCAAGAGTTTTGCGTTTTCGCCGTGACGCGGAAGCTTGAACCCACGCCGACAAAAATATGCCAGTGTCGTCTGCTGTTGACGATAGTTGCCGACTTAGAACATCTTTGCCCCGCCTCTCGGTTGCCGGCTCTTAACATACGTCGCGTCCCCAAATCGGAGTGCGGATGCCGGCACATGCTAACCGCTCGAGCTCATTAATCAGAAAATTAGCTAATAAGAAAACAAACGTAATAACAAAATCCTGGCTCGGGCCAAAATTTTGCTGGTCGCCAGCACACAAACGCTGCGACCGCGCTGTTGCATGTTGCCAGTCGCTGGTTATCTGTTTTGCCAGCCAGAGGGCGCATGCGTACGCTCGCGCCGGTCCCAGCGTGAATCGAATTTTGTGCCCGGTTGCTTCAACCGTCCGCCGCCACTGAACCGCCAGCATGCGGTGCGGCTTGCGGCGATGAGCGGCTCGAGCGTGTACAGGCCTTAAGCGTGCGAGGGGAGCCGGCGATCGTGGCTCCATCACCTGCGCTCAAGGATGGAAAGCGGGGAGGAAATGCATCGTCTACCATCACGCGCGAGGCACCGGAGGGGGGGGGGGGAGGGTTACAGGCGGTGTCGTACTCTGGCTACAACTGCGTATTGCGCGACCGCGTGCTGTCACGCGAGCCAGTAGCGCACCCAGGATCTCTGCCAGGGGGGGGTTGACAGTTTGCCCATACCATCAAAACAGCGCTAATTTCACTTTCTTCGGGGGAAATTGTCAAAAAATGCGCTTTTTGCGAGTGTGCAGACGATTGCGCGTCTTACATCTTAGTTGCAGTACTCAAATGCGTAAGGAAAGAAAAGGGGTTAAACAAAAGAGTGGGGTTAAGTCGGCCTCAGGGGGGGGGGGGGAGTTACAACCCCCAAATCACCCCCCGTCGGTGCGCCACTGACGCGAGCTTTCGTACTTTAGACTTATTCTTTCCCGTCACATACCCGACACCCAAGTGTCGCTTCTGCCCTGTCCACACAGCAGATCTCTCTCCGATCCTGTGGCAATGCACCATCAAATCTGCGCCCCCCCCCCTCCAGCCCCCGCACCCTCAAACCATTAATTAGCAGCGAGGAGCTGTGGGACACTGCCCTGCGCAGCTCCGATCCCACCGTGAAGAGGTGGGCTGAGGAGGTAGCGGACGCGTACCACCACTGGGAGACGGTTGTCTAGCCAGATAAGGTGGTGACGGAGGCCTGCTGAGACTGCAGCACATAGACCTCCCTCTCTCCCCCCAACCCCTACTCTTTCTTAAAAAGGAAAATAAAAGTTTATTCATTCTTTCATTCATTTTGAAAGCGATGTTCGTTGGGGGCACAGTCTACGTGTGCCGACGGCTCATACCTTTGTGCGTGCTGGGTTCTCGCCGCACAATTGGTCTTTCTACGCTGCAAGAAAATTACTGTTACTTGTGTTCTTGTTCATTATGGTTCCAATTGTTTTTAAATATTTCTACATTTCTATACAGGAACATTAAGTTTCCAATTGCCTTTCATTCGCTTTATTGTCAATTTCTTTAACAATTACATTTATCTTTAAGTGTGACCTTTTCGCATATGTTGAATCAAAAAGAGAAGACAAAAGAAGATAAAAAATAGCAGGTAAAAATGAGGGTACTCAAGCCAACTGCGACATGGGAAGTTCTCAATCTTTGTTGAATGACCTTAACCTGAATTTAACCTGGTGAGTATGATATTTATCTTGTGTTTCACTGCGGGGTATGTCTACTTGGTCTTTTTGGTTCGGCTATTTCCGAAATCGTCTTGTTTTAACAGTAGTAGCAATGTCACGAGTAATCAAGTTGAACATGCTTTCTCTTTTCGGAATAAACCTTCATAGGTGAATTCAATCATCTCAGAATAGCTTTAACAGTCCATATACTTTAGGCGAACTTTCGGCTAAATGAAAGTGATGAGATGCCGCAAGGGACAGAAAGGATAAGAACATTTCAATTTTGTTCCTTTTTGTACATGTCTTCTATGTCGGCCGTTTGACACGCTGAATTCTCGCCAACTTCGTCGGTTTTCTCGTGTTTCAAATATAAAGCAACAGGGTTTTTAATTTGTAGACGTTTGCTCACAAACATGCTTTAACACTCGAATGAAGAACGGGCTTGACTGAGGCTTCGTGCACAAGTTACACTCCAACGCCCCCCCGCCTACCTCCCCCCCCTCCCTTCTTGTAGCTGTGTGGCTAAAGTGTGTTCCTTCTGTGCACGACATTGCGTGTTAAAAAAACAGCCGCATTGCATCGCAGTAGATAAGCCAAGTATCTCAATTTCGTCGTACACATGTTGGAACCTATGCAATGCAAAGCTATTGCGAAGTAGTTCATTAATTGCTGTACAACTAAGTTCACCCACCTAGGTGGCATAGTGGCTTTGGAATTGCGCTGTTATTACCAAAGGGACGGGACCAAATCTCGGCCGCCGCG
Source organism: Dermacentor silvarum (assembly GCF_013339745.2). Lineage (NCBI taxonomy): Eukaryota > Metazoa > Arthropoda > Arachnida > Ixodida > Ixodidae > Dermacentor > Dermacentor silvarum. The sequence goes on from NC_051155.1 coordinate 77,514,676, forward strand.
GCTGAGATTCTGTCCATGACGAAGTGAAAACGCCATTGCACCGTGTATTGGGCGCACGTTAAAAACACACCAGGGGATCATAATTAACACAATCCTTCACTACGGCGCGCCTCATAACCATGTCGTGGTTTCCGCACGTAAAACACCAAAATTTGTTTTTTTAAATAACTCAGCATTATGCTTGAAATTTGGCTTATTCTGATCCTATGCAACGTGTAACTTCATGCGATGTTTACGCTTATGCGCCACGCAGGTTACAACTTTATTACAATGCATTCTTTGTGTACGTATACTACAATGTTCACAAGCTATGCCGAAACACAAACAGTTAAAGCAAATGTGCGCTCTGAGACGTTCACAAAGTCATATGTAACGAGGACTAAAGCAATGTTTTATATTTGTCGAGGGATGAATGGTGAGGAGAGGCATATGCAGCGAAGTACGAGGCGAAAGACAATGAAGGTTGACTAATATTCGCCCGTTTATTTCCTGTTAGTCTTTATGTCTTTGCAAAGTGGTGTATGCGCATTGGCTTACGCGCCTACGCAATCTCACGTATAGTTCCAAACAGCTACTTGGCATTGGCAGCAGAAAAGTTTGGGTGTGATTCTAGTCTTGTGGTTAGGGCATCGAGCTCTTGTGCTGGAATACCAGGATTCGATCCCACCCTCCAACATGTTATTTTTCATTTTCTTGTGTGTGAGCTATCCGACAAAGCAGCAGCAGCAGCGGCGGCAGCAGCAGCAGTAGCAGAATGACAGCCGCCAAACAAATGTCATGAAACAAAACAGCGCAGCGCATCCATTTCATGTTAAATCTTCTGAGACCTAAATATTAAAAGTGCGAAACAAAAACAGAAACCTGAAAATTATGTAACTTTTTGACACGGCTGTGCACTACCTCCGGGGTAAGCCCACGCAAGAGGCCGCATTTCTACCCGCCGGACTAAGCTCGGCTTCGTGCACAGCGTTCGCCGCCAGCGTTTCCCGCTTAACACAGAAGCCGCAGTTTCCGGGAAGCGTGAGAGGCGGCCAGGGACCTTTGAATGCTATCGCATTCCACTTCTAAAGGTGAAGCTTAAGCGTCCTCCATGTTAGTTGTTAGTTGTGTTTCAGTTTTTAATGATATTCACAGTGGCCTCAATTGTGGTGACAACCTGTGGCATAACGATGGAATTTTGTCTAAGTATTACCGGTACTTCCTGGCAGCCTCGGAGGTAAATACAGACGCGAACTATCAGTTCAGGACATCTCCATGATCAAGGAAAACGTGTGAGCCATCCTGGTCAACAAGCGTAATGTTAGGCAACTAATAGCTAATGCGAATAGTAGTATTCTCCTACTTCCACCGATTTGAGCCTATCTATCTATCTATCTATCTATCTATCTATCTATCTATCTATCTATCTATCTATCTTGCCTCTTACACTGACCCAATGGCCAAAGTGGTCTACCTGCTTGGGCCACTAGGTCGTGAGGCCGTAGTGGTCGTTTCACTATCGTCATACCTGCGTCGTGATATCTTACGCTCGTCATCCTGTAATCCTCATACCCAGTGACCACAGTTGTCTAATAGCGTGGGCCACTAGGTCTACTAGCCTCGCGGTTGTGATGGCCTCGTGGTGGTCCCATTAACGTCACTTTAACATTGTCATCCGACAATGGTCATGATGTCACCGTCAGGTCATCGTCGTTACACAGCCGTCATGCATTCGTTGTCCCACCGCCATAGTTATACCATCGCGGTCATTTAATGCATCCCAGCTTTGGGATCTCATTCTTGCCAGTGCTGCCGTCGTCGCGCCTTCTACTCCAACCGAGTGGTCCCAGTTTTCTAACAGCTTGGGCCACTCGGTGTTCGGTGTCATGATACCGACGTGGTCGTTGCATCGTCGTCATTCCAGCTTTGTCATGCGACTTTCCTCGGGCCATCGCCATCACGCCCTCGTCGTGATACTGTTTTTGTGGTACAGTCATTGTCACGCCACTGTCATACACTTCTCATGATCCCATTCTCCTGACACCGTCGTCACGCCAGGCGTGGTCATGCATTTGTTGTCATACGGTTGTCTTGCCGTCCTCGTCACGTTGTCGTTTCACTATCGTGATCACTTCAGTATCATTATCCAATTGTCTTCATGCTGCTGTCGTCATACCACATTCATCGTTACATCGACGTCATTACTTGTGCGCCATTCTATCATAATCATGATGGCGTCATTAAATCGTGAATATGCCACCTTTGTCATGCCATCGTCGTCTTTACGCCGTCGTCGTATATCTATGCAATCAAGCGTCCTTTGTGATACTGTAGCCGGAATTCTGTCTTGGTCGTACCATCTCGTAATACTCGCTTCTTCCTCCGGTTGTCATATCGTCATTGTCACACCACCGTCGTCATACAGTCGATGTCATCTCATCGTCCTCGTGTCACCGTCGTCAAGTTGTCGTAGTTATTTCATAGTCATAATTTAAATATACACGTGGTTACCGCGGCTCTAGCGTGACAAGCATTAAGTCACCTTTATCTCTCTCATCTTTTGAATCACGAAGAACCATATCACTGCTTTGTCTGTTTCAAAAAATCGTCCATAGCACGCGCCCGTCCACCCTGCTGCTCACTCGTCCATCTCATACCTCTCGGCGTCTGTATAATCATCTCAGTTTCCAGCCATCTTTGGCCGAACCAATTGCTTTCAATTCATCCGCGTTACCACGTGCCATTCAGCATTGGAGTAACCTACGAAACGACATAGTTGACATTCCTGACCCTCCATCCTTCAAAGCACGCTTATATATATATATTATTTCCACAATTCATCAGAGCTAACCTTACTGCGCACCTAAGTAATTATTTTAGCGAAGTTTTATAGCATTTCTCTCTTTTCTTTTTGATTGTTTTGTACTGCGTTAACATTGTTAGATATTTGTTCTTTCATGTCTACCCGCTAACAATGTATAATTCCTTTGTAGCTGCTTTCTTTTTGCTAATTCCCTGTATCCTGCCTTCATACAATACTGCTTCGGGAGCCTGTGAGGTAACAGAATGATAAATAAATAAATAAATAAATAAATAAATAAATAAATAAATAAATAAATAAATAAATAAATAAATAAATAGCTCCACGTTTGTCTGGTTTAGCTCTGTGCTAGTAGGTGGAGCCACCAACCATGCTGCTTACCTTTACACCTGTGCTAACCCGATACCAGAAAAGCGGACACGCTATACTTCTCAAATCTATCGAAAACACGTGCTCCCTAACGTGCCGCAATATATCTTGAGTTTAACGTGCGGAGGGCGCCCAAGGCTGTTTTAGAGCTGCCTATTTTCCAATGTGCCTGTCTATACATTTTTGTTTTTTTCACAGCAAAGCTGTTTCAGCCAGCCGAGGAGGAGACAACGCGGTCTTCTCCGCGCCAGCTCCCTGCTTTCCCGACCCCTGTCTCTCTTCTCTCCGCGGCTCGCTGAGCCAGGAGAAAAAAAAAGCGAGACTTTGCACTAGGCCGCGCACAGCGAAGCTGGCCGATTGATATCGAGCGGCTAGCCTCCAACGCGTTTGGCGTCGGCAAGCATCAGCGTTCTTGGCACTGTGCCAACCTTGGTTAGCCTGCCTGCCTTTGTGGCATGCCAGGAACGCTGTCGATCGTAGGCGCCCACGCGTCCAGCGCTAATCACGCAAAATGTCGTCAACGCGTTCGGCTTCGGCAAGCGACGGCGTTCTTGGCACTGTACAAAACGTGGTTAGCTTGCCTGCGTTTGTGGCATGCCAGGAGTGCTGTCGCTCGTAGGCGCCCACGCGTCCAGGGCTAGTTACGCGAATTGTCGCTAAAGGGAAGGTACCTCCAAAAATGATCGCTAGAAAATACCTTCCTCCATGTGTAGTTAAGTTAAACCAAGTTACGACCTAGCAGCAACCAAGCTCATACCTAGCAGTAGCAGCCATTAAGCTTCGGTGAGCCTAAGCTTTGCGCGACCGAGTGCAAACTTGCCTGATTTTTTTTACAGATGCGGCCCTCTGCCCCTCTACACATTTATTCCTAGTGTATACTTTATGGAATGAGTACAAAACGCGTACACAATGCTTATGACGTCATTCGATGTTGACCAAGCTGGTTGTACGTACGCCCTGGACTCTTGAATAAAACTACCTCACGCCTCTTTATGCTTTTAAATATATTTTGCGCTCTCTCCCTACGTCGGGCCTCTGTTTTGTTTTAAACAAGCGCCATAGGCCGAAAAATTTCACAACAGAGCGTGAATTAAATATATTCTGTCGTATGAAACCCAGCCTGGAGGTTGTATACTGTTCTCCATCAGTCCAAGACCATTCGTTCGATCAGCTATTTTTAACACTTCGTATCTAAACCGCAGGGGCTGCCGCATACTTGACCACCAGCAGCTGTGGTTCATTGTGCCTGTAGAGAAGGGCACACAAAGAGGATGACGTTGTTACGAAAAAAAAATGGGAAAGGAACGACCAGGTAACGCAGCTACTTTGGAGTGTCTTAGGCCCTCAGCAAAATTCTTTTTGTATGGCTTCTGCCACTGACAGCTCTTTAATAAAGCAGAGTTCTCAGAAGAAACGCCATGTGCCCAGACGACACTTTACTCTCCTTTAAAAGACAATGACAGAAACAAATTGGAAAAGATGAAATCCGTCAAAGATCCAAAACAAAGAAAGTGTCAGAGAAAGGGTGTCGTTCGATGTAGTGCTTAATGTTGCAGTTACCTTGTTCCAAGCGAATGCAAACTTCAGATCTTATAAGCCCGTCAACACGCCAGTTGCCACCTCTTTTTTACGGCACCATTTTCTTGCAGTACATTAATTAAAGTATTGGAGAAGAGGTTGGAGTCAGCAAGGACTCAATCGGAAGTTTTATAAAACACTCTACAACACTGTCATTCGATGCTACTTCTTTCGGTTAAGACTTGCGCATTGATGAATCTTTATTATTTATGTAATAGGAAAAACTGAATATCATGGGACTAGCTCGATCGAGTTGGAAACAATTTGGCTTTGGTGGCATATCTGTGCCAATGATAATTTGCAAGTTTCCCTTTCTATCCAAAAGGGGCAGAACTTAATAGGAAACATGCAATGAATTCGGTGTCATGAATATAGCTGCTGTATGCTTCTGTTACCTAGCATTCACGAAAAACGTTCACAAGCTTGGAAGAAGTATACCATTAGTAGATGCTTCCGCGATTATGTGATTCAAAGGCAGCCATATTCACTTTTATCAGCTCTGCGCCGCAGCCCACATGAACAATTGTTATCAGACATACGATTACACTACCATCAAGCGGTGGTCAGAGGCTACAACATTGTATTTCAGTGGCTACCTGGGCACTGCAACATCACTGGCAATGAATGTACCGACAAAGCTGCGGTGAAGTACATGACCAATATGAAAGAATCCGAATACCATTGTCAAGAACGGATGCAGCGCGGCACCTCAGCAGTCTTTCCCATACTATAACTCTAAGAAAATGGAATACACCAGAGTTTCCGAATAATAAAGCGCAAAACAGACGACACAAAAAGACACACGGACGAGCGCTTCAATTGCGCTCGTCCTTGTCTCTTCTTGTGTCGTCTGTTGGCGCTTTATTATTCAGTAACATGCACCAACTAGCCCAACAAAAAGTTCTGCTTGAACACCAGAGTTTACCAAGCGGCGCCCATATGCCATGGACCCACAGATGCAGTTACAACTTTTACCCGGTTTTAAACGACATGAAGAAACCTTACTGTGCCGCCTGCGATTAGGAGTTTCTTTTACAAACTCCTATTGATTCCTAATTGGAATGGCGGACAGTGCCAACTGCAGCACATGTGGTGTTGAGGAAACGACCAGACATCACTTATGTGACTGCCCTAGATACGAAGAAGAGAGGATTGCCCTTCGGACTGCTTTGGGGCACTTAGACGACAGGCCTTTTGCGGAGGAGAAGATCTTGGGCCCGTGGCCTCGTGCGTCTTCTATGTACAGGGCTACAAAGGCGCTGCTGCGTTTTTTGAAGTGCAGAAGCCTGTATGACCGCCTGTGACGAAACTCAGCGATGAACGCTTGACTGTAATTGTGCAAGGTGTGAAGTGTGAACTTTTCTCTTCCTTCTCCTTTTTCAGTCCCTTCTCCCCCTTCCCCAGTGCAGGGTAGCCTACGGGGCTCAGCCTGGTTAACCTCCCTGCCTTTCCCTTATGACTTTTCTCTCTCTCTCTCTCTCCGCGCTGCAACATTAGGGACTTCGAATAAGTCTGAAATGAGCAATTTGTGTTGCACACAGATTTAACGTATCAATTGGCCGTATGAAAAATGTGACTCCCTGACCAGACCGGAGTTTTATCTCTGCATGCTACATGTTGCGCGGTTGAGCCTCTCTCATCGTAAGCCAAGCTTCTTCGCTGTATTGGATGCAGTACAATGTTGATATTATTATATATAAACTTGTATAAGTGAATGTATGGTGTATAATAGCAAGTAGAGCCTTACAGTCCTAAAGTTTAGTTTTATTACCTTTTCGATCTTATGGGTAAATACCTGATTGTCATTTGTTGAAGCCTGTGGTAGAGAATTAAACTCAGGAGACATTGCATTTGATAGTCGCGAGCTTTTTGGGAACAAAATCCCTGTCTTTTCTGCGATATAACGTCAAGATGTCAAAGCAGTGAATCTCTTATGCTGCTCACGCACGAACACGACGTCAGGCAAGCCGCCTTTAGATTGCAAGCCAAACATGTGACAACCACTCATCCCAGACTGCGTGGGTATTTTTCGAGCCCATGCGAAATCGGCTATTTCATTACTTTGTTATTTTCTGTTTCTTTAGCTATCCTCAGCTGTTAAAACGTTTATACTTACAAAAGTCACTTACATTTCTCGTAGTCATAACCCTTCAATTCAACTCATTTGGTGAGGCTCGGGACTTTATTACGTGTTTTGCTGCAGAAGGAAGGCTGTATGCTGTCGTTATTCGTGCTTTATCTGTGACTTGAATAATGGTATCTGGAATTACTTTCATCAGGTCACGTTGATTGCTTCTATGCTATCTTCGTCTTACTTTAAATGCTGTTTATTTCTCTGCGAGGATTTTAATTCCACCGCACTTCCCATGAAGTACTGCTGCCGCGTTGACCTATTTATGCCTCGGTCCCCAAACCGGGGAAGAAATTGGCAATTGAAAATCTCAGACACATCTCGCTCACTTCTGCCTCGGAAAGGTGTATGAGAAAATCATACACAAGAGACTACAGAGACACTTAGAAGACAACAAACACCTGCCAGACACCATGTTTGGTTTCCGCGCAGGCTTGTCCACAGAAGACGTTTTACTCCAAATCAAGGAAGAAGTCCTCAGCAACGTTTCCCGCAGCGGCGAACATGCCCTCCTAGCAATCGACATCAAAGGAGCTTTCGACAACGTAAGCCACCCAGGAATCCTAGAAGGGCTCGCCAACACCAACTGCGGCGAGCGAACGTACAAGTACGTTCAGAGCTTCCTAAGCCACCGCACGGCAGAGCTGAAGATTGGGGAGATCCAGACTGCAGTATACCACCCTCCCAACAAGGGCACACCAGAAGGAGCAGTCATCTCACCCACACTCTTCAATGTCGCCATAATCGGCCTCGCAAGAAAACTGCAGGTCCTAGAAGGCCTCCGCCTCGCCTTCTACGCAGACGACATAACACTCTGGACCACAACAGGGTCCCTTATTGAAAAAGAAGAAAGGCTGCAAGCTGCAGCTTACCTCAGCCAACGGGGACGACAATGCTCGCCCGAGAAATCTGAACTCATACGAGTCTGGCGAGGCTGGCGTGACCACACAGTCCCCACAGACCCAACACGAAAACTCGAGGTACACCTCAACGGGAGCCTCATACCAGAAACGTCATTGCTCAGGGTGCTGGGCATGTGGCTGCAGTCTAACCAGCGTGCTAACCACACCGTTACGCTCCTCAAAACCAGTGTCAAGGCGACACGCGCATGATATCCCGTGTAACATCCAAGAATAGAGGCATGAAGGAAGGCGACACCCTGCGACTGGTGAAAAGCCTGCTGGTGAGCAGAATCACATACAGCCTGCCCTACTACCATCTCACACAATCTGAGCTGAAACAGGCCGACACGCTCTTGAGGATGGCTTTCAAGACCGCTCTCCGCCTGCCGATGAGTACATCGACTGAGAAATTATTGGCGCTGGGGTTACGCAACACCCTCAGCGAACTCACAGAAGCCCTTCACGTCTCACAACAACAGAGACTTGCGCGGACTCACACGGGTCGGCAGGTCCTACAAACCTTGGGCTTCAAAGCCACAACAATACGAACCCAAGAAACCTGGCGATACCTCATCACGTCCAGGACAGGTATTACATTGCCCCAATACCACGCAACATGGACCCTAACCTACACTTCGGAAGGTGGAAAGCGAGGGCCCAGTACATAGAGAAAACATTCAGGTTCCATACCATGGCCTGTTTTACGGACGCTGCTATGTACGGAACGAAGAAAAAGGGCGCAGTGGCAGTGGTCTGCGACCGCCGAGGCCACGTCTCCTCCAGTGCATCGACCCGCCCCGCACGATCACGGAAGCCGAAGAGCTGGCCATCGCGTTAGCCATCCGCGAAGGCCAACACGCAAACAAACCACTGACGATCCTCAGGGATTCCCAGCAGGCCTGCGCAACTTCCTACAGGGAAGAATCGCAAGACCTGCGGCACAAGTCCTAGCCCAAATACCCGAGGAGGACACTGACGGCAACACCATCCAAACCATCATTTGCATACTGGGTCACGCTGCCATCACGGGTAACCTGTATGCCGACAGAGCAGCTCGAGAATTTGCACATAACCGAGCTGTCATCAGGCCGACTGCAGATGACCCTGACCCAGTTGACCCCGAGTATTCAGCAATCCTGAACTTCCACAGAGGGAGTCGCTTGCGATATCCCCCACCCCATCGAATACTAAAGACGGAGGATGCCGCTGCCTGGCGTAGGCTCCAGACAGGCACTTACACGAACCTACACATATTACATCGCATGCGCCCCACAGCTTACAGGGACGAATGCCCGTGGTGTGGGGCCACACCAACCCTATACCACATTACGCGGGAGTGCACGCTACACAACATAGAACACCATGACACGAACACCACGATGGAGCAATGGAAGGCACTGCTCTCTAGCTCGGCCCTCGACGACCAGCACAAGCTGATCCAGAGAGCAGAGAAGACGGATGGCAAGAGCCAGCGGAGCCCTGGACTAGGGGCCCCGACCATTAGCGATGCCCCATTGGGGCGAGACAAAACTCTATCTTTTGCATCAAAGTTTATCTATCTATGTATACCTCGGTAATATTTTAATTCCATTTTTAAATTCAGCACAATTTCATTTAGACCGTAACTTCGATATTCTCTTCTATGGTGTTATAATTATTGCTAATATTGATGCGAGAGCATCAAATGGCCCATTTATCGAAAAAGCCGGCGTCTGCTTTTGTGGCATGGCACCTAAATTCCCATTCCCATTGGCTGCGACGCCACGTCACGAGGGCGCCTTGACAGAGGAGAGCGGGCGAAACCGTGTTGCGTGAAGGGAGAGGACATCGCCGGGACACCACGTCACCAGCGGGGCTCGAAGGAGCAAATACGGGGACGCGGTACCGCAGGGCGAGATGGGTTGTCGGCGAGGCCGACGCGTGACGTGCTCGTTTGTGTGCCGCCGTCTCGCTCTCGGAATACGGCGCGCCGTTCGTATCTCGCCGTTCGCACTAGTCGCCGTTCGCCGACTAGTGCGGATGTGGAAAGATCGGCTCCCGCTTTCGTTAATGTTTTCGCTTGGTTTTTGGTGTCACCTATCGCTGACATGCACGCCATTCGTCACGGTTTCTTCTGAGGACTTCCTTCGGTGAGTGGCCCTTGTGCGGAAAATGTGGAACTTTTTGTGTCGATCACGCCGTGGTGAAGCTAGGCGCTGGTAGGCTTAGGCCTAACCCGAAGAAGAGGGGCACAATGCCCGAAGTAGAAATGGTGGTAGGAGAGGACATCTCCTCTGAAGAAGCCAACAGCCAAGGCTGGATGACAGCGTTGGGCAAGAACAAGAAAGCTCGGCAAGAAACACCAGTTTCAACGTGCAAGAAATCCTACGTGGGCCTCGAAGGGCGGCTGCCGCATGGCTGCCCCGCAAGGCGTCCTGCAACGTCTCGCAGCCTCGTCGAGGCTCCCTAGACTACCGAGGGAGCACATAAGAATTGTTGTCCGCCCAAGGGACGGGCTGACCGTCAAGAAAATAAACGAAATCAGGCTGGCTCAAGCCTTGGCCATGGCGGCTGCACCAGCCCCCACAGAAACCGAGGGTGACATAGTCTGCCCTAATTTCAATCAAAACGTTCTCGACGTCTCCAACCCGGAGAAAAAGAACGCGTCCGCTTATGCAGGGATCCAGCAAATCAGCATAAGCGAAGCATACAAGGTGGCCACATACATCGCAGCCCGAGACAACCCCTGCAAAGGGGTCATACGAGGGTCGACGCATCGATCAGCGAGACCCAACTCCTGCGCATGATCGTCAGCCACCGCAACACGAAGGCTCTGGAAATCAAACCATCAAGAACACCACAACTGTGATGAAAGTGCCTGAAAGTGCCTGAAAGTGACATCAGCCCAAACCCCACCAATAAGGATTGCCGAGGCTGCGAACTAGCCTCCCCACCCGATGACCACCAGTTTCCGCCGAAGTGCTCCCTCTGCGGGCGCCTTTTTGAAGATCTGCTTATCATTGTTCTGATTACGGGTTCAGAGTTCCCCTGGCACCGATTTATTTCGGGTTGAGTGAAGTATTATTCTGGTTACCGTGACATGACGGGAACCTAAGAAATTTTGATAAACGTAAAAATAACTGAACTGTAATTTTTCGGTTTCAGTCATGATTAGAACCGCGCATGCAAGCTAATTGTGACTTAAAAAATGAGCAAGTCTGCCCCTGTGCTCTTTACATATTTGCTTTGAATTCAAGACAGAGCTGTGCTTGGGTGTTTGTTTTGTATGCATCTGCGCTTTTTTTTAACATTGAAAAAGCAGTCGTGCGCATCACGAGGCACTATTTGCGGTGGGGCTGTACTCCATGTCGTGACACGGCCGTGTGTGCCATCCGTGATCCTGCTAGAAGTGTGAATTGGACGTCTAGAGTGAGGCATACGCCTGATGATGAACTCTGTATATGAGTTGAAGCGTCAGCGTCGAGCTTTTTGTCGTATTATATAAAAATCCCAAGGCCCAACCAAAATGTAGCATTGTGGTGCTGCTTTTAATTTGTTAGTTTTTAAAACCACACAAAAAAGACCGGGTAATTAATAATAATAATTATTATTATTGTGGCTGAGGCGAGCCAGAATTTCTTGCCAGAAGCATGCGAATCTTAAAGCATCTTTGCTGTCCATTAAACAAAACTAAAGCTAGATTCGATATTGCCTTCTGCCATGCATAAAACTAGGCGCCGTCCTTAAATCGTCTTTATTGTTTATTTTCAGCCAATGTCGTCTTCTCCACGATCCAATCCGGGTGCAGAATCTCTCTGGACAATGTACCGTTTTGAGTTGTCAAAGAAGCCGTCAAAGTCTGAATATTTGGAACGAAATACTACAAAAAGACTCCCGAGAAAAAAAAACAGGTATGTTACATCGTGATGCACTGGCAAACGTTTTAGTCTCATGCAATATCCAGCAGCGTTCCAAATTGAAAGATTGTGTAGAGGCAGCGTAAAGGGGACTTACTTTATGTTACTTTAGGTTAGGTTACTTAAGGTTTACACCAGAAATAAATATGAAATAAAGTTCGTTTTCTGTCCGTCTGATTTCATTTACAGGGTTCAAGCACCACTGACTGGCCGAAGGAGGTGTACAAGACAAAGCGAATAAATCTCCAAGGCACAAAGAAGAAGGGGTGTGCAGCAACTACGAATTAGAAGTGGATTGAATTGTACCCAGATTTCCAGGTACGTAATATGCAAACACAAGAAAAAAAATGTTTGCAGGTCATTTTCTGGGGACCTTTATCATGGCATTTAGTTCTGTGCAAGCAGACACAAAACAATCAGTTTTCAAAAATTATTACATTGTCCTTGCAGTGCCTTGTGAGAAATTTGTAGCTGATATCCACTATGATTGCTTCTACTTCTAAGTGAAGACGAGACGGACGACAGCACTGAACTAACAACTGAATGTTAGTTCCACTATTTCCAATATATATATATATATATATATATATATATATATATATGAGTACACGTGGGAAATAGCAAAAAAGAGGGCAAAATATAAAAAAGAGTGCAACACAGATACTCTCGGCAACCAAGCCGAGACTGTATGTGTTGTACTCTTTTTATGTTTCGCACTCTGTTAATTTCGGTACTTCCCACATGTATATATAATGTACAGTCAACCACAAAAGTTTGCGGACCACGCGAGCGCGTGGCCAAGAGCCTCTTCGCGACACTTCCGCTACGTCACCAGCGATCGACAGCAGCGCTACGTTGAAGACGCATCCCTCCTTAAATCTATGGCCTGTCTATTTTCGCACTGTGCGCAAATATTTTCTACCTATCTCTTTCAACGTGACACGCTCTTTGTTAGCCAGGGCTACTTGCTTATATTTTGAGAGCAGAATATCAGTACAAGTAATCAGACAGCGTATTCTTCGGCTGTTATCAGTTCTATTTTCGCGTAGCCACGCTGTTTTTTTTTTTTTTTCGTGAGTGCGTGAGTGAGTGGTGAGGCAGCCATGGGACACAGATGCTTAGTCAGTAGGCAGAATTTTTCCGTTCCTCCCCCATCGCTAAGTGACAGTAGCGGCCGGGATTTGATCGCCTACGCCCAGGTTTTGCTGCGCAAAGCCCGAACCACCGCGCTGCTATAGTGGTTACATTTAGAAAAATAAGAAATAATCGGGTGCGATGACTCTTTTTGTAACCCTTTGCGACACGGCGTCCTCGTTTGGGGACTCGAACTTCGCAGGCGCGTCCCACGCCACGTGTTTCTTCAAATGACCTAAAACTCAGTGTGCACATTCGTGTCCGCTTCCTGATGGGACAACTAGCGGTCAGTTAACTTCATTGTCCTGCGTATTGCTGCAGATGATCGCTTTGCTGGAGACACTACCATGTTAGACAATCGTTCGACGTGCCGCGTTCCAAGACCAACGTCAAGAGTATATTTTTTTTTCACCCGCCGTGGTTGCTCAGTGGCTATGGTGTTGGGCTGCTGAGCACGAGGTCGCGGGATCGAATCCCGGCCACGGCGGCCGCATTTCGATGGGGGCGAAATGCGAAAACACCCGTGTACTTAGATTTAGGTGCACGTTAAAGAACCCCAGGTGGTCCAAATTTCCGGAGTCCCTCACTACGGCGTGCCTCATAATCAGAACTGGTTTTGGCACGTAAAACCCCATAATTTAATTTTTAATATTTTTTTTCTCCGGTCGACACGAATACAACCGAAAAAGCAAGTGTGCATGCGTTTCGGGCCTAATAGTTGATTCTTTTTATGCAAGCATTGAAGCTGACGGATTTCAGAATAATTAGATAATGAGTTATACGCTATTTAATTTTTTTACTGAAACTCGCACAAAACAGCACATTGCTTCGTCTTCTTTCTTGGAATGTAATAGTGAGCGTCTTGAAATGATGCCATGCGCATTTGACGCATTTGCAGACAGTGCATCATAATTCGTGTCTGAAGGGGATGAATTTATTCACAAGACATTTACAGAAGTGTCATGAAACATAGGTCTCTCAATGATCTAGTAGGAAGTGAAATGTCCGCCGTTTTCTAGCACCTTATTGATGCGTGTGGGCATCGACTCGTACAAAGATTCAGTAATCTCCGGTCGACCGCGCAGGCTTTCCCATTCTTGTGCGATCGCTTGCCACAGCGTATCGGCCGTGCGGCCGCGGTTGGTTCGTGTGGACAGCCGTTTCTTCAACATGCCCCAGACATTTTCTGTGGGATTCAAGTCGGCGCCACATGGAGGCCACTCAAGCTGGCAAACAGCATGTTCTTCTAGCAATGACTGGACGATACGTGCTTTATGGATCGGGCTGCGGTCGTGTTGAAAAAAATAGCAGCCGTCGCTGAAGGGACCGTCCAGCGCATACGGAACGAGGTGTCTAGTGATGACGTCGCAGTACCGTGACGCAGTGAAGGGCCCTTCCAGACGCACAAGCGGACCAAGGCCATCTTTGCTGATTGCTCCCCACACGCTCACGGAACACCGTCCACTGGATAGAACACTCTGTGTGTAATTAGGCAGATATCTGCAAGAAATAGCATACAATTGGGTTCCAGCGGCGCGTCTAAAAATGTTGTGATTCCTCTTGCGTATGAACTTTATAATTCTGTTATAGAGTTGCAATAGAAAACGTGCAAACATCATTAGATAGTACTGAAAGACCCACTGGCAGCTTTTAATTAGCTTCCGAGTAAGTAGTACTATGAAACAATCGTTAATGTTTTCAACATAATACCACTACAGAAAAATCTCGTAATGTCCAAAAGCTCATTTTACGTGAAACATGTTGTGATGCAGAATTAGCTTCGTGAATTAACTGCCAATACACTGTAAACACACCTGCAGTTTAGTGGACGCCAAACCCCCTTCCGTTGGTCCCAGCGCGTGGAAAAAGTTGACTCGTCGCTAAAGATGACATCGCCCCATTTCTCTGTTGTCCAATCTTTCATTGCTGTAGCGAACATGAGTCGTTCTTGTAGCTGGCTGTCTGAGAGGCAGGGCTTCTGTGCTGCTACGAAAGACTGCAGGCCAAGCTCACTCAGCCTTCTTCTTATGGCACGTACACACTAGCGGCAAAACGCGCGCGGCGCGCCGCCGGCGGCAAACCGCAGCAGCGGCAGAGCGGCCACACCAACCGGCGGCGCGCCGCTGCGGCAATCACGTGACAGACTAGACGCCTCTCCCCTTCTCGAACTATCCGCGAGCTCACGCGTGTAGATGATAGTGCGAAACGAGAAACAAGCGGTCGGGCGGGTCCGCATGGCACCAGTTTCCCGCGCGCACGTCACGGAAGCGGGCTGCTCTCATTGGTCTCCTTCATCCGCGGCACGCGGCAAACCGCAAAAAATCGGTCCAGGAGCGATCCCTGCCGCGGCAACAAAAACCCGTTTCGCGGCTGCTTTCGCGGCGCGCGTCTTGCCGCCGGCGGCGCGCCGCGTGCGTTTTTCCGCTAGTGTGTACGTGGCATTACAGTCTCAGACGATACCGTGAGCGAGAGCGCTTCTCGGATATCCTCTGCACTTTGAAAAGGATCAGCCACGATGGCGGCCGTAATCAGGCGGTCCTCTTCCTCAGTCGTGGCCCTTGGACGCCCACTGCGCTCCATATCTGTGAATCTGTCATCGTCGCGCAAAGCTTGAATAATCCTATTCACGGCAGTCCGGCTCCTGTTGGTTCGGCGGCAGATTTCGCGCTGAGGTATTCCCTCTATAAATAAACGCACAATGTGCCTTCTTTCGTCAAGTGGAACACGCAGCGGCATCTTTCCAAATAGGCAATCACCACGTGGCCTGAAGCAAGTCTACTACGTTTTCAGCGACTGATGCGAAGATGCGCCTATGTGTGAAAGAAAATTTTCTATGCATCCGCTTTTTCTTTATTTTTGATGACAGTGAAACACCTCCCTACCCTTTCTCTCAAGACGCAGAAGCAGCAACACTCATTGGTCCAAGATGCTGCCAACCAAAGTGCGCCAGTAAACGTCGCGTAAAAAAATCGTCGCAGCGCTTCGTGAAACTTATCTACCCACTGGCACACCAGTCGACAAAGGTTGCAGTGATTGCTCCGATACTGCTATCAAGCCAGATATGTGGCGGTCTTATCGCAGACAGCGCTCTGCGTCAACACAACGAACTAACAATGTCATGCACGGGAATAAAAAATTTACAGGCAGGCGAGTACCAAGAGGGCTCATATCCGGGAGAGCGCCCCTGTCGCCGCTAGGTGGCGTACCGCTAGGTGGCGCGGATAGGCAGTCTAGCACGCGCTCGCGTGGTCCGCGAACTTTTGTGGTTGAGTGTACAAGTGGAAATAAATTTTAAGTTAGTTCAGCGCTGTATTCTGTCTCGTCTTCACTTTCTCCTCATATTGTCGCGCTGTTTTAAACCATAAAGTATGCTCAAAAAACGTGACAATGTCTACTTTCTAGGTGGACCTACCCCAGCCATGCGGCCACGTAAAAGAGGGTCGGCTGAAAGCAGAGAAGGCCAAGCAGCTGCAGGAGGCACTTGACACAGAACAGCAGACTGTGGCCAAAGAGACGCAAGTATACATTAGAAATGCCGACTGCGGTTCCCATGGTAACCATGGTTTCGAGGACATGGAAGCTTTTAGCCAAAACATGGACAGGAACATTGCTGAGCGAATTCAAATTTTCGCAAGAGAATGAATTACATCTGTATCAGATGTTAAAAAGTGCCTGCACTATTACGTGCATGACGTACTTTTTGCAAACAAGGAAAAGCCTGATAGCAGCTACAGGGCCTTTTTCCCAACACATCGTGATATCAGCAACCAGATCCAAGCTGTTCTTACGACCGCTTCAGCACAGTTGATCAAGAGAATGCTAGCATCCTTATTGAAAAGATCAGGGGTGAGCAACCCGAACCCTCCATTGTCTATCGGTCGTATGCAGCACGCAGCTGCGTGGGTAGCAGCCACTCGAACAATGTGGAAGAGAGCATTGCCAGCGAGTGTGAAGACACGTTGCTGTTCTGCTTCCAGACAAAATTCATGAGAGAAATGCTTGAAAACTATGGAGGCTCAGTAGTTTGCCTGGACGCAACACACAAGATTAGTGACTATGCCTTACCGCGTTTTTTGCTAGTTGTGAAAACACCGTCGGGATACACACCAGCTGGGGTGTTTATCGTACAGTGTTTGACGACCCACTGTATCGCGGAGGCTTTGGACGTTTTCAAGCAGTGGTGTGATAATTGGTCCCCACAGTACTGGATGGTACATTACAGCAAGGCCGAAATAAGTGCCATCAAGCAAGTGTTTCCAGACAGTCAAATCTCCATCTGTGACTTCCATAGACTACAGGCATGGCGAAGGTGGCGGCGCAAGAAGTAAAGCAACATATCCGATCCGGATGAGGCCCTGAGACTCATTAAACACTTAGCCAGCGCTTCAAATCAGGATGAGTTTGACAAGGCATTTGAAGTCCTTCTACCTCGGAGTATTGGAAAAATGAAAAATTCCGCCGTTACTTTGAAGCAGTGTGGCTCTCTGTAAAAAAGATGTGGGTCATGTCTTACAGGCTGGAGTTTGATGTTGTCTTGACCACAAATAACGGCATTGAGGCACAAAACAGGGTGTTGAAGGCCCAGTATCTGAAAAGTGCCAGTAGGAAAAGGTCGTTAACATCCCTAATCACAGCTGTCGTCCATGGCTACCTTCCCGACAAAGAAGTGAAATTCTTTGAGGCAGCAAGGAGGCAGTCATCAGTGTACAGACAGTGCAGTGAAAATATTCCTGCATACCTGCACAACCGGCCTCACGGTTTTGTTAAACATATGCTGAGACGGCTCGTTAACGCAGAGCGATACAACCACACAGACATGAAAGAGCTGCCCATTGAAGGCACGTTCTCTGTTCAATCTGAAAGAAGTGCCGATGATGTGTACATAGTCGACTTCACCAAGCCATCGTGTACCTGCCCTGAATTTAGAAAGCACAAGTACCCATGCAAGCACTTTTGTGTTGTTTTTAAATACAGCGACAGGTGAGGCTTTTTCTCTCTTCCGCAGAGTTGGAAGCTGTCTAAAATCAGAAACAGGTTATGATATTCCCCTTGTCAATAAGCCCAGCGCTTCTGAAGTGTCTTCACAGGCTCTTGGTACAGCAGTATCAGAGCCGGACATTTCCTTTGTCAATGAGCCAAGCTTTTGTCAAGTGCCTTTACAGCCTGTGGTGGCTATGGTTCCTGGGACAGTAGCCCCCTCAGTGTCGGAGTTGCGCAAACGTATAACCGAGGAACTTGAAAAGTTCAGTCGCCTTCTTTACTGCTGCCATGACGTTCAAACACTGTTGGAGGCTAGCGGCTTATTGCATGTCGCCTTCCGTAAGTTGGCTGTATCTGTTCCACAATGTTCTGGCCTTCACATTCGGGGCTCACCGACTAAGGGATGCTCGTCTCTGAAGTCTCTTCCAAAGAGAAGGCGCCTATAGTGTGCTGTCACTCTGCCATTAATTTGTTGACTTTTCACAGGAGCTTTGGCTCGGACTGCTAGGAAAGGATCAGGGGAAATTGGCACTTGCTTTTTTTAATCTTTTAAGAAACTGCAAACTTTACAAAACTCAGTTTTTACCAAGCATAACTTTGGCTTAAACAGAGTGTTTGTACATCTGTAAATATGTGCAAATATTTTTAGAATGTTTAGAGTTTTTAAGATTATTATGCTACGCTTTATACTTGACTCCATTATAGTCATATAATGGCGACATTGGCAACGGCTGTGTATGTGTAGAAATACTGCCTTAATGTTTCGTGTCGGTGACACTTTTAGTTGATAGATTCTGTAAAAATAAGTTTTTAGGCCGGTCCTTTCAATGTATGTGTATAAAACTGTTTGTAAAGTTGCATCCCTTCTGCACTTCTATGAAAGTGCTTGCTTTTATAAATTCCTTTTAACATTTTAATATAGCAGCTATGGTATTGAAAACATGTTATTACATTTTTGTCCGGTGGTTACTTCAAAAAATATTCAGTAGCGTGCTTGTAATATGCATCGACTGTAAATAAACCACATTTGAGAGAATGCCTAATGTGCATCAAGAGTTGACTTTGAAAATGTGAGGTATGGTTGAGCAATTGTTAAGGTTGAGCTACACATTATAGCGATTTCGCCAAGAATACTTCAATAGCTGTGGCTGGTATTAGAGGCTGGGCAAACTGGCCATTTTCGAGTGCAATTATGAGAATTGCCCTTTCAGTGAAATGCTTTAGGTATACATACTGATACTACTGACTTTAGAGAGCTGTTTAATTATCCAGACTTAAAATTATTTTATCAGTGACATCCTGTATGAATGGGGATATAAAAAGGGTTGCTTAAGGACCAGGAATTCACAATAAAATAGGCGATCGTCTAAACTTAGCATTTATCAGCTAGTATTTTTAAGTTAGTCTCAACATGTACTTTTAGTATCGTGGAACTACAGAAACACCCAGTGTTGAACTGCCTAGTTTTTGACCATCATGTAACTAAAACATGCCACCTGATGTATTGTGCATCATTCGTTAGTATGGTGCATACTACATAGCCCTTTCATGAAAAGGGGAAAAGTTTCGTGAACCCTCTTTTTCGTGCCTTGGAAATTCATTCACTTTCTCTCGTACACCTCCTTCGGCCAGTCAGTGGTGCTTGCATCCTGTAAATGAAATAAAGAATATTTATTTCTCGTGTTTTTTACATACATGTTAAAAGACACACAGGTCAACTGTAACATTATGTGGCTTTGGTAAGTACAAAAAACAATAGTGACGCGCTTCCATAGTTCACACCAGGCGTGTAGCGAGGATTTTGTTGGCTCGCAACTACTGAAAGGGAGGGGGGGGGGATGTGGGAAAACGCCACAGGTAGGAGGGGGTAGAGGACCTCCCAGCAAAACTGAACATTTTTTTGGAGGAGGGGGGCACTCTAACCACCGGCTATGGGCCTGGTACACAGCCGTATAGGGCTTTTCCTAAATCTATGCATCTACTAGGAACCTAAGGGCCTTGAAAGGGGCATTGTATAAGGGAAAATAAGTTAAAAACAGCTGTCGGAAAGTATCCTCTTTACACTGCTTGCACACAATCTTTCAGTTCGAACGCTGCTGGATATCTGCATGAGATTGAAACGTTCGCAAGTGCATCACGATGTAACATACCTGTTTTTTTCTCTCGAGTCTTCTTGTAGTATTTCGTTCCAAATATGCAGACTTTGACGGCTTCTTTGACAACTCGAAACAGTACATTGTCCAGAGAGATTCTGCACCCGGATTGGATCATGGAGAAGACGACATTGGCTGAAAATAAACAATAAAGGCGATTTAATGACGGCGCCTAGTTTTATGCATGGCAGAAGGCAATATCGAGTCTAGCTTTAGGTTTTGTTTAATGGGCAGGAAAGATACTTTAAAGGGACACTAAAGAGAAACAGGAAGTTCAGCTGGAATAAAAGAGGTACCTTCAGGAATGCATGCAATTTTTGTTGGGTGCAAAGATATGAGTTATTAGGGGAGAGATTCGTAAACAAAGACCAAATATCTCTTCCTCAATTTCTCTCACCCCAGATTTGGCGCTGAAGCAGTGTCGTCACAGATTTCATTGCTCTCGGCGAATCAGAATGCGCCATGATACGTCACCACTTACGTAAACGGCCGAGGCACTGGATGCATCATGGCTGCATGCATGGTCGCTGCGTTTGCGTTCGCCGCGATGGATACCGTTGCTGCAGCTAAACCTTCAACGAAGAGCTCACCAGGGAAGCAGGACTGCATTTCAGCGATATTCAGTGAAACGGAGCGCGAAATGATCCTCCGTGCTCGAGCGGTAGGTGTTTCCGCGTGCGATGGCGGTGAGCCGCCGGCCGCGCCGGCGGAGAGCTTCGTTTTCGTCGACGGAAGGCGAAGCGTCCGGTCCGCCAGGCGACGATGTTCCCGACAGAACAAGCGTAGAAAGTTGCGCACGTACTCGGCATGGTTATTTCGTGGCTTTATTTAATGACATTCAGCACTCACCGAGCCGCCAGTTTGCTGCTGCAGGGGCACCGGAAGGGGGTTTGATGAAGGCCGCATTGAGGGAACAACTGCTCGAGAAAGGACTGGCTTCTGGGGCACGCCAAGATACTTTCCGAGGGCAGGGTTATACACATAATCCGAGGGCGAGAAATGCAGAGAGCACACCATCGGTTTCTCTGGCTCTTTTGCCGTTATATTATCGGCAGAGCAGGTGCGTAGCCAGGGGGGGGGGGGGGGGGGGCTGATGGGGCTTCAGCCCCTCCCCCCCCCCCCGAAATTTTTTCGTGCCGGCATGCACCGCCGACCAAACTACCACCGACGCTGGGAATAATAATAATAATAATAATAATAATAATAATAATAATAATAATAATAATAATAATAATAATAATAATAATAATAATAATTATTATTATTATTATTATTATTATTATTATTATTATTATTATTTTGGCAAAAGACATTTTGGCACGAACATTGCGAACTCGGGCTGGATTCATGGCACCTGGGGTGGATTTCGGGGCACCTGGGATCACGTAACGCAAGGAGCCCCATCCGAGCACAAACTTTCAAGGGCTTTTCGATAGGGGGCGGGCGCGTTGCGGCATGTCGCAGCGGCCGCGGAATCTATGGAGTGCCTGGATTGCAATTCCGAAACTGTATGGGTGTAACGTTCTCATAAACTTTTGACGCGAAAGGTGCACTGACGGTGCACTGAGGTGCACCAAAGGCGTGCTTTAAAAGATTTTCAATTCTGGAACTTTATGGGGTTAATGCTGTTATAAACTTGGACCAACATGCGTGCACTGGAGCTCTCGTGCCCAAGCCGTTCCAGAAATGAAAGCACGCGCTCGCAATCTCCCACACACACGAAAATACTAAATATCACCGTGACTGTCAGCTAGCAGCTGATAATTTTCTCCAAACATTTTCAGGACGCGTGCCCAATGTGATCGATCAGCTGGACCAGGTCAGGCAAAGTAAAATTTGAGAAAACAGGAGAAAGGAAATGGCCTATTATTGAGGAAATTTTTTTTGCGGGCTACAAGGTCTGGCTCTCGTTGGCCACAGGGACAGTGGTCCTATGGATTTAAGCATAGGCCCCGCTGAAAATACAGGTATTTTCAGAGCGCTTCTTAGCATGCGAGCTGATTGTGGAGATACATATCTGAAGAACCATTTGGAAAGTTGCCCCAGTAATGCCTCGTATTTAAGCCCAGATGCACAAAACCAAATTATAGAAATTTGAGGCGAAATTATCAAAGAAAGCCTAGTTGCAAAAGCAGGCTGCTTCTCCATACGTCCTGACGAAACTACGGACATCACTGGAATCGAACAGCCTACTGTTTGTGCAAGGTACCTAAACAAGGATGCCAACGACATCGAAGGAGTGTGTTTAGGTTTTAGCACCGGAATAGATGCCCTCTCCCTTTGCGATTGCAGGTTCTATGTAAATGTGTACAAACTGTTCCCGATTCTAGTCACCCTTCCAGTGACCACTGCCAGCGCAGAGAGAATATTTTTTAACAAGAGTTTACTAAAAAACTACTTGCGCTCTACAATGTCTGTGGAACGCATGGTTAGACTGGTGCTTCTATACACCCACAGAGACGTCGGCATCAACGTGTCCGAAGTCATTGACCGCTTCGCTCAACTTCCCCGCCGAGAGAAGTTTGTCCTTTAGATAGCGAAGCAGGAACATTCAATGCAAATAAGAAGTTCTGTTCCTTCACGTCCATAATCTCGTAATTATGAAAACGTAGGACTGTTCGTTAGCTTTTAAAACCGCAGAAATTTTAGCCGTTTATTCTAGCAGTTAGCATCATGATCAAAATTATCATGCGAATACGAAAATTACGAGGACATCAATAACCAATGTTGACCGACCTTGCTCATTGAAAGCCCGGCCCACGCGGCGCTTGCCAAAAACACACTCGGATATTGGGTAGTAACTTGCCGCATCATCTGTGGCTTTCGTTTGTCCTTTTCTTTCCTTTTTAGCTACCTGCTTTTACTTCTTTTTTGAAACGAAGCAAAACCATCCTTTTATTTTGGGTGCAGAATAATTGTTTCCGCTGTGCAGGCAGTTAAATTACACATTTTCGTACTGATTTCTGCATTATTCCTCTATTATTCTACCTTTATGGTGCTGTCGCGACCGCTGCATGGCCCCAGTACATATCACGATTTCTGCGATCATAGTTTTGTTCTTGCCTAGATCATCTGTCTTTCTGTGCGCCAAGTTTACTATCTCTGACTCCGCAACGTGTTTATTTGTCTTGTTTGAAGGATAATATACAGTGACGTTTGCTTAAATACGTAAATTTATTGGAGACTTAGACGTATATTTAAGTATCTTGTTGCGAGGTGTTGTGTATACAAGCAGTGAACTTTGTTTCCAGCGACTCTTTTTTCCCTTTTAGCGAGTTGTATCTTCGCATTTGTATATTCCATTCTATCTTCGCATTTCTAATGTATATTTTGCAGAGCTCCTACTTTTATGTGACTTCCACAGATACGAAGATGAGAGGATTGCCCTTCGGACGGCTATGGGGCACTTAGACGACAGGCCTTTTACGGAGGAAAAGATCTTGGGCGCGTGGCCTCGTGCGTCTGCTGTGTGCAGGGCTACAAAGGCGCTGCTGTGTTTTTTGAAGTGCGCAAGGCTGTATGACCGCTTGTGACGAAACTCAGCGATGAACGCTTAACTGTAAATGTGCAACGTGTGAACTTCTCTCTTGCTTATCTTTCAATCCCTTCTCCCCCTTCCCCCGTGCAGGGTAGCCTACCGGGCTCAGCATGGTTAACCTCCCTGCCTTTCCCTTATGACTTCTCTCTCTCTCTCTCTCTCTCTCCTACTTTTTATTTCTACTCACTGTTGCGAGCATAATCTCGGCGTAATTACAATATACGACCGGTAACAGCTGCTCCTGCGCAATCTATTGCAACGAGGAACAGCATCATTGAGGTTTTTTGCTGGCCGTTGCATATGTTCAAAAATGTAAACAAGGTTCGTGAATGACGAAGATTCATCAAAATATTTGTCCTCAACTTATTCATTTCATGACCTTTACGTTCTTCATATCAGCTGTATACACTGCTTTTCTGGTTTCGAACTGACATAGTTCTAATGTCCGTGTGATATTTTCTTTTCTTATTAAATAGACAAAAAAAACGCGGCCGCATTGATATCAGTTATTTCTGCCAGAATTTTGAGGGCATCCGTATATATCCTTTTATGAAAAAATACATATTTTACTTGACAGTGCGTAGCGTTCAATAATTTATTTGCAGCATCTAATATACAATGGCATTGGCAATGCAGTTATTATTCATGTATTTGATCCCTCGACAACTTCTATAAGGAGGAGGCCGCGCTTTAACCTGAGCCCCCCCCCCCCCCCCCCCCGAACAAAATTTCTGGCTACGACACTGCGGCAGAGCACTGAGCCATTGCGAACGCCGGGGAGCCGGGGCTCAGCGCGCGACACAACATGAAAGGACACAATCGAGCCAACACTGCCGCTGCCCCTGAGCAAGCACCTTGGACCATTTTACAGCCCTCAACACTACACACACGAGGCATTTTCTGGCTGTTTCCCGCGAAGTCAACGTTTTTTGAGCCATGCAACACGCAACCAAACACCGTAGAGCGGAACAGGCGCGCGCGACGATGCATTGACCAAAAACGAAACTACGAAACTATCACGACCGAATGTATCGCCATGCCATTTTTCCTTATTTATTTAATTTTGTGCTAAACTTGTACTTCCTCGCTTGAAACGGTTTAAAAAGTTGGCAAATGCTGTTTATGTACGTTTAAGGTGTATTTCATTTTGCGTTTTATTAACAGCGATAAATCGCTCTCGACCAATCGCGACCGGCCTGCATTTGTAATCTCCGACGTCAGAACGTGTAGTGCGGGAAATTCGAAGGGGCTTCAGCACCTATCCTTAAGTTTTTCACTATTTTCTCGCCTATTATTCATCTGTTTGCAGTAAGAATGGTATGGCTGTGATCGTGAAATGATAATCTACCATTTAAGCTCAACTTCCGGTTTCTCTTTAGTGTCTCTTTAAGATTCGCATGCTTCTGGCAAGAAATTATGGCTCGCCTCAGCCAGAATAATAATAATTATTGTTAATTACCCGGCCTTTTTTGTGTGGTTTTAAAGATTAACAAATTAAAAGCAGCACCAAAATGCTACAGTTTGGTTGGGCCTTGGGATCTTAATATAATACGACAAAAAGCTCGACGCTGACGCTTCAACTCATATACAGAGTTCATCATGAGGCCTATGCCTCACTCTAGACGTCAAATTCACAATTCTATCAGGACCACGGATGGCACACACGGCCATGTCACGACATGGAGTGCGTCGTGTTGCACACGACTGCTTTTTCAATGAAAAAAAAAGCGCAGATGCATACAAAACAAACGCTCAAGCGCAGCTCTGTCTTGAATTCAAAGCAATTATGTAAATAGCACAGGGGCCGACTTGCTCATTTTTTAAATCACAATTAGCTTGCATGCGCGGTTCTAATCATGACTGAAACCGAAAAATTACCGTTCAGTTATTTTTACGTTTATCAAAATTTCTTAGGATCCCGTCATGTCACGGTAACCAGAATAATATTCCACTCAAACCGAAATAAATCGGTGCCAGGGGAACTCTGAACCGGTAACCAGAAAAATGATAACCCAATCTTCAAAAAGGCAAACGAAGATAAATCAATTGTGTAGCGTTGCGCACTAAGGAACTGAAAGCAAGTCGTCCTGCCGGGTTGATGATGATGAAATAAGCTTTATTTTTCGAGAGAGTGTTCCCGAGCGTTTGAGCTGTGGATCACTCTAGGTGGTGGGTCCCTCATTCCAGGAATCCTCTGGCCGCGATAGCATCCCAGGCTCTGGCGACAGGACGTCGTTGGTCGTCCAGGGCCAGGGTGGAGATCTTGGCTTCCCACGTCTCGGCGAGGAGGTTCACGTCTTCGGTCATTGTAGGTTTGGTAACGGGGTCTTCGGGATGCCACGGGCACTCGAGTAGCAAATGAGCCAGAGTGTCTGGCACGACGCAGATCGGGCAGTTGTAGGTTTGTAGTGTCGGGTGGATGCGACGCATGAGGATCCCATGGGTGTACGTGTTCGTCTGCAGACTCCGGAGTGCGGTGCTTTCCTCTTTGGACAGTTTTGGGTGATGTGGCGGGTACACCCTGCGTCCCAGTCGGTAGTAATGGAGGATGGCGTTATAAGTAGTGGGTATTGTCTCCGCTTTCGTTGCGTCACTAGACGGTCGGGGGTCTCGCGAGGCGGTGAGAGAGGCCCGGTTGACGTGATCGCGGGCCGCGGCGTGTGATGCTTCGTTTCCCTCGAGCCCCTCGTGCCCTAATAGCCATGTGACGCAGGGGTAAGGGAGCGAAGTGCTTCTTTTCTTCAGAATGTTGACTGCTTCCACCAATATTCGGCCTCTCGTGTAATTGCGTACTGCGTATTGGGAGTCCATGAAGACTGCGACCGCGTTCGTGCTCGTGGTTGTGGCGAGGGCGATCGCCGTTTCTTCCGCGGTCTCCGAGTTCCGCACCCTGACGGTGGCGGATGCCAGTTCTTTGTCTCTCGAGTCAACCATACTCAGGGCGTAAGCGGTTTTGCCCGTGTATTTCGATGCATCTACGTAGAGAGCATCTGGATTGTGCTTGTGCCGTCTTCGGATAGCGTCGACTCGAGCGAGCTGGCGTCCCCGATGATAGTCGCGATGTATGTTGCGTGGTAGTTTGTCGACGCTCAGGGATTCTCTTATGCATGGCGGTATCTTGACCTTGCGGTCCGCGTCGCAGATGTAGCGTTCTCCGTAGCCGAGCGGCGCAACGACCGATATGCCCGTCGGCGTGAACTTCAGCATCTCGAGTTGGATGGTCTTCTGGGCTTCCACCAGCTCTTGCCAGGTGTTATGAGTACCCATTTTGAGAAGTCGGGTGGTAGATATGCCACGGGTGGTAGACCCATGGCGAGCTTCGGAGCTTTGCGATGATGACAATGAGCTTGTCGACTTTGCAATTCTTGAGAGCCAGGTACGGGGATGCGTACGGTATTCTGCTGGTCAGTAGAGCTTGAACGACTCTCAGGGTGTCTTGCTCCTTGAGGCCACTGCGTCGATTGGCTGCCATCCTTACGAGGTGTGTGAGTTTGGAGATTGTGCGTTGGAGCCGTGGAAGCATGGTGACTCCTTAACTGTCTCGGTGGAGGTGCAAGCCGAGTACTCGAAGCGAGGCAACCTTCGGTATTTGGATCCCGTTGAGCGTGACGCATGGGCATGCAGCTTCGCAGGTGGGAGGTCTTCCCCTTGTGCATGCCTTGGGTACGAGTAGCTCCGATTTCTCAGGTGCGCAGTGCAGGCCACAGCTATCATGGTAGTGCTCGATAACATCAACCGCTTCTTGAAGGCAACGTTCTTGCTCTCCGGAGCTCATGCCTCCCATCCAAAGCGTGATGTCCGCGTAGAAGGACGTGATGCAGGCCTGAGATGTTTTCGAGAAGCCGGGCGAGCTTGAGGAGTGCCAAGTTGAATAGGAGGGGCGACACGATGGAGACTTGCGCCGTTCCTCTGTTCGGCAGCTTGAATTCTTTACTGCGTAAGTTGGATATCTCCACCGTGCCCATCCGGTCAGTGAGGAAGTTACGGATATAGCCGTGGGTCTTAGAACCGCAGGCGGTCTCCTCGAGGTTTTGTAGTATTGCTTTGTGGCTGACATTGTCAAATGCACCCTTCACGTCGATACCAAGGACGCACGACTTGTTATTCTTGCTGAGGTGAACAATGACGTCATCCTTTAGGAGAAGAAAGACGTCTTGCGTAGAAAGAAGCTGGCGGAAGCCGAACATGGTGTCTGGCTAGTGCCCATTGTCTTCGAGGTGCGATGTGAGCCGGTCGTGGACCATATGCTCAAACCGCTTGCCAACGCACGGAGAAAGAGAGATTTGTCTCAGGTTATCGAGAGCTGTGGGCTTGTTGGGCTTTGGTATCATGAGCACTTCCGAGTGCTTCCACACGGCCGGCAGCTCTCCTTTGTCCCAGCACTCATTGTAATCCCGGAGGAGAGCCGTGAAGGCCTATTGGGGCAGCTGTCGTAGGTGCTTGTTCACTATCCTGTCCTTGCCTGGGCTCGTGTTTCTGGTGAGTTTCGAGATGGCTGCTTGGAGCTCTGCTGGTGTGAAGGGCCGGTCCAAGTCAGCGTTGGGTCTGCCTTCATATTCTTTGAGTGGTAGGATTGTCGCTGGTTGGGAGGGACCTGCGGAGCTTGTTGCATAGTTCGCGGAGTAGGTCTTCCTCCGAGCCACCGTAGTTGTGTGCTAATCGACGGATGTGTTGCCGTTGCTGCGTCTTGGTGGGGCCTTCGTCAAGGAGAGAGCGCGGCAGGTGCCACGTTTTCTGGGTACTGAGCGTGCCCTGAAGCTTATCGCAGAAGCGCATGCAAGTTATGTCCTCTCTAGCTGTTCAGCATATTCTTGCGACTGTTGTGTCAATAGGGCGATTCTTTTCCTGAGTTGCGAGTTGAGTTTCTGCCTCTTCCATCTCTTGGCTAGAGCCCTTCTGGCCTCCCAGAGGTGGAGTAGGTGGCTGTCTATGGCGGGGTGGTCGTCATTAAGTTGGATGATTTTTGTGAACCATTCGGCGGTATCCAGGATCTGTTTGAGTCAGGCGTCGATGTCCGATATGGGGGTTTGATCGTCGAGCTCGGTTCTGAAGGCATTTCATTCCGTTAGTCTTGCCGTGCCAGTACTGGCCGGTCGACGTGTGTGCTCGATGTCGAGTTGAACGATGTGGTGGTCACTACCAAGAGTGTCTGGGAGACAGGTCCAGATCGCGTTCTTCACGTCTCGCGTAAAAGTAAGGTCGAGGTTGGTGTCTCTTGAGACGCTGTTTCCCACTCTCGTAGGCTGAAGCGAATCGTTCCACAACTTGAGGCCGTGTTGCGGAGCGGCGTCGTGGACTCTCGCGCCTTTCTTCGTGGTGGTGGCATAGCCCCAGGCGGTGTGCGGGGCGTTAAAGTCCCCTACGACTACGAGCCGGTGGGCTCTTGTGCGTTTTCTGAGTTCGCGGATGAAGTGATCGTAGTCCGCGACCTGGTCTCGCGGTGGTCTGTATACGTTAGCCGCGTATAGGCTTTGGTGCGACTTGCGGTCGGGTATAATTTCCACGATAGTGTTCTCAATCGTGGTGTCTTCTATCCTGTGTTCTTAGGCCGTAATTGTCCTTCTTGAGAAGTATGGTGGTCCTTGTGGTTATGGTGAGGGTGTTGTGTCCTGGAAGTCAAACTTTTGTGGTGTTGGTCTCTTGGAGGGCGATGATGTCTGGTTGATTTGTCTTTAGATATTCTTGTAGATTGTACTTCTGGCCTGGAGACAATCTTGAAGTCGTTGGTTGGGAAAGGCGGCATCTTCTGGTTGCGTTGTTTTGACGCTTGTGGTGTGGGTTTAGGGTCTTGTTTCGGCATTTCGTTGTGCGCTTTTATGGGTTCCGATGCTTGTTTTCTCTTGCGTCCGCCTTGCAGCCATTCAATGTGTTCGTTTTCGATTGTTTTCCCGCTGTTAGCATCGTAGGGCCGTGCCGACGTCGTTGCAGAATTCGCGTTCGGCCCATCGGTTTGCATTCTTGTCGGTTCCTCTTGTAGCTCGGTAGCCATCTGTTTTCCTCGAAAGTCTAGGCGGCGGAAACCAGGTGATGTTCTCCTCGACGCTGTCTTCGTCGATGTAGGCACGCGACGCTCTAAATCGGACGCCGTGCGCATACCACGCGGGCACGGGCCGAGCGTGTCCACGCGCTCGGCAGGCTACCGCGCCATTAGGCTTAGCACGGAGAGTAGCATGCCTCGAGATGTCAACAGTCCGATTGCGGTAGATGTCCACTCAATGCTTAGTGGCAGGTGACAGTCCGTTCCTTGTGACTTGCTGAATCGGCGAGCATAAAAACCAAGAACTTTTCTAGCCTTGGACCATGGAAAGTAGCGTGAAAGCAGGAGCCCATGTGGAGCGTTTCCGCACTCCGTGGCCCCCTGGTGCTTTCTTTCTGCCGGGTTCAGTCCCTGGTTAATATTACTACTGCGTTTTTTAATTAGAAATTACGCGCAGAGCGAAACATTATGAAGCAGTCGATACATCCTTAAATTAAGACGGCTTGTTCAGGTCTTATAATGTCCGCACAGCATACCTCTCGTTGACTGCAGCCAAGGACCTCTCAAAAAGCTTAAGCTCATCCTCTGACTTCAGGTAGCCATGGGAGTAGCCGTCTTCATGGTGATGTAACCCTTGGAGGTACTTTTAGATCACCTTCTGTCGGTGAGGAGGCTCGCTCATCGTTGTATTCCGCGCTTTCCCATGCTAAACAAAACGCACGCCGCGAATGTGATACGCGCGCCAAGTTCTCCCTCACGTGAAATGAGCTGATCAGAACTGAGGCGCCGCACACCTACCGCGCCGCTAAACAGCGAGGAAAAAAAAAAGAAAATGGCGATGCGTCATCGAGGCGAGGCCCCGTCAACGAGGTGAGGCCCGCCCCTATACGGATTTGTTGTGAAAACAGTCGCAGCCGCTTCGCCCGACACGGACACGGCTCCGATGAGCTCCCGCCAGTTGCGCGCTACTGCGCATGCGCCGTGATGTTGTCCCGGCGTGTCTTCTGCTGGGCGCCGCCCGTACACTGTGCATAGCTTTCTCCCAACTTCCCCTACGTATGCTCGAACTGCAAGTGCTTCGCGAGGCATTCCCAGATGCCACAGACCACGAGGAAATGCTTGTACACTTCGTATAACTTAGCATCACTTGGCATCACTTCGTATAACTTAACATCACTTCGTATTCGGTATTTCTGACTCACGTTCCTGTATGCTGCACCGGCTGCGCCACCAGGCTGTCCGGGTGCACGTTCCGGCGTCATACGGCAACTACGGGGTGACAGCGCAAGCTGGATTGCTGGCTGTCCTCTCATTTACGTTCGATACCGAGAACTCCGCCATAAGCTGCCGCTGCACGAAAATCGTTGTGGAACTCTCCCTGTTATCTTCGATGTAAAACCGGTCTGCGAGTTCTAGGTATCCGCATGCCACGTCGAAAACTTAGACGCTCACTGAATTCACTCGGCACCATGACCTAGCACCCTTTCAGCAATGCTCCGTAAATTTCAAGCAGGCCTAAGGTAAATGGTCTCAGCTCTTGAATGTTTTTGCGGAATTTCAGCAGCTGCCCCACATGGATGTGTTATGGATGGCCCCCTAATACAGTGGAATCTCGATGATACAAATCTCCCGGGGTCACGAAAAATATTCGTATTAGCCGAAATTCGTATCATTGAAACACAATTAAATCTGTCTAAATTAAGAGGGGACGCGGGGATCAGATCGCGAAAATCGCAAGAAAAATCAATTTTTGAAAACCACGCGTTTGGGTATCTGCAACGCCTAATCTGCGTTGTATCAAAATGGTTTGGCTGAAAACGTAATAAAGTGCCCGAAAAAGTTTAATTCATCAGTGCGCAGGGCGAGAAAACAGCTTTAAATCGCGCAAAATCACCGCAGTTCACGCAGCCATATCTCGTTCTTTCCGCCACCGAGCGCCGCCATCTTGGTATCGTTCGATAGCTCGAAGTTTCGCCGTTCCGCTACATTGCCTAAAGGATATTCTAGGCACTGTAGTTCCGCTTCTCAATTCTGCCATCGCCATCTTGTAACAAACGCACAAACACAAAAGAAGCGCGGGTCTGCGATAGGTAGTCACACGGGCTCTCCGATGAAAGCGGGCCTCCGATTGGCTGCCGTGCTGAAAGGCGCCTCTCCATTGGTTGCTGTTGTGGCAGGGGCAACATGGCAACCGCAGTTGTCTGCTTCGTAAACCACGCCGGCGTCTTCACTTGACACACAGAATTCGGATTACTGAGAGCTCCCACGGTTAGTGATGGATCGTCGCTCGTTGGCGAATAAACTTTGGACGAAGCACGCCTTTGGAATTCGGAAGCGCAAGCCTCCTACGGCAAGAAAAATATGGTGATTAGCGGGTGAAGGGGAGCAGCACCCGACTGAACAAGCGCAACCTAGCACGGTGGGTTACGTGCCGCGCTATCTTGTACCGTGTGACTCCAGCAGCGAAACCGACAATCGCCCTGTGCCATCGGCACCGATAACGCAGCCGACGGAAGACGCGCCGACGGAGGCTCCCGCGCCTCGGCCTACGGCCGCGCGAATCAGCCGAGATCGTATCTCGGTAGACATAGCTCGGTGCGACTAGTCAAAATGGCGAAAACACAAAGAACGCGGCCCGAAGCACGGCAGCCACTCCGTACCATGGCACGTGGAAAATGAGAAAAGCACAAAAGCAACAAAAGCGCCACCGCTTCAAACTCTTCGCGCCCAGTCGCGGCCTCCGCGCTGTCCGGCGCCGCGTCCGCGCCTCCGCACCAAAAGAGAAAGGGGAAAGCGCGTGACTGCATGTTGTTCTCTTTCGCAGCCATCGGTGGGGCGGCGTTTATTCGTATCAACCGCCGCGGGTCGAAAATTGATTCGTAACAACCGTTTTATAGCGCGTTGCAAAGTAATGGGGCTCAGCCGGGACCGCGGAAAATTCGTATGGTCCGGAAATTCGTATTAGCCGTGATCGTATCATCGAGATTCCACTGTATTGATATCAATGTCGTCCCGTTCTTGGCGGACTTTAAGTGCTCGGTGTGACTTGCATGTTGATTATGCTGGATAGGACGTGAACGCCAACGTCGTCCACTCGTTTCGTGATCGCAAGCAGGGCAGCGGCGTACAAGCGCACGTCCCCAAGGTGCAAGCCTTTGTCAGAAACATCTAAATGGCAGTCTTATGAGTCGAAACATAACTGCTAAATGCGGATTCACAGCGTGTTGTAGTCTCGGCCGGATATTCTAGAAGGTGTTTGATGGGACAGCCGTGAAATGCCTATTAGTAGGGTTCACGGCTACGCTACAGTCCCACACAAATTGGCGAAATTTCGCACACGCAAGGAGAATGCCGTTCAATTTCGATTTGAACATGTCGCCTTTGGTCTCAGTCTGAACCCGTTAAGCCTACATTACCGGTCTTGAGTCGCTCTCGTTCTACTGCGAAACACTGCACCTATGCATAGTCCACGGGATCCGCTCTTTGTTTTCGTCTTTGGGTCAGGACTACCAGTATCCGTAGTCTGTAGCCAGTAGCCGCGTATTTGTAAACGCGTTTCATATATATCTTGATTCGTACTCACGTGCCGCAATGCATTAACAAAAGCATATTGTTCTTAATTACAATAGAAAAAAGTTAGTGTTTTATGAGTTCATCAGGAAAAATACATCCCTATATAATTGATTGCGCCAAAGCATTCGCCATACTCCGTTTATATATTTGGATTGCGGCATAGACCGAAGACCTAGCTTTGATACAATAGACATGGGTGCACGCAGGGCATGGGGGTGAAATTTTACATAGCGGACCTTGGAAAACAACTTTATTTGGCTGGTTTCATCAATGAAAGTACATAAACATTTCACCTTCTACATGGTAGTTAGTTGCGCCAAAAGCCACGGGTGTTCAATATTATAAGGAGGCTCCCTTAATGGGGACCACATTGTCCAAGAGCGTATTTTGTAGCTGCGATTTCTGTGCTTATATTCCTTGGTAACAGCACAAGCCGCATAATGTACTCGCTTATTATTTGAGACAAAACACCCTGGTATATAAAGACGCACACAATTTATTGCTTCCAAAACAATTTACATTTGCAAGGTTATTAGGGTTTATCAAGATTGGCCTGCACTAAGACATCACCTGCACTAAGCATATCTAAAGAAATGTGGCTCTTCTTCAGATGGACGCAAGGACGAAATCACAATGTTTGATTCCACACACAAAATAAATGATTAAAGCATGCGGAGACTAGTAACCTAAGGCATTTCATTAGGAACGGTAAACGTGAACGCAGAAACAAACAGAGCAACGCTACGGCAAAATCAGGCAACTATACATTTTACGAGTGCGAGCAAATAAGTATAATAAAATGTCGATTCTGTGCGACCAGACAACCAAAAGAAAACACTGGCAAGACTTTGAATCACTAAAGCCGGAAAATGTAGTGTTGTAACTAGGCAGAATATACCAAGGTACTTGTGAAATACGTCTGTACGTTCACAATATCTGCCATTGATAATAAGCACTCGCCATGTAATGCTTCCCTCGTTCACGACCGTTAGCGCGTTCTTGCGCATTTGTTGGATTACGTTCATTGCTTGCGGGAGGTCTGACGGCGCCGCAGTGGTGTAGAGGATGCTACTCAGTGCCCAGTGTTCGCACATTAGCCGTGACGTAGCAGCAAGGTTTTTTTTATCGTTCATCGCCCAAATGTAGGACTAATGCATGAATATGTGCAGCTAAGTCATATCGGAGAAATATTTTCCTACCAGCTAGGGAACGTCGTGAACGAGGGAAGCATTACATGGCGAGTGCTTATTATCAATGGCAGATATTGTGAACGTACAGACGTATTTCACAAGTAGTCAAACACAGGTTGATAACGACAACTAGCTAGTTGTCGGAACGCTGTTGTGCGCGATTTCGATTGCGCTATGCTGTTAACCAATCCATATAATCCAAGATCAGAGGCAATATCTGTCCGAGGACGGGCACCTTCACTGCTGCAGTCAGCTTGTTCACGACTGTACACACAAAGAACGCTCAAAGAAACACACGAACACTTGCTATGACCACCGCGACGCCAACATGCTGAAAGCCATTTGCAATTTCCGGATTGGATGTTTACTTCGAGCGCCGCGCTTCCTTCCGCATCACATCATGATTGGATGAGGCAAAGTGGAAAGCTTGTCTACACGGCCGCAACTGGTGGCAAACCTATCGCCCACTCCACCAGATTTTCCTCTCGCTGTCTAAGCTATACGAGGAGATTGCCGCATGTCAGCTTCGCCGTCGTGAACATATCCCCTCGCCCCCGGTGCGGAGTAACAAACCGGACGAGCGTCTGGTTAACATCGCTGCTTTTCCTGGCTTCTCTCTCCCTCTCTAAATAGGAGTAGAGCTAAGCCGCGAATTTTCTTTACGCTTTCCCATCATGATTTTCCTCTTCTAGCGCACAGGGTGATAAGATACTGAAGCAATATTTACGTGCTCGAAAATAGACTTCTTTCTCCGTCAGTCCACTTGCCCATTCCGTCAGGACGAATAAAAATGAAAACAAAACATTGCCTACCACTACGACTGTATACATCTCTTGCGTTGCAGAGACACCGCGACTCGCAAATCGGCTTATTTAGAAACAAACAGGGGTGCCGTTGAGTTCACGTTCGTTCTATTAAATAGTTCAATAAATCGTGTCATCATAATGCTTTATATACCTTCGGTTTTAGGTCCATATGAGACACGCAATCCTGTTAACAAGCAACGCATGATATTCAGTACTTCAACGACCATGCGCCGCACCTAATGTTTGCAACAGGTCAGTTCGTATATATCATACGAATAAGCAAAAAACCAGCGGCGGCAGCTAATGCAGCATTTATACAAAACTATGACTACCACCTTCACATGTGATACGGGCTTATGCCACTACACCAAAGTGCGCTTAAGAGCCTGACTTGCTGACCACTGCGCCATCGCACCACATTAGCAGTCAGTAATTTCTCCAAGGTTTTTTTCTGCACACAGACTCTGATATCGGTGGTGTGTGTGCTTGTGTGTCAGAGTTCTCAAAAAACTGTATGTGGTAGTGAACAAGGAGGACGCTGTCTGAAACGCGTACAGGTTTCTTGCGCTAATCTTCGTCATTCTCTTCGTGAAAAGAACGCCGACGAGACAAACGAGGCTACATGTTAATAATGAAGAACCACTAATATACTGCATGTATTCCACATTGAGGATGCACGAAGAATCAGGCGGTTGGCGGAAAAGAACGTGTAAAACTTTTCGCAGACCACAACCAGCGATAAGGCAGCGATGGACGACACAATGTAAATCGCATTGGACTTTTTCTTTGGATAATGAGGTTGTAAAAGTATAAAATTGTTTCTTGTCATCGTCGTGAAAACAGCGTCGACAACACAAACGAGGAATTCTTGACAGTGGTTATGGTGAGCGTTAAACAAGGCACAACGTCAAAAAAGAAGCATGCGCCAAGAATCAGACCGCTTGCGAAAATCAATGCTGAAAGTATTGATGGCGGAAGAATCATGACACATTGAAATGCGAAATAAACGTGAAGCGCCAATGCTCTCTACTTCAAATAGAGTCGGCTAGTATTAAATTGTACTGCATGGTGTAAAATACTTGTAAACGTTTAGCCATACATCTGCATCCATATAGGGTTTCTTAAAGCTGGAAATAGGAACATTGAAATGTATATACCATACGACTCACTGAAAATACCTCGCTTCATCAGCAGTCCAAGAGTTAATATTGCGAGTTATTCTTTATACACTCGTGTACATAGCTGGCAGTGTAACCAAACCTGAGATATAACAGAAAATATGCTATATTCCTGCATCACCTGTGGCTTGGCACAGCATATGCGAGGTACTTTTCGTGAAAGATAAAACTTGCCCGCATAATCCGTAGTGCTTGTGTGGCCACCCACACGAAGACGTGCACGACCTCCTTCCCGACTGCCCACGGCACGAAACTGGAAGGCGAAACTGGGGGCAAGTTTCACGTTAATAAATCGACGACCATTCGCCGTTAAAACAAAAGTACTTGGCTCATAGCCAACAGCGGGGCTTCAGAAAAACGCGCTCCTGGCTTTAAAAGCTTTCTTCGAAAATAACAGCATCAGTGGTCTATAATAAATTTTAGTATACACTGAAATATATATGTATACACTGTGATATAGGTCTGAGCTTGTAATGTTGTGAAATTTTTATGTAGCATATCATGTATGGATGCTTATGGTCTGTGCACTCGTCCGTGAAACTTCTGTTGTGTTCTCGGGCAATTCTAAGAACTTGTGTTTACTATATCCAACAGAACAGATTTTTATTATCTCTGGGTTCCTGGACACATGTACACAACTTTGTGGTTATGCTGACTCACAGTTTTTACACATTTTGTAACGCATTTTGTGACAATATTTTTCTTCGCGAAACGACAAGAAGTAGCCGTTGCCCCCTAATGGCACCAACCGCTTGTATTACATCACGCTATTAAAATAAAATAATGTCTATACTCTGTAACCAGTATATACCATATCAAATAGTAACGAAGATGTGTACATCACAACGAAAAAGTCAGCGTAATTTGTCTCAAAGATGCCATCCCAGGCTTTCAAGCGTAACGCTAGACCATGTTATTGCAGTCAATGCTTCACCCATCGAGAGAAATAGCAAATTTTTCTCTCTCGTGTGTTACCTAAGGCCATCTACCTGAAATTAACTGCCCGCTCTGCACGCTCTGTAACCTTCCTGCCGACCTGCATCACATTATCTAAGCCTGTCCGCACGTCACGCGCACTCACAAACATGGCACCCACCCCACACTCACCATTACCGCTGCTGACTAGTAGGAGGCTATGATGCTCATTAGCGATCCAGGGGTAAGCTCTGGGTCGTCCGGATGGCCGCGGACCCCGCTAAACTACAAGGACTGGCCGCCGTCTAAGGGAGGGGACGAGAGGGGCTGCCTTCCGCCCTTCAAGCTGCGTATGACTCCATCAAGGACACCATAAAAGTTGTTTCTCTCTCTCTATCGGCACTGGCAATTTTTAGTTTTGTTTAATGCGCGTTAGACAATAAAGACTTGTGCTTTCCTACGACACCTCAGTTCAGAACCGTCAGACAAGCAGCACAAACATCTACAACACTAACAACATAAACACAATGAATATAAAATGAATAAAATTAAATAAATATCAATCTCTCAGACGCAACAGCTTTCAACCCCTTAGGCAACATGGGTAAGAACTTTGCAGGCGAGGGCTGCGCCCGCGATTCGCCCTGCACCGAAGCACCGACCAAGGCAAACACTTTATTTCCGAAAAAGAAACACAACACGGCACGACACTTCCCAAATATTGTTCAAAGGGCCCGAGGCTATCTCACTGCATAAAATTTACGTTTTCATCGTTTAAGTTTTGCTCGAAACATTGTTCTCTGGAAACCACTGGTTCGTGAGATATTCCACGCTAACCATTCCTACTCTAGTACTTGGAATACGTCTTGCAAGCGTGCAGCGAAAAACAATGAGCATGTTAGGTGGCCTTTTCTGACATCAATTTTTATTGGTATTATCCCATTATTACTGTTAGAAAATGGCTATCTTTTGTAATGCCTATCTATTCCATGATGTACGCGCGTCGGCTTCTTCTGATCCTTTACAGCAACTCAGTTCTATAGAACTTACCTTCCGCCTATAAGAAGTTGGCCATGACCGTAGGATGAGTTGTATCTAAGTGATTTCGAATAATGTGCTCGTATTGCCGAAAATCGTATTCAAAAAGAAGACTGTAGGAAGATCGAGGCCATATATATATATATAAGAGCAGGAGTTCTAAGTTGCGGTTTACCCGGAACGTACGCACATCACATTCTGTTTATGGCAACACATACTGATTGGATCAGCCGCCTTTTTATGTGAAGCATTCCTCGCCTCATTCTTGGCACATTTCGGCAGGTACATATGCTCCTGTCTCGCCTCGCTTTCATGATTAGAAATGAATGTGTCACCCGGTGCTCTAACCACAGGTCACGATGACTTTTTGTTTTCATAGTATTTATTGCGATTAAAAAAATTGTCGGCCCCTCCACTCCGTGAAGATGGTTATCACCATCACAACAAATTGAGGGTATACGTAACCGTTCACAGTGCTGAACGCAGGCAGTTTTCCCTTGATTAAAGATTTCTTACACGTACCGCGAACTCTGAGTTCATTAAGGTCTTCTCCTATATAGTAGCGTAATGTTCCTTCAACACTTCCAAGGCATTGTGTCGCTGTTCGTCCGAGCGGATCACACTGATGAGGGTCAAGTTGTCAAACCACAAACGCTTGCGTTCGATATTTCGAGTTTGCTTGGCGGCGTGGTTAGCAGCATCCGCCCGCTATTGCCGCTTGCGATTCTTCCAAATGAAATCGCTTCAAAATTAAATCAGTCTGTTACGTGGGACAATGAATGGCTCAGACCCCGTTAAGCAATGGGTCGTACCCCCGTAAACGCGGCCTCCCTATTACGACTACAGAAGAGAAACGAAATTCTACGCTGTAAGACTCGGGTAGCATCGCTTCCCAACATGCTAAGGGAATGTAAACACTAATATCCGTCAAGTAATACTGTGACTCTCTCGTCGAGATGACACGCCACCCTGCGCAGCTCCCACCTCGACGACCAACTCTGGGCAACCCAGCAAGCCTACGAGGCCGCGAAGAGGCAAGACCTCGACGTCCCCGCGTTGGAGGCCTAGGCCCAGTCAACTAAATTGCTGGTTTCAATAAAAGTTTGTTCCTCCTCCTGGAATGATGAGCGGCAACGGAGCCAGCTGTGCAAGAAGACGATGACGACGGACGTGGGAGCAATGGCCTGAGCGCGTTCGCGCGGGTGCGCCGAGGGGGCCAACGTGCCAGCTATGGAAGAAGACAACGCTCGAGCCATTGTTGATGATGATAGTCTCTGCGGACAGACACGGACCTTCAGGCTAGACATAAAGAAACTTCGCTTGGAAAGACATAGATGCACGCACACTTCTACTTCCAAAGCCAGCCAGGTCTTTAAAACGATCGGCGCGTGCGCACCATGTCACTTCGTCTTTTTTTCCTTGTGATAGCTCGCAACTCTGATGCGCTGTTTTAGACTGCACTATCTCCGGCACAGGCCCAGGTTACTGAGTGCTTTCCCGAGTACTTTCGTCGTAGCGTACTGCGTAGAACTTGTGGGAAGTTGTACTGACTTCATGATCGCCCAAGCTAGTCATTTTTAACGTTTATTCGCCAGAGTACAAATGTTATCGTCGCTTTAAGTACACCACGTGACAGCCATGGGTGTGTACGATTGCATACCACGTAGTCCTTAATGACGTCACATTCTGTGTCACGCTCGTTTACGGTGGTCCACTACCCACGCATAAACCAACAGATGCCATATCGTAAGCTCGCGCAGAACGGCCGGCGTATAGAAATCATGCCGCTGCCGCCATACTATTGTCTTCAACGTGGTCGTCGTCATGAGGCTGTCGTCACAGATTCGTACGCTCGCGACTTCACATACACTACTCAAGGTACACCAACACGCTGGTCCATCTGCTATCACTTTGCGGAACCCCGAATAACGCTAGATATCCAGATAACTGCAAAATGCTTCGCATAAAATCGATTCCCAGTTCGGCACCAACTTTTGGAAACCATTCTTTTTCTAACTGCCTCTAGGTCATCACAAAATAATGCGTGCGCGAAGCTTTTCGTATTGACTTCATGCTGGGCGTTGGTACAATATCTAGAACATACGACACTCTATTCACGCCCGCAAATTGTTGTGCGTGTGCGTGCGTGCGTTCCATCTTTTATTGCGATA
Organism: Dermacentor silvarum; assembly: GCF_013339745.2. Classification (NCBI taxonomy): domain Eukaryota; kingdom Metazoa; phylum Arthropoda; class Arachnida; order Ixodida; family Ixodidae; genus Dermacentor; species Dermacentor silvarum. The sequence goes on from NC_051155.1 coordinate 77,555,005, forward strand.
GCAAATATATGGACACGCCAGACGCATTTCTGCCGTCGGCGTCGCCACCGCCGAGAGCTTCCCGTATGAAATCCAAGGGCGATAATCTCGCCGCTCCACGCCCTATGCTGTGTGTGCGAGTGAAAGCGTACAAGGGTGAGCCGGGGATCGCGGCTAAATCGCGGGCGCGCAAAGCGGCAGCGTAGCGCGCCATCTTCCGTCGTGCGCAATGCTCCGGGGGAGGGTAGCGAAATGGAAGGGTCGCGTTGCACAGTTGAAACTAGATTTACCGAAGTGATGACCACGCTCGAATTATTTCGTTAAATCGGGAAGCCCGTAAAATCGAGAAAATAATTTTTCGGTCCTTCAAAATCTAAAATTGTTACGTAGCGACGCCCAAAAGCTACAGCGGCATTGCCATTTGCCACTAACCAGCACCTGTGCGTGTGAAATGTGGTACCTAAGAACGCAACCGAATGCCGAGTTTGTTGTTCCGTGCATGGGAGCGGTGTGCATCCTCGTCAAAATAAAGCTAGGGCCGTGACTTCGGCGGCTAGGTGTTTTAACGTGACAGGGTTAGGGCGCGGGCTCTAAGAAAACCCCGTCTATGTGAAAATTAGACAAAAAGATCACCGCTTTATTTCCTCTTTTATTTCACAGAACACTTCGTAAAATCAGTTTTCGTTAATTTAGTTTCGTTAATTCCGGTTGATATGACAACATTTCACCCTATGGGTTCTTGCCGGGGAATGAAAATTTCTTTGTTAGATTGGCAACTTCATAAAATCGGCTTTTGTTAGATCGAGTGTTGACTGCACTCCTAGCCGCAAGGCTCCGAGGGGAGGATAGGAAGGGTGGGCGCGTTCTACTCCGGGCTTCCCGGGTGTCAGCGCGCCCGTCCGCCCGGGCCGCTGTATTCTGAAAGCCATCAGCGTCGAGGACACATTCGGCCGTGCGCGGTGTTTTCGGGGCTGGTTCGCGTTGATGCGACAAGCAGCGCCTAAGTCAATTCGCTCGCTTCTGCCTACGCGCTTCCTCACTCCAGCGTTTTGACAGAGAGTTTCCGGGGTCTTCGAGTGAGATGTGTTCATGTTTGCTTGTGCCCGCGTGACACCATGTTTCTTCATTTAGTTAGTATGCCTATGTTTACAAGTTGATATGGGCGATAAAACTACTATCCTTACTTCGTATAACTGTCCTCTAATTTGCTATCGCAATCGATGCTTCGCCTTTCAGGCGAAACTACCACTTTTTCTTCGGCAGTCGCTCCAAATATCAGTCATGGTTGTAAGTGTGTCACAGAGCGTATTTACAATTTGCTAAAACCAATTGCTTCAGTATTTTGAATTAGTAGAACACATTCACTTTATCTCAGTGGTCGTGAAAACGTAAGGATGCGCTGTCTCGATACCGATTGCGAGGACAAACTCCGATGGCAAATCTTAATATGAAGCTGGCAACTTCAAAACGTCATCGACACTTCAGAACGTCTGTAAGGTTAATAGAATATGAAAATGATTTACCAAGACATTTATTGCGCAGATAGAGAATGAATGACTGACAACGAAGCCATCATGAAAATCTGAATGTTCATTCCAAGAAACTGAAATTCATTTCATAAGGATATGGTTGGCTGAAGCCTACAATGAACGAAGCACCACAAACAATCATTGACAGTTCATGTACATCTTGCTATGCACCAATCGCAATCCTAGAAAAAAAATGGAGCAATATAAGTAACCCAACAAAATATTTTATAGTATGGTGCCATCATTATACATCTTCAACAAAATCTCTGGCATATCAATGTTGATATCAGATGTTAACATTTTACAGATTTTTTAATAATACGACAGAGGAGGACTAGAAGGAATCGCATTAACTACTAGTCGAAGGTTTCCTCCTTTGTTACCTGAGACCTTTCTAAATCTAACACTGAAGTTTCAACAAGCGTTGAAGCATAAAGTGCATTTCAGTTAAAATAAGCCTTTATTACTTTTGAACACATTATGCGCAATGCAAACTCTAGTGAACTGTTGCCGTAACTCCATCGGAGGGAGCGTGGTATTCCACTGCTTGATTTACCACCAAGTCTGCCAAGCGGATATTTATATGCGGCTGCTAGAGATAGTTAAGTTCACGCTAGGAATGGGGAGCTCGACTTCAATCTCAGACGCATCCATTCACGGTGAGTCTCGGAGAGGGATTAAGCCTGTCTGGAACGCCGAACGTGCGCATTCATCTAGGTGGATTCGGTCTGATTACTGTTTTTATTTCTTTTACATTATGAAAACTGTTTCCGTGGAAGATGCGTGGAGTTAGCTCCCTTCGCCAGTTTTTGTTGTCTTCAGCGTGGCGCGCGCGCATATTTACTCGAGAATGCAAAAATAACTCGTCTGCGGAAGAAAAGAGGGGCGCAGTAAACGCACCATTTCCTATGTATGCATTTGGACGCGTGCATTTTCAGATGTGAATACGTGCCACTCCACAGCTGACGGCGTTGGCGTGAGTGCAGCAGTAGATTTTTTTTCTTAAATAACTTTTGTGCTTCTATAAGAATAGAACTCGCGGCTTCGATTGAACGAACCCCCTCACCTTCCCCTCCAGCTTCTGCACTTCCCGCATTTCTGGAAACCAAGTCAAGCGAAAATAAATTAACCAATTACAAAATTTATTTATCTACAAAGGAACACGACAACGCAAAAAAAGCATCGCTCTCAAGTAAACTGTCATGAATATAGACTTCAGAATTCGGGTTTGCGCAAAGTGCAGTAAAAAAAGAAGATCAGTATGTACAAGCGCCAACCACCTACATATCTTCTTGTACCATTCTAAGAAATACCATAGCTTCATTTTTCTGCCTTCTCGCTTTCTCTCCTCCTCCTAACAGCTTCATTCGGGAGCTTGTGCGATGCAAGAAATGCTAAACTAGAGCTTGAATCTATTCTTCAACACAAGGTGACGTGGAAAAGAACAAAGCTTTCCTGCTTATTTTTGTGTGTTTCAAGTGAGATAGGGCTCAGGTGCTGCCCAATATCCAAACATAAGCCGCAGTCTTCTTGTTTGGTCATTCTCCCAACAATGTTTTGGGTAATGCAAGCGAGACGCTCAGTTTCAGGGAACTTAACAGGGCCTTCGTAGCTTGAGTGAAGCCATCAGAATAAACAAAGCTGTGGCCTTGCATAAAAGGGTCGAAAATAGGTAATCCTAGAATTTGGCACCTTCAGTTGAAACACAAGAGCGTGTTCTTTCAAAAGATTTTATAATGGGATGAGGGGAAAAATACTGCGTTAGCCTCGTATAAAGCACAGGTGAAATACGAACATTGGAATGCCTGAAAAGGAACATAACTGCGTTTTCTGGAAACTTAGATACTTACCTCGACAACTGATAATTACAACCATCGTGAAATATTTAGCAATGGATGATGAATAAGACAGCGTTGTTATACAATTCCATTGCTTTCGCACGCAGAACTGATGTTATAAAAATCATTATGGATGTCAGCGTCTACACACAGCCTTCTGATTGCCAGAGGTGACAAAATAGTGTCGTTTTGCAGGAGCTTCAGACATAGCCTTTATACCAGCGCTGATTATAGTTTACGATGGCGTCATACAAACGATGGCAGCGCGAAAAAAGAAGGGCGAAGAAGAATATGGGAGTACAGACGTTTGGGCTATGTGGTTTGATACATTTACTTTCGCCACGACTGTACCCAAGCACATGATGAGCCGAGTACTACACAACTTCGGAGGCACAGACGGTCAGCTATTGTGCGCCTTACAAACTAGATGTATTGGCCAGCCGATACTTGGTGCAAAGCCAGCGGCTGACTACGCCGGACTGGAAAACAGCGAGCTCGACCGGGACATAACGCGTTCCGAGCTGACACGAGCGATCGCAAAACTCACTCGATCGCAACACCACTCCTGGCAAGGACGGAATCACCAACAAGTTGCTACGTAACCTGGACGATGCAACCGTGCCGGCAATACTGGAACTCTTAAATGCGCACTGGAGCAGAGGGACCTTACCCCCGGAATTCAAGCATGCGGAGATTACGCTGATACCAAAGCCAGGAAAAACGCCCCGCCTGGATTACCTAAGACCCATTTCGCTTACGTCTTGCCTCGGTAAATTGATGGAGCGTGTTATCTTAGACAGGCTACAGACGCATCTCGAAGAACGTGAGCTGATGCCGAACACGATGTTTGGTTTTCGGCCCAACTTGTCAACGCAAGACGTGCTTCTGCAGCTCAAAGAGGAAGTACTGACTGCAGCAACGCCGTGCTGCCCAAAAGCAATCCTCGCACTAGACCTAAAGGGAGCCTTTGACAACGTGGGGCACGAAGCCATACTAGCCAATCTCAGTGACACGAATTGCGGCCGATGAACGTACAGCTAGGTGAGGGCTTTTCTCACAGATCGCACAGTCACAATAGGGCTGGGAAATGTGAGGTCACAGCGAATACACACACCTAACAAAGGAACGCCACAAGGAGCATTGCTATCGCCGACACTTTTCAATGTGGCCATGATGAAGCTCCCAGCCCTACTCGAGAAAATACCGGGGATCAGACTTGCCTTGTAGGCAGATGACATCACGATATGGATGGTCGGAGGGTGCATAGGAGAACAACAAGGGGCATTAGAGGAGTCAGTAGACGTCGTAGCAAGCTACGCGGAGACATGGAGACTACAATGCGCGCCGGAGAAGTCGGAGCTCCTCATAATCGAGAAGCGCTCACGAGGACGATCAACAGCCCCGGCACCAACCATCCACCTGCGAATAGGTCTTAGAGAAATTACCAAGGTAGGCAGACTTCGGATCCTCGGCTTACACTTACAAAAGGACGGGGGTGGAGGGTATGCCATACAGAAGCTACAGCACACGACCGCGCAGATCTTGCGCATGATTCAAGGAATTACCAGCAGGAAGAGGGGACTCAAGGAACAGGACCTTATACGAATAGTGCAGGCTCTGATTGTGAGCCGCATTGCGTACTCGGCACCCTATTTAAATTTCATTAACGCGGAAGTGGAGGCACTCGACCGGCTGATACGCAAGGCGTATAAGCAAGTGCTCGGACTCCCACCCGGAACGGCTACTTTTCACCTCGAGGAGACAAGGGTGTACAAAAATGCACGGGAAATCATAGAGGCCCACCTAGTAAGCCAGAAGGAAAGACTACTACGCACAATAGCGGGATGCTGCGTCTTGGAACGTCTTGGATATTCCGTACGGAAGACCAGCGCACTGACCAAAATCCCAACACGAATACAAGAAACTATGCACGTCTCACCGATTCCCAGGAACATGCACCCAAACTTCCACATCGGACGGAGACAAGCCAGAGCGCAGGCGCTCGCGAGAAAGTATGGAAACCACCACAATGTCTTGTACGTAGACGCGGCCAGCACCGCAAGAAGCACCGCAATCACGGGACCGAAATAAATGCGTCGTCGGTTTCCAGAGTGAGCGCTGCGGAGGCAGAGTAACTAGCGATAGCGTTAGCCATCACGACGAGACCGCACTGGGATTGCGTCATAGTTCTGACGGACTCTCAGACGGCATGCAGAAATTATTCCAGAGCCAAAATTTCCAGGGCCGCACAACGCATTCTGAATGGAGCGCACCAGCTGCCACCATACATACAAATCGTGTGGACTCCGGGGCATGAGTCCCAACGCGGCAATCAGCAGGAACACGCCTACGCCCGAGCGCATGCACACCGGGAGCCGCGAGATGGCCGCGCCGAGCAGTTCCAACCAGAGCCCGTACCATTAACCTACACGCACACCTTACAACACTATCGCCTTTCACGAAGAACACTACTAAGCCGTAATATGGCGAAATCTCCAAACAAACACATATCCACATTTGAGCCTTTACCACGCCATACACCCTGCGCTGTATTCCTATAAATGTGCACACTGCGATCAATGTGCAACGCTTTACCACATAGTATGGGCTTGCGCAAACACATCCCAGCTCACACCCATAACACACCCCACCACACGGCAATGGGATGCAGCGCTGTCCAGCTCCAACTCGACGGACCAGCTCAACCTGGTCAACCGAGCGAGAAGGGCAGCTAAGGCCGCTGGACTCCTGGACTGAGGGGGCCACCCACTTCAGAGCGGAAGAGCTACCTACGCTCGCGTGCTCTTTAGATTAAAGTTTATTATCTCTCTCTACCCACAGTGCTTAAGCGACGGGACAGGAATGAACAACAAGGATGGACAAGAATGATTCCCCAAACAATAAACACACCGTCACCATCTTCAACGGAAGTGGTATATGCCTTGCCTGAGATCACGCTTCCTATAACCTCTTTTCTTTTTTTCCTTTTTCTTTTCTTTTTTTTTGTTTGGTACTGGCGCTTATTGTCATATTTGTTTTATTCTTTCGCTGTGTTTTTTTTTCCTGATTTAGAATTGAGTGATGACTCACTCGTTCGGTTTTGGCAACTTCGGAGCTATTACTGCCTGCTTTTAAATACACGCATTGCTCGAAAAAACGCTTACCTGGGAGGATGCGCTTGCGCTATCTTTTCTTCTTCGCCCTTGTTCGTCGCACTTCAGTTATTTCACTATGGAATTCAGTGTTGCCAGGTCCGACGAGGCGGCGTAGCCAAAAGCTACATAAGTTGTAGCCCAAATGTAGCCAAACAGAAAAAAAAGTGCAAAATATTTCATAGCCAAATGTCGCCCTTTTTATTTGCAATTTTATTTGTGTACGCATTTTCACATTCGACTACGGCAATCATTTTTTGCACAACTCGCCGTAACAAAATGTCCGTGCCGCCATGACGGTCGGCCCTTTACATCAACAACAGCGACATCATGCTTGCACAGAACACTTTTTCGTTGGCCCCGGAAGCTCTTAAGTTCAAGCGAATCGCTGCAGAGGGCGAAATCAGTGCTTTTATTTTATGACAGATAGTACTAAGTTATTATTTTTAGTTATTTACAGTAATATTAACTACTAACTCTGCTTTTTAGCTGTCGTGAACACAAAATAATGTTCAGGGTCATCGATCACTCACGTTATCCCTGCCTACAGCGTAGAAGTTTAGCTGTCCAGCGATCTGCGACGCCGACGTGCTCACGGCTTCTTTTTTGATGAGCTAAAACAAGTCTTTTGCGCTACGATATCTCACGTTATTTGTCGCATCGTTCTATCTTGTTTTCTCGTTTTTTTTTTCATTAGCTTGGACCGGATTAGCTGGAACACAAACTACCTATATAGTGTGAATTTACATTAACCTGGCCGCCATCCTAAGTCTCTAGCACGCCAAGAACATGGAGTTAAGAAAAGGGACAGGCAACAGATGCCACTCACTGTCTGTAAGCGGAGCTTCAAAATATTACAGCGCAAACCGGTACACTAGTGTAAGAAGCGCGCAGTCGTTTTCGGCGACGAGCACATCCCGAACGAAACTCGCTCGAAATGGTAAAAGCCGTGATGGTGCACAAAGAGCAATGGTAAACAACAAATTGATAACAGTAGTAATTCTGTGAAAATCGGTTACTGTCAAAAAGCAAACCATGTTGATGGGTAATAAAGTTTTAGAATAGGGGCCCCTAAAGTTTGGGGCCCCAAAGAGCATTGCGGGTGTTAGTGTTGGGGCATGCAGAAATGAAGAGTTTTAGAATAGGCGTTTTGCGTTTGCCGATAGCGTGTTGCGTTTGCAGCGTCACTATGGCGTCAAAGCTGTTATAAATATTAAAACAAAATATACCATTTTATGGTAAGAAAAGTAATTTAGACTTTCGTGTTTTCGCCTTTAATTACAATTAAGAACATATTCTATTAGCAGCATGCACCTTGCTACGTTTAGTTTTGAGTAACCAACTTTACGCACCTTCACCCAGCCAAGTCACTCCATGATAGGCCTACGAGCCATGAAATCGAGAATTGAATTCGGAATCTGTGGCGTATATAATGAATCAATCTTCATTACACATGTTAGTTGAGAGAAAGCGATAACCGCAATCACTTCTTCTAGCCTACGAACTTCACGCATTACCACGAATCGAGCCCAGTTTTGTGCTAGGTTAGAGCCGTCGCTTCGATGGGCGCCGCCATGTTTGTTGGCGAAAGCTTTTGGGGCAGCTTTTGGGGCTCCCACTAAATCGATGAAATAGCGTGCCTGACGCTAAACCTAAACACAGTTTCCGTCTTGCGCATACGCAAGCATGCCTCTAATAAGGTCGTGGTTTTGGCACGTTATACCCCATACATTTTTTTTCAGCCTTTTTTGACCTCAGAAATTTCCGTGCAGCAGCCGATTATCAGCATTAAATGCAAATGTATTTAGCTACAAATGACATTGAATCTTTTCGTGTGACAGGTGTATAGCCACAGCATTAAAAACCACACGGCGGTAGTGTAATACTGTGCGGTAACGTAACGGTCATGAAAGGCGCTGTGGTACCGGTGATGCCGGTACCACCGCCCGGTAATACGAGAAACTTTCTTGCATTCTTTCCCCGTGACAGCTAATATTTTAGAAGCTGTGGTTCAGACACTTTGCCTGTAGTCGAAACGCAGACGCTATCGTCTGACAGGTTGCGCCTTTGGTCAGCAGACGATGCGTCGTTGAGGAAGGGGCACTCGAAGTACCGGTCGGCTTCCGCGTACGGCTAAGGCACGTCAGTAAAGGGAAGAGCGCTCACAACGCATAGCGCCAACACGGTACCACAAATAACTACCTCTCAAAACATGCTAAACGGGTTCTTTGAAAGCAACTAACGTTGGGTCTTCATGCATTTAATTATAAAGCGGTGCTTTCTAAGCGTACCGTCCCAGACTTCTTCAGTTTGGCTGTTGCGGACTTGCAGAATAGCTGCCTCATGTCGCGTAGCAAGTGCGTGCAAGAGATCACCCCTGCTGTGGTGGCATAGCGGCTAAAGTGTTGCGCCAGTACGCCCGAGGCCGCGGCATCGAATCCCGGCCGCGGCGGCCGCATTTCGATGGGAGTGAAATACAAAAAAACGCCCGTGTACTGTGCATTGGATGCACGTTAAAGAACCCCAGGTGGTCATAATGAATATGCAGTTCCTCACTACGGCGAACACTAAATATAATCGTGGTGTCGGCACGTAAAACCGCAAATTTAATTTTTTTTCTTCTTGCTGCGCAAGAGAGTGTGCGTGTGCCAACTTTCTTTAGCGGATGGACGCTGGAATGAAACGGGATCATTATTAGGGCGCTTTGGCCAGCTCTCTAGCGTTGCACTTCTCTCAGAGTACGTCTGTCCTCACCAGTCTTCCTTCAACGGACATCACCTCGTCCTCGTGAAATCACTACGTCCACTTCTCGCAGTGTGAATTCACACGAACTGGTGTTTGTGTTTTGGGCTTAGATTGTGAATGGTACATTGCGAAAGCATAAGCACTGTGCCCTATTTATGTTGTGGCCAGTACGGTACATAAACGCAAACGTTGCACAAGATTACGAGTTGACTGTTAGGCGTAACATTAAGAGACGTGAAAAGGGCGGTGTCGATCAGAGGGCAAACTGGGATAGCCGGTATTCTATCTCACACTAAATGAATGAAATGGAGTTGGACATGTTGTACTAGGGGTAGACCATAAGCAGTGGACCATTAGAGTTACAGAATGCGTGCCAAGAGAAGGAAAGCGACGTCGAGGACTGTAAAAAATTGGGCGGGATGATAAAATTGAAATATTTGCATGCACAACTTGGGAATCTATTAACGCAGCACAGGGGTAATTTGAGATACCTGGCAGAGGCCTTTATCCTGCAGTGAATATAAAAATTGGTCGATAAGAATAATGACGCGTTGAATAGATTATAACAAAAACAATTCACGCATCGCAATTAGTTTTATAGAATTTAGGTAACCCCATCCACAAAGCTTCGTTCTACACACGTTTACGCATATGCTTCTAATCTTCCTTACCCTTTTTTTGCGGGGATTTTGTTGTGGACGGAGGCATACGGTATACGGGAGCGCATCAAAGCAACCTAAAGTGTGGTGTCGTGAGTGTCAAAGACATGGAGGTGGCTAATACTCTTCTACACTATCCACTTGACAGCGTAGCGGATTTATTGATTTCGCAAGAATATCAAATTCAATTTATATGAGGAAAATAATTTCATATTTTATGCCGATACGTTGCCAGAGACCTATTAGAAGCATTTTGCAGCCTAGAAAAGTAATACTGCAGCTAAACGTCTTATTGCGCGAGCATTACATGGAACATTGAGTGCGACCCCGCCGTCATCAGAAAGCCGTGACAGAAAAACAGCAGACAAATAGACCGATCCCACCGACCGATCTGCGCATGTGCCGGTTTTCTGAAAGTAACACTGCCACCATCTTGGTTGTAGTAAACTGGTCAACGACACCACCGCGGTCCCCGCTTTTTGAGAACTGCGCACGAGCTTCCCAGACATCTCTGCGACTCCATCACCGAGAACAATTCGTCATGTATTTTACGAAATTACATCGTCTGTTCATTGCAGCATGTGAGGCGAACGTTGAAGAGAGCCTGCTGCTCTTTCATTTCAGTTGTTACCCGCTGATTACGCGTTGAGCATCGTTATTGTTCCAGCTTTGTATGCAGTACATGCTGATGTACGCGGTCGTTTTGCGTTACTATTTTTGCACACGTGCATCTCGGTGACTGCGACGTTATGTTTGCTTAGCGACGGACATAATGGGATTTGTATACCTGTTGGAGACAGATTTGAAATGCGGCGCCGAAATTTTCGTGCCCTAATGATCCTTACCTACATGGGTTGCAAAATGCGGGCCGATTCTGGCGGTAGTGCAGAAAGGGTCCAAGCGCTATGGCACATATACCCCTGTGAACTAGCGATGTGAGGCTGGGTAAGTCTAGGTAAGCATGGTTGGAACTAACTAAGCTTAGTCAGCCAATCGATAGCCACTCAATAGTTAATGGATAATCGATCAATAATAAATAAATTCCCCCAAAATACTGGGGATGACTTGGTAGTGCTTAGCCTAGCCTAAGTACGTGGCGAATACCTTGCGATACCCAGCTATTTAATCGATAATCGACAAATAATCAATAAATTTTGGGAAATTCTGGGGATGACTTGGTAGTGCTTAGCTTAGCCCAAAACCCAGGACTAGCTAGGTGCCTATTAACTCCGCTGTCCCTTCAGCATTGCGCCTCCAGTGCAAGCTTCGCTAATTTTTATTTGCATTCAAGCGAATGGTACGCTTGCTGCTTCGAAAACTCCGACTGCGGGGTGTCAGGCGAGCATCCCATCTTTTGCGCACGTGAATATGTGCCGCTCTCCACTATGAGCAGTCGTGATATACTGTCATCAGTGATTCGCACTGGTCGATTAAGCCGTTTAAGATGGTATCATCGCTGTCGCTGCCACCGATGGCAGATACCTCTTGCTCATTTTCGGATGGCACAGTTGAGCTTCCGGGAATTTAAGGTTGACAGGTGAAAATAATAAAAAAAGAAAGCCATGTGTTTCAGTGTTACAACACTGCTTATTTATTTATTTACAATACCCTCAGGGCCCAAGGGCAATGCAGAGGGGAGTTGGATTCGATTACCAAAAATTTGGACATAAACAGCAGTATATATACATATTATTCGAAATTTAAAATAGGCTCACAAATGAAAAAAAATAATTAAAACTAAATTATGGGGTTTTACGTGCCGAAACCACGATCTGATTATGAGGCACGGCGAAGTTGGGGACTCCGGAATAATTTGGATCACCCGGGGTTCTTTAACGTGCACATAAATCTAAGCACACGGGTGTTTTCGCATTCCGCCCCCATCGAAATGCGCCAGCTATTCTTTCCGTGTTTTTGCTCGCGCTGCGTATCACCCGTACCGCCTATTAAGCCGTTGGATCCACGTCTCTCAAAGCTTTCGCTCTTGAGGAAACACATAGAATCCGAAGCCTTTGTCCCTTGTGCCGATGTTGCAGCATCCAGGAACGCAGCAGTTGAATCCTCCCATCGCTCTGCAAGAACCATAAAAATTGCCAAAACTAGTTCGGAAACAGGTCGCACAGGCACTCCAGGCGGCTGGAGTGGCCGGATGACTACGAGTACCCGCATGCACCACAGCAGCGGTGACGTCGTAAAACTGGCCGGTAGGATCGGTCTATTACGTCATCTTCATCTAACTAAAGAAATGGCCACGGTGATGATTTCATCCCCTGGTCCACCGCCACTGCTAACGCTCCGTAGCCCAGTGTGCGCTAATCACTGCGACACCGTTGCAACAGGCGATTGTGATGAATATCTTCGACCCTGTGCACCTGGTTGGGCATTGCCATTCGCGTTGTCGGGGACCCGCAGGTGCTGTCGCCGGAGCCCGTGGAAAGGACGACGAATAAGATGCAACGCGCTTCAGGTACCCGTCGGACGACGACTACTACATCCCCCTAGAGTATAAGGTGGAGTTTGCCTACGAAACCGATGAAGGAATGTCGTGTCGACACCTTGGTGCCTCTCGGAAAAGTACTGTCATCGCTCGGTAAACTGGTGTCATCGTGCTCAAAAGTGGTGTCATCGAGAAAAAAAAACATTCAACGGAATTGTGCGTGCAACTCTAATAAGAACTACAGAAATAAAACTCAGCTAACAGATCGCAATATGGCCGGCTTGGGGCCTTGCGTTGTTGGGACATTATAAGCAGCAATATTACATTCGCAAGCAACGCAACAGCACTAAATTCAGCAACCTTTCGCCGCCACTCCAAATTCTGCGACACCACTCAGCGACGAGTAAAGTAAATCACCGCAATTGCTTATATAGGTGCCCGCATAATTTTTACAGCGAAGCTGCATATTTCTTTGTTGATACTGTTAACCCTCGCTTGAGGGTTGTTACAGGGAGAGAAAATAGTAAAGCACAAGCAAATTTGACATTTCATAGCTTCAGGTTGGGTGCCCACGATACAAAATATCAATCGAGCATTCAAATTTGTGCACATCTGTCTGGTCTACAACAACATCAGGTAAGGCATTACACATTTCAATTACATCCGGGAAAAAAGAATAACGAAAAACATCAACACGTGTGTTATAAGGCTTGACGGCTCTGCTGTGGTTTATTCTCTCGCTACGATTTGCAGGGAAGTGGGCGTATTTTTTTTTTTTCATTTTTATCTTCAATAGCCTTTGAAGTATCAGAAAAAAAATCTTCTCTGCCTTTTATCCTTCGGGTTTCCAGCAACCCAATTCCACACGAACGCAGAATTGTTCTTACCGAGTCCGTCCTTCGATACCTTGAAGCAATAAAACGAGCAGCCATTCTCTGAATTATTTCTAGTTTGTCTATTAAAACTTCTTGTTGGGGCCTCCAGACAACACAAGCGTATTCTAAAGATGAACGTGTGAGAGTTTTATCAGCAATTAATTTGGAATCCTTCGTTTGCATGTTCCAGCTTCTTCTTCAGTGAATACAGTTTTTGTGAAGCCGTCGAGCACAGGTTATCGATATGCTTACGCCTGTCTAAATTATGTGAAATTGTGACCCCTAAATACTTGAATGTATCTAAATTTCTTATTTTGTTACTTGCAATATTATAAAAGAATGGCGCCACACATTTTCTGTTAGTAACATGTGTACAAGTCGATTTGTTGTAATTGATTTCCATGTCCCATTTTTCACACTAAAGGTGAAAGGAATGAAGGACCCGGTTTATTCTTATTTGGTCGTCAATGTATGTTAGCGTAGAATAAATTAAACAATAGTTAGCAAAAAGATTCAAATCCGCAGGAAACTCGACAATCTCTGTAATGTCATTAATATAAACCACGAACACCAACGGGGCCAAAACGGACCCCTGTAGGACACCAGAAAGCACTTCTAACGGAGAGGACAAACACTCGTCCACACGCACAAACTGCCTGCGATTGTGTAGGTAGGCTTCAATCCATTTTAGAATAGTATCATTTATTCCTGCTTTATGTAACTTGAAAAGTATTTTATTCTGTGAAACTTTGTCGAAGGCTTTCGCAACGCAGATGACGTCAATTTGCTCTTGGACGTCCATAGCTGAAGTAAAATCATGAATAGTTTCTATGAACTGGGTTACTGTAAACAGTCCCTTTAGGAAACCATGTTGGCGCTGATAAAAAAAGTCGTTATTTTCAAGAAAAACGATAATATGCTTACTTATGATATGCTCCAATACTTTACAACAGACGCTAGTCGGGGAAACTGGGCGGTAGTTATTTATTAGCAGTCGGTTACCGCTTTTAAAAACAGGAGTTATGACTGCGCAACGCCAGTCTTGTGGCAACGAGTCTGTTTGCAATGACTTCACAAAGACTATATTTAGGAAAAATGACACCCATTCCGCGTATCGCTTAGAAGTTGAGTTGGTATTCCATTCGGCCCACTAGTCTTCTTAGAACCTAGAACTAGCAGTTTGTTAAACACGCCTGCTTGAGTGACGACAAGATCTTCCATCCCACATGAAAAGGAAGACGGCATACAGGCGTCTGTGCAATGGGTGACCCGTAAAAGAGCGAGGGATTCTGGGATGCACCTCTGCTCGCTGTTTCCGGTTCGAGAAAGCAAAGCCGCCGCCACCGCTTCGCCGTGGACGTCTGTCGATGCGCTTGCAGCATAAAAAAAAATTCAACAAGAGGGGACACTTGGCAAAAACTGGCAACAGGAAACAAGTCACCATACGTCACGCTATACTTTTGACGCCGAACGTAGCTGCCGCGAGCATAGAAAAAAAAGAGTGAAATTAAGTTAACAGGCATTGATTAATTTTTTAAATTTCTTTGCCGCGAAAACTAAAACGTTTTGCGTATAAATGAACCTAAGATTTGCGACTTATTTTCCTTGCCTTACCTAGCCACAGGTCAATGACGCGCCAGAGACATGCGTCATCCGCCAGACACTCCCCTGAAGCCAGCGAGGATAGCTGCGCGCGCGGCGACCCGTCTGTCTCCATCTTCTTTTTTTAATGTTACCTGGTTCATTGGGCTCTGGGCGCATTCTTGCGTTCCTTCTGCACTGGGACAAGACGCCACTGCACTATTGGACTACGGCAAGGTGAGAAGTCTTGTTTCACAGCCTACGACGCAATTAGGCTTACGGCACGGGACCGAGACTTAAGACGCAGTTAGCGCAAAACAGCTCGGCCGTCCTGGTGCAGTTAATTTGAGTAAATGAATCGTGCTGAGACATATTTCCGATGCTTCCTAGGGGATTATTGTAACTTATTTCGGTTTTTGAGCCACACTGGCTGCACAGGGCGCAGTTAGCGAGAACTAACTCGACCGTGGTGCGTAGTCTAGTGCATCTTGCTAGGAGAAGTTTGTGTAGCTTTCTCTGACGCCAGACATTACTGAAAAGTAATTTCGTTACTTTCTGGGGTACTTTTGAGGCACGGTGGCCGCACAGCGCGCTGTGACGCAGTTAGCGATAAGCAGCTCGGCCGTGGTGATAAAGTTAGTTTGGCGTGTAATGAATCTTAGAGGGACAAGTCTGTGACGTTTTTTGTGGCTCCGCAACAACATATACCTTCTTTCGGTACTCACGCCTGTTGAAAACGCGATGGGCGATTGCCAAGAGTGATAACATGGGGTGTGCTGCTGGCGCCGGCAGAACGCGCGAACGACGAACATATCAGAAACTTGTAATTCGAAAATTCTGTCTTCTAACCGATTGAAAACAGGCTTTGCACCCAGGCATTTGTCTTGAGTGCCTGTTGCGTCCGTCTCTGTGCATGTCGCGTACCTTCGCGTCACCCGAGGCCAAGTTCTCTAAACGCCAAGTCGCCCGTGTATTTGTGGAGCCAAAGTGCAGGAAATAACGCCCGGAATTGGGGGAACGCTTGGAAATCAGATGTTTCGTATTGTTTGGGATGAGTCGGGTATTTTCTACGTCATGTATGTATAAGCGAATTGCTTTTGTTTGTAATGCCGCCCATTCACCGCTTTCGCACGTTTCGCCTCTACACGCAGTATTCCTATGTCTAAATACCAAAATGACACATGCTTGTAACATGCTGTTACGTGCTCGTAAATGTAACATGCTTGTAATTTACTTTTTTCAGCTGGTGCCGTCCGCTGGAGCTTCATACGGGAACTACTGCTTACCTGGGGTCCCAACGTTGTATGAACGCACAAAAAGCGCGGAATGAGCTTTTATATAGAGTAAAATAAATATTGCCGCATTGCACAAAACGTCTTGCGTCTACTTTGTGAAATTGCACGTGGCACAGATTCGATGGGATATGTTTTGAGGCAACAACAACAACAACAACAACAACAACTTTACGAGATCGTTCGCAATCATTTTTACCAAATAATAAACCAATTCCGCCCGAAGCGCAAAAAAAGGAGGGGGGGGGGGGGGGGGGGCAGCCGGCGTGCTAGCTTGCGTTAAAAATGCGCGCGCCCAAAACCGAAACCGGAAGTGATTTATACCGACTGCTTGGCGCGCTGCAGTCAATTCGGCCGCTGGGCTCTATGGGAGTGTCCCCTCTTGGCGGGGTTGAAGTCCTTTCTGTATGCTTGCAGTCCGGCTTTGTCACACTCGAAGATTACCCGGTTGCAGGCGCCTAGCAAAACCATGGTCGGCTGTTCAGCCGTTGGCTGCTCAAATTCAAACGTTCAAGGTAAATTCGTGTAACTAAGGCCTCGCAGCATCCCTTGCTGAGTCAGCTGTGCACAATCATCAGAGGGCATGGCTGCCACTTCCAAGACTGAACCATCCGGGAACAAAAAGAAAATAAACGTATAGTGCCACTTATCAGGTGGTGATGAGCTGCGTAAGCACCGACACGGAATGATTCCCAAGATATTTCTTTGTCTAAAATTGACTCAAACAGCAATAACTATTTCAGTACTCGCATGCACATAAGGAGGTATTATGAAACATGGTTTTACGGCGCAAATTTAAACGGGACCAGAGAGAGATACATACATAATACTAGGAACCAGCTAGCCCACCTTAGTTCCTTGAATACAGATAGAGATAATGCGCAGCCATATGTCGGCGATACAGTACAGTCATTTCCTGATCTTGTTGACAAAAGAGCGAAAACTAACTACGTACCACTTCAAATGAACATCGAGTTTCCACCAAGAAATGCCGTTGACAGCGCGCAGTTTTGAAACATTTTCCGCAATTCATTTTCTAATTACGCTAGCTGCGCCTTTATTGACGATATCAGTTGCAGCAACGATCACAGCGCAGTATTTATCAGGCTGCTATAGCCATCGCCTCACCACCCGAATTTTTAAATAATGCTTCTATATGCTTGATAAATTATCGGATAAAGAGAGCATTTTCATCTTTCTGACTGACCCGCAGGAAGAGCAGTCAGTGACGGTGCGTCCAAGCAGCGGCAAATGTCGTAGAGCTAAACCTGGCAGAAACAAAAAAAAAAGGCTGCCGAAACGAAAGGCAGAGTTCGTTTATGAATAAAAGCGTATCCTTGCCTTTCTTGGCATGTTATCGACGCGCGCAGAGTGAACTGAAACCTAGCAATCAGCTGCATGAATGGTACGTCATTGCTGGCCGACAAAGCGGACGGAATGCTTCGCACGACTGACAGTTGAAACCGAGTAGAAAAACAAGTGCGCCGGGCATGCCGCCGATGCCGCCGCGTCATCCGTCGAACCGGAAGCTGCTAGCAGACGGCGGGCGCGCCCTACAATTCCATGCGATTGCTCATTTTACGGGTCACCTAGTGCTGCTAGGCGCTGAAAAATCTGACTGGAAGAAATTATTAAAATGACTCGCAATATTTGTTTTTTGCGGCACTGTTTCATTGTTAGCTTCGATTTTGTTTATTTGTTCTTTTTTGTCATTCAGATGAAACCAGAACTTTTAAGGTGATGACTCGGATCCCGGGATTTCTTTGTTTCCGTCGACAGAACAGACGAGAGAAAACCATACCAGGAATTGAAGTGAAAAGTACCTATCTCAATTAGAATTACGCATGCAAGACGCACCCCAGTAGAAGCGTGTTTGAACAATGCGAAGCACGTAGCTTCTGCCGCATGCGTAACCCGCTTAAGATTATGGCTGCATAAACTGCAGTTGCCGGGAAGTGGCAACTGTACCACACGCAGCAGGGAGTGGCATCACTACACTTACACATGCAAAAGAAGAACCCGCCTAGCAAGCAATTTTATTTGTGTTGCAATAGCGCTATGGGAAGGTAGTGCATAGTTCGGAGTACCGAAGAGCTCCGTGAACACGGTGAGCGGTGAAAGGAACAGCAACGTCAATACGCGATCAATAGTTTATCCAGTCTCGGGCTCAATTGCATTGCTGTCAATCATTTCATGTAGTGCATTGCTCAATCGTTCAAGGCTACGTCACATTGTTCTATCGGATCAGGTCAGAGCACAGCTGCGCTGGGCAACCACGTTCACAGCGTGGGTTGGAGCCTAATGCATTTTTTAGTACAATACAATCCGCTGCAGTACAGAATCACACCCATGTAATTCTCCGTGAGAACGTGAAAAGATAAGCGAAGAAGAATTTCGAGCACTGCTTTGGGAAAATATCCATTATGTTACAAATATGACTGGAGCTTGCTAGGCCGCGTGAACTGGTACATTTTAGGCGATCTGCTTAGAGTGAGTCATTCACTCGGGCTCTTGAGTCTATATGATTGGCACTCTGGGGTGCATTGGCTAAGAATCCGGTGCCTTAAGGTCACTGGGTAAGTACGAGCTGAAAAGAGAGAGCAAGGATAAAAAGCGTAAATTGTAGGACTAATAACAAAACAGACTAAATAAACAGAGAGAAACATTTGTGACAAAAACATATAGCATACTAGACGACGGCAGATTTATAGGTATAAAGTGTGATTTCTAACGCAACGAGCTATTTTGAAAAGGATGCTATTTTATGTGTTGCGCGCCATTTTCCTCGGTGACGTCGCGGTCACGCAATGTTGCGCCAATGATGACGAGACTGTTTAAGACTACAACGCACGTGGTTCATTGTTTAGACTGCCCCTATAAAATTTAATGTATGTTGAAAAAGAAAGTTATGCTTTCTCGCTCTTTCATAGGAATTTGTATAACACGAAAGTGAAACGTGTCTTCATACAAGTTCGGTCCGGCTCCGCAGTGTCTTGGGCAGCCAGTTGTGTTGCTATGCGCTCAGCTTGAGGAATGCGAGTTGCAGTGTACACAGCGTGCGCCGCGAACGCGCGAAGGCGTTCAGCTTCACGCTGGCGTGTCTCTCGCCTGACAAAAGCGATATTCGCCCGTCGACGCCGTTGCCTTTCTGCACCACTTAGCGCAGTAGTTTTCTTATGGCGAACTCCATAGGGAGAAGAGGAGCAGGGCGCCGCGCGGTACGGAGTCGGGTGACAGAGCAGTGAGAGCGGGGACACTCGACCCACCACTGGAATACCCCGTGCATTCGGAGAGCAGGTGGGAGGGGGACGTGTGAGGAGAAATGTACAATGTGACTAAAGCAATCGACGTCCCACCATTCTCTGCAGGAGAGCGGCAAAACGCGCGTCATCGTCTTGTAATCTGGCCGGCGTAATGCTGTCACCTTTTGCGGCCACGTACTACATACTTTTTTGCAGCGCCGACGCGCATCCCACAACGTTTCCGCCTGCGAAGATCATCTGAAACTGCAACTTGAATCTGAAGTTGAGCTACAGCAGCTTTCGCTGCTGTCACCGTCGAGTGTCTCAATCACTTCAGCAAGGCGAAGACGCTTTGCTGCCGCTGTCCCCCGCGCATCTGACGAGAAGCAAGGCGGACTATAAATGCCGGGATCTGTCACTTAATCGCTGCGAAGCTCGCTCGTATCACCGACGTCAAAATCGGTGGTGCCAAAACACCAACTACGCTTGGCTGACGCCATTGCCGCCGCGCGCGCCGGCTGAAGCAAAATAAAAAGAAATGAGGAGGATATAACGGTTTAAGTCACGAGACTTCTTCCGTACTCCGCTTTTCAGGCGAGAGCAGTCCGGACTGCTCCCCGATGCTCTCGGTGCAGCGAAACGGCTCTTGTTCTACAACTGTATGACGGCTCTCCCACTCCTGTTCGACCACTGAAACACGTCGCCTCTGGAACGAGCACTTTCAGCGTGCTTTTAAGTGCTCCTGTTCTCCCAATGGAATTCGCCATTAGTTGTTGCCATTGCAAGCGAAGCAGTAGGCAGCTTATGCACAGCTGATACATGTTGAATCTGCAGTGTGCACTCAATAGGCGACGAGGTGCCACGACCTAGTCCGACGCGAAAGGCAACTATCTGCGGAAAGGTTCGAACCTCCGCTTCGCTGTGACAACGATAGCGCTCCCTCTCGGCGCTCGTTAGTGTCACAATGCTGTACTTGGCTTCACCGCTCCTAGATGGCGGCTCCATCCCTGTCAAAAAATATATTTTAGTCGTCGGTGCCGAACGTCACATCCGTTACATCCTGTAACGGATGTCCATCGCGGACCCCGGAATAAAACACTTTCGTGTGAATCAATAAAATAGGACGTTTATGCTCTTACGAGTGTCCCGCTAACATCAATTGTGGAGCGCTGTAGTGCAGTGTTGAGGAATGGGCGCCCCCATTCTATTCCCATTCTATTCCTGGGAACTAGAACCTGCCGCATCAATTCCTTTCAATTCCTCCAAATGAAAAAACTTAGCCCATTCCCACTCCGAGAATGGCCAGTTGGTTCAATTCCGTTTCTGTAGATCCTCAACACAGGAAAGACATCTTGATAGTTTATTGAGTTACCGATGAACGCACCATAAAGCTGATGTCGTCAGACGCGTTAAGAACTGAAGAATACGCAGAACACGTTACCAAGGTCGAAGGGAAGTAGCTTGGTGACTTACCTGGTGCAGTACAACCACCCTACTAATTCCCATAGAGGCAGTTCTCCCGCTACCTATAGTATTTGCATGGTCAGCATGTTTTAACGGCTTGTGATGTTTTATTATCGGTTAAGCTTAAATATGCTAATGCTAAAATGACGACATAGTGTATGTTTATGCTGAGAAAGTAGTGTTCATGGAGACCTTATATTATGGCGTCGTCAAGAGCAGCCTTTCGATGAACAGGCACCGAGCTGCACCCAGCCATGAAGGCCGACGTTATCTCCGGCTGGCTTGCCAGCCATTTCTCTTGTTGCGTGTACTTGCGTTCGTGCTTTCTATTTAGGTGCTGAATCAAATTAGATGAGCAAAGCTTGCAGCGTGCAGCTTGTTTGTTTTCTTCATGGGTAATTAAAAAAATTGTTTCTAATGTGCCATATTGGCGGACTTACTGCGTGCGTGAACCGCTGGGCGCAGGAGCGAGTGTGGCAGTCCGTTATGGTAGCGTTTTTTATTCGCAATAGAAGGCTGGAAAGGAGGGTGGGGTGGTAGCACAGAAACTCGAGGGGGATGCATCGACGCATTGTCTGGCATTCACAGTATGAGCGGACTACTAAATGAACAGTTGGGCTTTTCTAGCCGCCAACAGGCGCCAGTATGGCGGCGGCGCCATCCGGACTTCCCCTCCCTTCTCCCCCACCCCTTCCACCACCAATGTGCACAAAAATTTTTCGTCGTTTTGTATTAATTTACTACGGCCTAATAAACACAAAAATATTTAGTTTATTCGGAGTACCCCATCAGCATAAGATATGGCGTCATGTCCTTTATATAGGACACCTTTATAGGGCTTAGTGGTTGTAAAGACCAATATGAAGTCTTTCGAAGTTGCATATTATTTTCAGCTATATCACGCATTCAAATATATAAAAACTTGCATGGTGGTGATTTGACAGTCGTTCTTTTGCACCAGAGGCCTCAAAAATATTCTTCGAGCTCGTTATACACGGCTCATCATCGCACTTGAATGGCTTCCATCTACTTGATAGTCGCTTTGTCAGATGTTTTTTCGTCATAGATGGCGAATTATACATCGGTTGTGCAGCAATTACTGTTCCCCAAGCCTGTAAAAACAAACTCGGTGTATCGCCCACGACACCACAACGCGAGGACGCTAAAGTCGGTGCTGTCGGCCGGCGCCTTGGTGCCTGCTGCAAAAGACGACGAAAATTATGTTGGGCGGCGCGTGATCGATGCGTAAGCACGGCACGTGCTAGTCAGTTCTAAAAGCCTCCTGCGCTGCCCCTCTTGTTCTGGCGCTCCGCTGCGACCCCTCGGTTCCGGACATGTGTATCCTGGTTTTTATCGTCGTTGTCTTCTACCTCCAACACGCACACTTCCTTCATCTTTGCACTTGATGATCGAATGGCCTCCTTTCACTTGATAGTCACTTTGTCGAATGTATTTTTGCCATAGATGGCGAATTCTTCGTCTACTGCGAAGCAATTACTGCTGCCCTAGCCTGAAAAGGTAAACTGTATATCCAGCTTATCATCGTCATCGTCTTCTACCTCCAACACACGCACTTCCTATAGTGCAGTGAATATATTTGGGTACTTGATACACATACTTATTACTATAGGAGTCCCCTTTCCACTAAATACAGAAGTTCAGGCTGACTTACCACGTCGGGAATAATAACACAAGAAATTGGAAGCTGTTACAAGGAACAGCGTCCTCACTGTACATTCAAGTTATTCAGTGCCCCTCTCAACCATTGAGCCTTGGTGTCCTATATTTAGGACACGCACCGGTACTGTTATAAAGCAAGTGTTTTTTGCCGCATGAGAAAAGCCACCGAAGAGTATTGCTTGCTTTGTGAGTAATTGGCCTAACTTCAACCATTAAATAAATGGTTTATTTTTATATGCTATCTTTATTGTGACCCGTTAAAATGGTATTGTAAATTCAGATAAACAACGCATAAAATATCTATTTTGCAGCGCTAATGTAACGCAGTCCAAATAGTGAGAAACTTGGGCCAGTTTGTGGTGCAGCGAAATGTGTGCGGCATTGTTCTTGTGCCTCTTCTAAGCCCTGGTCCGACAATATCTCAAATAGGCCATGTGGTCATGGCGGAGCGATTGATTAGGATCCTCACAGCCGCGGAGATTTTACCTCGAACCTGCGTAAAAACAGAGCGTTTATTACAGCGAAGTTGTCTATGGCTAGAGTTCAATGCATTTCTCGTGTCCCTCAACAGATCTACGTGTCCAAAAACTCAGTTCTTGAATTTGATGCAAAATCGCTTCATTCTGTGTAAAACCTTATACGTCTCATCACATGGATATTAATTTCCAGAATATTAGTTATGAATACGCACCATTTTCAATATCAGTAAACTCTCAGGTAGATAATAAGGGTTTCTCAAGGATTTGGCGCTATACGATCCGCGTCGGCCATGTGTACGCTCGCACCGCCCTCCCTTTGTCGTCATTCCAAGTGTTTGGGTGCTTAGTTTCCTTCCGCTTTCCCAGCGTGGCGGTCCCGTGGCGTGTGTCTAGTTCCCTCCGGCTTCCCGAGGTGGCGGTAGTCTTCCACGCTAATGTACGCCTCCGATCAAGATCGCCGATTAAATAAAAGTCTGTGTGCGTGTGTCTTTCATAGGGATGATCGCCGTCGTCGCTCAAGAGAAAACACAATTTGCTCATACCTTTGAGCTAAATTTTGTGTCACCTCAATTTTGTGTGCTAAACCGCTTCGCTGGTAATCCACCCTCACAGCAGTTGAATGGCGCGTGACTTTCTATTTTGCACATTACTTTTCTTTCTGAGGTTTCAAGTGTGATGTTACACTGATATCTAGATACTTAGGCCATAAGTGCTTAACGCAGTGAAATTATCATGCACCAAATTATGGCGTGAAGCTACGAAGGAGGCTAATGCGGATTCTTAAAAAAAGATTTCAATCTAAAAAATGTTATAGAAGAACCCATCACACGATGAAAGTCGACGTCAATGCGATTAGCATTGAAGCAATGTGCTGAAACAAAGTACAGCCGCCGCAGAGACGAGTCATGTGTGATGCGTGACGCAGTAGGGTTCTTCTGTCGCGCTTCCCTCTCGACAGGCCATGCCATCTAGTAGCGCCGCCCCGAAGTCCGCGCCTGGCGCTGTGTCAATATACGGGGTGATCAGTTTCAAGTTTTCCAGCATTGTTAAAATTCGCGTGTGGCAAATAGCGTAATTCTTGTCCTATAGCTGCAGTACTCCAGGAGGCGGACGTTACTAGCAGGAGAAATAAAATAAAACGCTTCACCTTGCACTCGGCCGCGCAACGCTTGAAACAGCGAAGCTGGGCGATCATAGCCCAGCATTTTCCGGAAGTGCGCGCGACCTTTTCATCTTATTACTCATGATGATGATAATTTCTTTTCGCGCGTCTCGGACTTACGGCCGTGACTGCGCGTTGCATATCGCAGCTTGCAAGGCCGACACCGCGTTCCACCGCGTTGCAACGTCGACAACACGTTCCAGCAGACCCGCTTCATAAATGCGTCTCTTTCTCTCTCGCTCTCATTTTCTTTATCTCTCTGCCGAGCATAGCGTGCACAACCTCTTCTTCTCCTCGCAGTGCACGAGCGTGCGCTGCGAGGAGAAGAAGAGGTTGTGCGAAGAGAAGAGAAGAAGAGAAGACGCTCAAACGCAATCACATAGTTCGCATAAATGCATGTTCGGCAAGCGTGGCTCTATAGCAGACGCTCTATATCAAGGAGACCTCGAATTGGTACGGCGGAGGATTCGCCTCCGCCTTCCCCGCCAGTTCAACGCATGCAGTAATGAGGCAACACTTGTAGTCGCCATGGCGCTGTCCCATCAACTTATTTTTGCAACGGTTAACGTATGTAGCCTCTGGTCCCGCCAGAAACAGGTGCAGCTATGCCGGTTGCTGTTCAGCAGACACTTTGACTTCGTAGCCGTTCAAGAAACGAAGATAGACAGCAATGAGGACACTGAGAAGGCTATGAAGCCATTTCTCTCTGTTTTTCATGTATTTGTGTCGCATGCTGTGGGCATGCTGTGCGGCGGACTGCCTCTTGCTTCTCGGGAAGACTTTACCATATTCTGCTGTCGCATTTGATGTTGACGGTGAGGGGCGATTTATATACAATGCAATTTTATGTTGCATGGCTTGCCATGGCGCCTAATCATGCATAATGTATATGCCTTTGATGATGCACCGCGACGCATTAATCTTCGTGAGAACATAGCTAGCTTACTTGACTGTGACCGCAATGTGTGTTCATGGGCGATTTCAATTGTGTGTACAATGGAAATGGCAGTAGTGGGCCTAGTCGTAGTGATAGGGGTGCTGATGTGTTGTCTCTTATACTTGAGAAGGCTGGACTGATTGACACAGGGGCGTCGAGTAACCTCCCCTCTTACACACAAGCACAAGGAAGTACCCACACACGACTTGATCGCATTTATGTTTAATCAGTTCTTATATTCCCTGAAATCTCCTCTAAAGCAGAACCTGTTTCTTTTTCAGATCACAGCATTGTTACCGCGCAGATTGGAAAAAACACTCGCTCAAATTTCAGACTGAACTGGGTGCTCTGGAAACTTAACTCTTCACTTGTGAATGATGGGGACTTGATTTCTCATGTGCGGGTGGCACTCAAAACTTGTTTGGCTGTGGATATGGCTTTATTTTCCTCTTGGGAGCTTTTCAAACAAGACGTTCGGTCAATCGCGATATAAATTGGATCTGTGAGGTCGTTCTATAGAAAATTTGAAGAAAATACTTTACTGAAAAGTCTTCATAATCCCTATGATCTAGAATGTGAGGCACCTGGCTATTATGTGGACGAAATTACTAAAGCTAAATGTGCACTTCTGGGATATGACGCAATACGCTACAGAGGTGCCCATGTTCGGTCCCTAATAATCGTAATTTACATTCTGAGGAACTCACACGTCAAACTTTACTTGATGAATACTGCAATGCAAAAAGCAAGCTAATACCAGATATTTATTCGATCGTGTTCTTGGTCTCTAATACACAAGATATAATGTCGGAATTTGAGTTTTACTACACGGCATTGTTTAACGCCCCTTGTGATAAATAAAATGATAATATGGTAAGACGTTTTGTGTCCTTTGTAACCCCTTTAACTGAAGAAGAGTGTTCTGTCATTAGTGGTTCTTTCAGTCAACAAGAAGTAGAATCCGCTATTGACCAATTATTGATATCAAAGACGCCGGGTCTGGATGGAATTCCAGGCGAGTTTTATAAAGCCTTTAAATTCCTACTTTCTCCCGGGTTAAGATTTTCAAACTTGGTTTTGATCTGGATGCTCTTCCTCAGTCATTCACTAGAAGCCACACAGTGTTCTTTCCAAAATACACCGACAGAGAGAAAGTGCGATCTGTTGAAGCCTACAGACCTATTACACTGCCTAATGTAGACTATAAAATTTTTGCAAAGATATTATCAAACAGACTACAATTTGCAATGTCGATTCTCATTGGTTCTCACCAAACCTGCGGCCTGAAAGGCCGCCCAATACAAACAAACATACACATCGCCCGTACAGTATTGGAACATTGTTCCAGTTCTTATGATCAACTAGCAATGCTACAAGTAGACTTAGTTGAGGATTTTGATAGGCTCCGTCATTCTTTTCTCTTTTCTCTTCTCGGGCATGCTAACATCGGCTCCGTTATATTTAAAGGTGTGAAATTGTGCTATAATGATTATTCAACTCGTTTGATTGTCAATGGTCACCTGTCCAAGCCGGTGTCAATTCATTCCTCTGTGAAGCAAGGTTGTCCCTTGTCGCCATTACTTTTTGCCCTTTACTTGCAACCACTGCGTTTAAACGTAATTCGCTCAAGTAATATCCATGGTTTCAGCGTTTTTTGGAACAGAGGTAAAAGTGCTGGCATATGCAGACGAGCTCGCTTTCTTTTGCACGGACAAGCCCAGTATCACAACTGTGGTGTCTAAGATAGAGGAATATGGCGCAACTTCTGGTGCACGAATGAACTGTGCTAGAAATTTGGGGCTTTGGTTTGGCTCATGGATCTTTAAACTGACACATCTTGCTGGTATTGAATGGACTTGTCAACCACCAAAATGCCTGGGCGTTCCAATGGATGCATAAAAGTCAAGTGCACATTACTGGACAGAACGTGTACCAACCTTAAGACGCTATGCCCAAACATTCGTTCCGCGTAATCTCTCAGTCTTTGGCAGAGCTAACGCTTGCAGTTTATTTTTGGCAACAAAACTCTTCTATGTGCTGCAAATAATTTATTGTTCCAGGGTTTACATACAGCAGTTTCACCGAATATTTGCAACCTTTATTTGGCCATCATTTTATGAGCCATTGAGACTAGACAATATTTTCAGACCAGTTAGTTCAGGCGCTCTTGGCCTGGTTCACCTTTATGTTAGACAATTAGTGTCTCGTTTCATCTTTTTTCGAGACTGTTCTCACCCTTTACATTGCGCGTTCTTGCAAGATAATCTCGTCAACGTTTTATCAAATTTAGTCATTTCGGCAAATTTTGCTTCACACCCATATTTGCAGGCATTCATGCGTGAAGTGTGCCTCTCAGTGCGTTTTCTTGCAATGAGGTTCTCAAATGAGTACTTATTCTCTATCTCAGGTGGAAATCTGTATAAAAATCTGATACGCTTTTTAAACCTCCCTTATACCGATCGCTGTACATAGGCTTGTTACTAAAATTTCCCTACTTGTGTAGAGTAAGAAAATGTCCCCAATGTGCCCCCCTATTTTTCACGACTTGGTATCCGCACTCGGGTTGGCCCGAAGGCCACCTCGGTTTGGGCCAGGACCCTTATGCGAGACACCAAGTAGCTTACGCTTAAATGGTCCTCGTAAACGTGTAGAGCATGTTGTGTACAGAGCATGTTGTGTACAGGGGAAAAACATCAGGGAAAAGAGTTAAATGTTAAGTTAACTTAAATGTTATGTTAACGATACTGGTGTAAAGTTTGGTATATAGGTACAAAAAACACAAAGTAATAATATCCAAACCAAGCACGAACTACATTTGCAAACCTGCCCAACACAATACTACCCAGAAGGGTTCGTATAGACCGCCAGGCCACATCCCTTTTGAGAGACCCAAACACTCAGCGGCCCTGTTTCCCGGCCCTGCATTGATCGTGCTCCGAATGCCATCCCGAAAATTTGAACATGTTTACCCAGAAAAAGGTCTTTCAGGGCAGCGTATTTCCCTCTTTTTGCAGCACACATTCTAATCAAAATGCCTTCGTTGGCATCGCAAGTGACCGCAAATTCTACAATAGTCACCTGATTGCCCTCTTCGACAATGAGATCGGGCTTTAAGCGAACGTGATCCTTTGTCACAAGGAGCGCTCCTCTGTGTGTACCACTGCCTGTGGCCGCCGTTCCGTTACCATTCGTACCACATTCTTCGATATGAAGTTGTGGCGTTCTGTTCGTGGCAAGTGAACAACACTAGGGCATTCTTGCCGAATGTGAAAGGCTGTCTCTGGCCTCGAACTGCAGCGACGGCATAGCCGTGCCGTGGGATCGGTTGCATGTTTGTTGGACAATGTACGTGTAGGATACAGGTTAGTACGCAAACAAAGTGCCTTAATCCTATCCCCATCCTTAAGCTGTTTAGAATAATAGACAAGCCTTGAATTCGCAGTAAACTGGCATTTGTGTACAAGGAGATCTTGGATCTGATAACGGGCTGTTTGACGTTTCCACCAGGAAACACACCCTTTCTTCAATGCTGTTTTAACCTGAGAAGCCTCAGTGATGTCTGGAGAAGTCCCAAACACTGTTCCTATACGGACCCTACATGCCCCCAACACTTCTACGAATAGTTGATCAACGAAGTCGTCCCCTAAACGGACAAGGCATGTGAGAGCCTTGTAGTGCGTCCCCATAGCCACCCTCTGCAACTGCAGCATCCCCAACGCCCCACACCTAGTCGGCATCCAAATGCGGCTATTTGGAAACCCCTGGGGGAGATGCAGTGCAGCCTTAACGTGTTTGGAGAGCACTCGATCAAGACACCCCGCCTCAGATTGCCCCTGTAGTGAGTTCCAAGATCCATAGAGGTAAGCTGGTTGCACAAGTTGTCTCCAACACTGAAGTTTTTGGAAAGGTTTTAACTGGCTTTCCCATTAAGTTCAAGCAGTTTGTTTGCTTTCTCAGATTCTACAGCACGAGCTTTACTTACAAAGAAGTACAATCCCAAGTATTTCATGGGTTGGTCTTTTAGAACTGGTTGGATGTCCATTCCGGATACTTGAATTGGGTCAACAGAATAATCAAAACCTTTAGTGCGGTGATTCGGTCGCCACCCAAAATACTGAGATTGTCGCGGATTGATAAATAAACCAATGCTGGATTGATGATGACGTCCTTGCACGGGTCTGTAAAATGCCTATTCCTCCACACACCAAAACATTCTTCTTCAAAGTGCACACTGAAACGTTACGTCTTAAAACCTGGTTAAATAGGGAAGGCATCTTTGTACCGTCGATTAACTGTCGCCTCTGTAATACACCGGAAACTATAGAACACTGGTCTCTTGATTGCAAGGACGCCATATTGTTTTTAAAAAAGGATCTTGATATAAATGCTTATACAATGCGATATCTGACACCACCTAAATGTGAATATGTGCCTTTTGACATGCTCCTACTTCTGGCGTTGCACAGTTTATGGAAAATTCGCATGATAGACCCGAATGCAGAACCAATTGTATATTCGAAGTCACCTTTCATTCGGATGTGCTTGTAGACGCGGCTAAGACTGCTTTCGTCGCTATGAAAACATCTTACGCATTTACATTTTATATTCATAATAAATACCAAGAAAGAAAGAAAGTGGCTGTATAGCCGAGTGGTTACGACGCTCGCCTTGGAACTGTGAGTACACGAGCTCGAATCCCATCTCGGCAAGAAGGCTTATTTTCTTTTATTTCTTGACGTTTTCTTGATACGAACCACACACCACAAATTACGGCTGGCTTAAACAGCTTCGCTGTTAACCACGGTGTAAGAAATATACTTGTATTTCTTACACCATGCTGTTAACATATTCATGTAATTAAAAAATAACCAATTAACTTCGTAATTATCTACTCCAGGGTACCTATTTCAATTATACTTCAATCTACTCTAGGGTACATATTGCAGCCGGTGAGCTTTCAACACGAATGCACTTGAAATGAATCTCCAGGATGGCAGCAGTTTTGAGGTATTTCGCAAATTGTGGGACGAAATACTTTGGCGGCGCAGTTACTTTCGTGCTTGAATGCATAAAACAACGTCTTGTTAAAATAGTAAGTGGAACAAGAGTGCACCTTTACGGCGAGTTTTATGATGCCCATCTCCTAACTGGTGTCATTCCAAGTGGATACGCCTTGCTATCTCACCGGCTGCAATTCGTAAATTGCAAAACGTGCCGTAAAGTCGTTATTCTTAAAGTCAAATAGCGATTCTTAAAAATTAGTTGAATGTGCCTCGATTTCTTGCGCAATACATGTTCGCCTCCATGAATAATCCAGTTCAAGGACTAGAATTATGTCATCTGGGACAGGCCATTTTTAAAAACTCCTAAAAGCTTAAAACTGACCACCCCATATATTCCGCCAAGACTGTATATTCAGACAAGATTGTCTGAATATACGAGGCGGTTTCCAATTGACACTGCTCCGGAAAAATATTTAATGACGTTTTTCACATTGAAGAGTTACAAATATCTAAAGTGGGACACATCCAGTGCCCTTTGACCCAAGTAGACGTCAAAGACGTTCATTGAAGTTAGGCACACCCTGTGCAATATACCCACTGACTTAAGAAGGCATCAAAGATGTTCACTAAAGAGCGGCACGTTGTAAGCGACACATGCACAGTCACCCAATTTGGTGTAAAAGGGGTTCATTCAATAGCGGCCCTAACCCAATGTCACATGTCTATAGTAACACAAGGTGGCGTGAAACAGGTTCGCTTCAGAGCCGCACACAACCAGTGTCCGCTGCCCATTCACCCAAGTTGTTCCGACGGTGGGTTTCTAAACCGGTTCCCTACATCTTAAACAATGTTCAACTCCGTGATCCTATTTGGCGGGAAAACGGTTAGAGACAGCCAAACAGACCGGCTGATTGACCCCAGAAAGTGCGGAAAGTATCCTAAGAATGTGAAATGAATTAAAGTTATCTAGACATGGGGATCGAATATTGCAGAACTAGTGTTCTGGCACACTCACTCAATACCAGTTGTGCGACGTCATTTGAGACGAACATTATAAATATGCAAATACCATGTAGCTGGATGCATTACCACGGCAATGTCGATGGCCGTCGCTTGGAGATGCTCCGACTATATTTTGCATTGCGACCAGCTACACAATTAGTCTTAAATTATCAATCAGCTTCCCAAATGTTATATTTAGATGAAATAGTGTCAATGGGAACATTGCAGACCAGCATGAAGAACTTCCGATCCAGATTTTTCATGCTCAATACGTGGTACTAAAGGTGTTTTTGAGAGCAAGAGTGAAGCTTGCGAATACACGAGAAATATCCGCGTGACTGGCCGCTCGCGGCACGATGTCGGACACGCCTGATCGTTCGCGTCTCCCCATCGTTTCTTTTTTCTCAGAGCATTGTTTTTCGGACGGTGTCAGGTTTTGCACCGGTATATGATATTCATCGAAATAAAAGCTTACTATACGTCTGGTCTCCGTGATCGCTTTTGTTGATTCCATGAGCATCTAACC
This sequence comes from Dermacentor silvarum, assembly GCF_013339745.2. NCBI lineage: Eukaryota > Metazoa > Arthropoda > Arachnida > Ixodida > Ixodidae > Dermacentor > Dermacentor silvarum. The sequence goes on from NC_051155.1 coordinate 77,586,587, forward strand.
AAAGAAAATTTCATTGCGCTGACATCGGTCTGCTCTCTTCCTATCGCATCAATCACAACTCTCTTTCGAAACAAAATGGAGCCGTGATGAAAAATCGCACAGGGTATTACTAACACGGCGCGTAACAAGCACACTGCGAGAATTCTGATCATGCCTATCTTTCGGGGACAAAGGATACCTCAATTTCTTGCAGTAATAAGAAAATCTGTTCGTGCCCTGCACCACGCTTACAAAGCAAATCTAAACTGCATCAAACTCTTTTAGCAATTTCGAGCGGCCATACATGGTAGTGCCCCAATTTACTTGAAGCACAATACATTGCAAGCCCCGTCTTATCCTATTCAAAACGACATTCGGCTGGCCCTCGGAGGCCGGTTTTACCGCAACATTGAGGGCACTCTGTTCTTATGTGGCTCATTTGTGTCGATCAAGGCTACGTGCAGCTAGCAATAGAGGACCGCTTAGGGCTAAGGATATCGATTCTTCGTCGGCGAAAGAGGAACAATGACGGTAATAAGGAAGAAGTACTGATCCGGGCGTATTCTCTACCAGTTTCTTGAGAACCGCTTCTTTTGTCGCTATGTGCTCGCAGTAACGTTACCCTTCTTGTGGTGCGGACATTGAAGACCCCAACGAGTGCTTTTTCTTATGGCCTGAGAGCTCAAATGCATGTCTTTCTTGTGTGTCCTTTAGTCATCACGTTCATTACATGACCATTGATTTATTTTGTAAACACTACGCAGCATCAATGTATCTTGAAGTGATATTAGGCATAAAGAGACGATAGTCTCTTACTGAGAACCCAAGCACACGCGTTGTTTTTTCATTGCTACGTTGCCCAAACATTGGCACGTCGATGCTTACGACCAGATATATGAGTATAGAAGTTTGTAACAGAGAAAATGAAAATATGTATCCGTAGATGTGGTCGCCTAATATTGTCAAACACGTTATTCGTTGTTTTAGTAGACTGGGTGCGTGCGGCTTCAATTTGACGACTCAACATTATTAGACAAATGGAGAACGATCTGAACGGAAGAAGAATTGAAGTGGAGGCTTTGGTTCAAGGAATACATTTGCGTGATGAGGTGTCTTAGTCTTAGTAAAACTTCATAAAGTAGTGATGTCTGGTCGTTTCTTTCTCTTGGTGGTGTACGCCATGCGACGAATATTTGCGGCTCAGCAGTCGTAACGATTTGTAAATACCCAACCAGCTGTCTACCCCGCGCACGTAACCAATGCAGTTTACACAGAGACACTAGCTTCTTCCCTGACATTTATATCTTACCTTACTAGCCTGTTAAAGCAAAATGTAAGCTGTGCATGCTCATCACAAATACGTGCTTAATAATTATCCGTGTTGATTACTTTAGGTCTCGTTCGGATGCTGGTTTTTTTGCTAACACAGATTTCCCATAGGGTTAGGAGATTACTTTATGAGCGATTGTTTGGGGATTATAGTCCTGAGAGCACGTACAAATGTTTGCTTTTACTTTCTAGCTTCACCTAAATTATAGGCTGCAGGATATAGAGAGAGCTAGAGACGTTCTAACCGACCACGTGGAAGCGCCAAGACACCAAAGTAAATTTGGTCGCTCATTTGATGTCGTTCCATCATATAAGCAATGACAACAAAGGGAGGCACACTTCCATTCGCGTCTGGCTATGAGAGCAATAATTCAATGTGCCTGCGTCACAAGCAATCCTTCAGTGGCACACAATGTATCAATAAATTATGCTGAAGTGTGGAGCTATTTAAAGCTGCCGCTCTTGGGGCCACAAACATCCGAATAAACGAGTTGCAGAAATTTACTATCAGCCAGCGCCTAAATAATTATTTTTCATGGAGCATATATTACGTTACTTATAAAGTGTATTACAGGCCTGTAAATTCATGAACTCCTTTTCAATCCATGTCACATTTTTTGGTAACACAAAACTGAGGAATTCGGGAGGAAGAGAATATTCAAATGCAAACCATGAAGTCATGGGTGAAATTTCGCGTATAGAGGTTGGCAGCAGAGAGAGGGAGAAACGTGGTGGGAAAGGCAGGGAGGTTAATCCGAAAAGATTCTGGTTTGCTACCCTGCACTGGGGGAAGGGGAAGGGGAAATGAAAGGCGGAAAGAATAGGGAAGAGAAAAAGCAGTCACGAAAAAAATTCAAGGAATAAAAAAAAGAAGGAGGTTGGAAACGTCTGTGAGAACTATAGTCTGTCAGATAGTCTACTCGATAAAAACAACGTACGACCTATCTTGTGTGGAATTCTGCACGCTTGACAAGAACTCCCGTGTGTTTAAAATCGATGCGAATTTTTTCACTACGGCATCTCACGTAGGCCCTGCGCTAATTTGGTCAGCAAACCACATCATTAATCAGGAAGATATTTCGGAGCCGCCGCGCACTTTGTAAATGAAGGTATTAGAAATGCTGAGAGTGGGGCGGAGGGGGGACGAGGAGGGGGTGCGTATTTGTTTAGCACTAACACAATATGTGCAATTTCCAAAGGGTGTTGCTAAGTGTGGTCGTACGATCAGTTGGCTTAGCTGACGGCTTGCTAAACTTGTGATAGGATTGCGTTTACTTCAAGTTCAAGATACTTAGAGCACCAGTCACGCGTGAAGCTTTGGTTTGGTGCGTAAGGGCTCGTGATGATTACCCGTCATGGCGGTGCAGTGGCTTTGGCACTCCGCTCATGAGGCCAAGGCCGAGGGTTCAATTTCCGGACGTGGCGGCTGCATTTGGATGAGCCCAAAATGTCTAAACTATCGTGCGCTTAGGCTTATATGCACGTTAAAGAACCCCCATGTAATAGTTATTCCGAAGCACCCAAGTGCGGTATATCTATAGCTCCACAGTTGCCTTAGGGACCTTAAACGCCATGAATCACTCATTCAACCGTTCAACCGTGATGATTGTGTCTTTGCTGCAATGCAGATCGGCCACTATTTACGAAAGCCGTGAAACAGCTCAAGGTGGGCAAGAACTGTAGCACTCTACGAGATGTTCACATGAACGTTTATCACATCAGGCAAGCGTTTTCTATGTGCGGACATGTCAGAACTATGAAATCAAGAAGTATGCTGCACAAGTTTTGTTTCGCACATTTCTATTCTATTTTTGTCCACCAGCGTTCCCGGCCAACAGATAGTGGTGATAGCGTGGGTGGATTGGCGTCGGAAACGCGTACAAAACTCTGGAATAATGTGATTTTGAATGAAACAGTTACATTATCCCCGCGTATTCCGGGCTAGCTTACATTTAGATTTCCAAGAAATTCTGCGAGCCGAACCGCACGTTCATGCTTTCATATAGAAGCAACGATTCTTTCCTTCACTTAATGTTTTCAGTCCCTATAGATAGAAATCTTTATTGGGTTTTTGTGATTATTAACAAATTTTTTTTCGCGCTGAAGTGGTACCTCGTTGTTTAAATTAGCCTCGGTGTCTGTCCTCTGAGGGACTTAGTCTGCCGCCAGAACAAAGAGCTGTATAAACCAAGTTTCCGGCGCTAAAGTTGAAATACACCGGGTTATTTACAGGTCAATGATCACTTTGTATGAGATAAAAGAGTATTTCACAACCGGAATTCTGCGGAAACATCAAACGAAAGGCGACTGATAAAACTTCATTAGCTTTTCTGAATTATAGCAGTTCCTGCTGACTGTGCTGAATAAAGTTTTTTAGTACATTGCTGGTTTTGCCTACATTTTTATCGGTTTGGACAGGGCCGCCTGGCTGTTGGGTGCTGTTGAGTCCGGCGAATATATTTGTGCATATATACAAAGGCATGTGCCCACAAATGAAGGTACCAATGAACAGGCATACAACCTCTGTATGCAGACTTAGTATGCAGATAACAATTGCATTATTGATTTATTATTTTACCTTTCTATATGAAACCTGTACAAATAATGTGGGCTGATGGGCATTTCCAGAGCATATCGACATGGTAATAGAATCGTAAATTATATCTAACGAATTCTTGTGTTTACTTTCTATAGTTCAGTCGGTGAGTATATGCAACTGGGTGTATGCCCATTCTTAGCCAATCCTCCAGATTGAGTATGTCTCACTGTTACACAAGATGTCCATAATCCCTAAATGTTGCTTGATGCGTCTCTTAATACGTGTCTTCTGTCGATACCGGTACCTGTGCAATCAGCATTGCTGGATTCGGAGTACGCGCCATTGGATACTGCGAAAGAGAAAAGTATACAAAATACGCCACCGATATCGAACTTACATAAAATCTTAAAAAGGCGGCGGAAAGCGCTTCTGTTGCAACGTCAGAATTTACATCGTCGTGAGACAGTGTGGCGTACTTCTAACGCCGCGGCACAAATCGTCTGTCGCGACGACAACGCCACGAACGAAAGTTCCTGTTGCGACGTAAGAACTGTTGTGACAGAAAGTTTCTGTTCCGCCTTCAGAACTCTTGTCGTAACAGGTTGTTTCTGTGGAGGCTTCTGAAATGTCTGATGTAATGAACTGACTGACACTCTTGGTTGTCGCGGCAGAATGTTACTGCTATGACATCAGAACTTCTGTCATAACATCAGAAACTTCTGTCGAAAATACAACAGCTATGTCATGCGTCAGGATACTCTGTCGTACGACAGAAATTTCTGTTGTATTCTTTTTACCGGCAGCACGCCAGCCTGGCATGAGGATAGTCAAACTGGCGACGGAGTCGCCCTCTTCTTCCACCAACCGTTGTGTATGCCAGGGGTCTGTATTTGTCGCCAGAGAAGTAAGTCTACCTGCCATTTATTTGCAAACGATACAGAAATTTTTCACTTTCTTTGAACCGAAAGACCATAGAGCGAGTGAATCGTCATACGTTTCTTGGCGTGGTCTTTTAGGCGTCTCTGTCCTGTAAAAGATGTTTAGACATGGTCAAGGAAAAAGTGAATAATGGCGTTCCCGCTCTCCGATGCCTCTGTGGACCTCGGTGAGGCCCCCAACAAAATGTTCTTCTTCAGGTGTCCACGAGTCTCGTGAGGCAGTGCGTGGCTTACAGTTTACCTGTGCTTAATGTATTTGCAGTTCCATCACTTGGACTGCGTCAAAGTTGTCGCCTTTCACATGAGACATCCTCTACTAAAGAAACCCGAATAAAGTTCATTTTAGCTAGCGGCCTGAGGGTTTACTTAAGACTACCCACTATGGCATCTAGCAACCTTGTGCTAGATGCACTTCGAGCAAAGGAGGCGTGCCGTCACTTTTGTCGAGTTCACCGATGTACTACTGAATAGATTGCCAAGGTGAGACAGTTACTTCTGCGGGTACTTGGCCGTCTTTCGTTCTCAGTTCTAGATCAAGCGCAGTGAAGTGTTGTTTCACACTATCCACCCTGGCTTTTTTTTCTCCACTGTAGAATAATGCCGACGCTGCCCGAATGGAGAATAAAAGTGCCGTATGCGTTCATTTTGCTAAACAGTTACCTCTGTGTCACCCATGTGATTATAAGAATGAAAGTTAGGCATTTATATGGACGGTTCGAAAACTTCGTCAGGTTGAACATCCGCATTTGTAATTCCACCACTCGGACTGCGTCAAAGTTGTCGCCTTTCACATGGGACATCGTGAATGGTAGCAGAGCTGGTAATACCTTCTGTGTGGTATATTTTCAGAGACTCAAAGTCGCTTCTTCAATGCTTGTAGCGCTCTCGCCCGCGTGATCTAAACGAAGTAAGGAGTTGTCAGATTTCCTTTAAAATACCAATTCCTCCGTCATCAGGCCAAATACCTACGGCTCCGCCATCATGCAGGCCGTTTTTTATAGATTTCTGGACATGTCGGTAGAGCAGGAAACACTGAAGCCAACCAAAGGGCTAGAGGAGCCCATCATTCCCCCTCGTGTCAGAATAATTCAATTCCCGAAGGCTGATGCTAACATTACAGCAGAAAAAAAATCATGAACAATAATAACAGAAGTTTATCGATTTTACGCAAATTCTACGAACAGTGTTCTGGATAGAGTTGAACCAGAAGTACAGTTTCCGATCCCTGCTGGTGCAGGCCATGACAAAAATTATTACATTCCTCCTATCAGGTCAGAAGTGGCATATTCAGGTAGCTTTTTGTGTCGTATACGTCGTTCAGCTATGCCTCGTCACAGTTCTGGCTGTTCATGGAAGAATCTAGAACACGCTCTACTAGGCTGGTCATAGCTTTGAACCGCAATTATGCGCTTTGAAGGCAACGTTTCGGAGCCTTGATAATCGTCCTTTCAGGCATAGAAAAGTTGCTTGGGCCATGGGATAAGACATTATTACAGCGTTCAAATTTCAAACCTTTGATAACATTCTTTACTGAAAGCGATATTGTATCGACTTTCGTACCTTGACGTATTTGATGTTGAGAACACTCCATTAGGCCGTACACAAGTCGTGGCCCACCGCATCGACACTGGAGACCCCAGCCCCCTTCACAAGCACCCTAGCCGAGTGTCTCACTCTGAGCGCCAAGTCATCCAAAAGGAGGCTGATAAAATGCTTGATAAAGATGTGATAGAGCCTTCTTCTAGCCCCTGGGCATCCCCTGTAGTGCTTGTGAAAAAGAAGGACAACAGCTGGCGGTTTTGCGTCGATTATCGCCATCTCAATCGGGTAACGAAGAAGGATGTGTATCCTCTTCCACGAATTGATGATGCGCTCGACTGCCTCCATGGTGCCAAATATTTCTCGTCGCTAGACCTCCACTCGGGATACTGGCAAATTGCCGTCGATGAGGGCGACCGCGAGAAGACCGCATTCATCACACCCGACGGCCTCTACCAATTTAAGGTTATGCCTTTTGGGTTGTGTAATGCTCCTGCAACTTTTGAACGCATGATGGACACTCTTCTACGTGGTCTGAAATGGTCAACCTGTCTTTGTTATCTGGATGACGTAATCGTTTTCTCGCCCACCTTTGACAGCTACCTCCCTCGTCTCTCGGCCATTCTCGACATATTTCGGCGTTCTGGCCTCCAGCTCAATTCATCTAAGTGTACCTTTGAGCGCCGCCAGATCAAATTACTTGGACACCTAGTCGACGCTACTGGCGTGCAACCGGACCCTGACAAGGTCCGTGCCGTCCGCGACTTCCCGGTTCCACGGTCTACGCAAGAAGTACGCAGCTTTCTTGGGCTCTGCTCCTACTTTCGCCGCTTTGTTCTCAACTTCGCGGACATTGCTCGACCCCTTATGGACCTACTCAAAAAGGGTGCGCCCTTTTCTTGGGGCGCGGAACAAGCGACTTCCTTTGCGTCGTTGATTTCTGCCCTCACTTCACCACCTGTGCTGGCTCATTTTGACCCGGCTGCTAGAACAGAACTTCGCACCGACGCAAGCGGCCATGGCATTGGTGCTATCCTCGCCCAAACACAGAACGAAGTCAACCGTGTGATCGCGTATGCTAGTCATCTTCTGTCAGCGTCGGAGAAGAATTACACCATTACTGAGCGGGAGTGCCTAGCTCTTGTCTGGGCTGTCGCGAAATTCCGTCCGTACCTATATGGACGGCCGTTCGTGGTCATAACAGACCATCATGCGCTCTGCTTGCTCTCGACACTTAAAGACCCCACAGGAAGGCTCGGCCGTTGGGCATTACGGTTACAGGAGTACACGTTCTCGGTAGTGTACAAATCTGGCAAGTTACACAACGACGCCGACTGCCTCTCCCGCCATCCCGTTGAACCACCCGACTCCAATGAAACGGACCCCGACACCTATATCTTGGCGATAACAGACTTCACCGATGTGGCCGACGAACAACGTAGAGATGCATCGCTTGCTCTCTATTATTGACCGTCTGCAATCCGGCACCATCGACCTTTCACTCAACATGTTCTTGCTTCAGGATAACGTTCGTTACCGCAGCAACTTGCACCCCGACGGCGCACAACTCCTGCTCGTTGTCCCGCATCATCTGCGCAGGGACGTCCTCGTCCAGTTTCATGACGCCCCCACTTCCGGGCACTTAGGCCTCTCGAGAACTTATGATCGCATACGACGACGTTTTTTCTGGAAGGGCCTTTATCGGTCCGTTCGCCGCTACGTAACATCTTGTGACCTGTGTCAGCGTCGCAAGAAACCTGCGACCCAACCTGCTGGTCTACTTCAGATAATTGACGTTCCAACCGAGCCGTTTTATCGAGTGGGCGTGGACTTGCTCGGTCCCTTTCCAAGTTCCACGAAAGGCAACAAATGGATTGCAGTCGCGACGGAGTATACCATTCGATATGCAATTGCTCGAGCGTTGCCAACCACCTGCGCCACAGACGTAGCCGACTTCCTACTGTACGACGTCATCCTCCAACATGGTCCTCCACCTCACCTGCTCGCAGATCGCGGTCGCTGCTTCCTCTCTCATGTGGTTGACGATCTACTTCGATCATGTGCTACTCACCACAACTTCACGACCTCATATCACCCTCCAACCAATGGACTCACCGAACGCCTAAACCGTACACTGACCGACATGCTTTCCATGTACGTTTCCATGACCACCACGATTGGGACGTTGCGCTTGCCGTTCGTCACATTTGCATACAACTCATCGCGTCATGAAACTGCCGGCTACTCACCCTTCTATCTTCTCTTTGTACGCCATCCCTTACTACCCTTTGACACCTTGCTCCCTTCTGATCCAGCCTACCCGTCCACGACTTCCTATGCGCAAGATGCCATCACGCGTGCGCTCGTCGCGCGCACAGTCGCCCGCGCTCGACTCTCGTCATCGCAGACCGCACAAAAGGCCACTTACGATCGTCGACACCGGGATACTGATTTTCCACCGGGCTCTCTCGTCCTCCTCTGGCTCCCAGTCTCGTTGTGTCGGCCTTTGTGAAAAGTTAATGTCGAGGTACGTCGGGCCCTACCGCGTGCTGCGCCAGGTGACTCCTGTCACCTATGAGATATCTCCGATGGCATCCACCTCATCGACTGCCGCCCCACGAAGTGACATCGTACATGTTTCCCGCCTCAAACACTACAACTGTGATAACCCATTTTGACCACAACAAGCACCGGGACGGTGCTTCATCGGCCGGGGATAATGTCACGAGCCATGGCAAAGACAAAGACGTTGTAGTGGGGCTGGGTCAGAGGCTCTTCTGTCAGACTGAAACCTGCTGGAACCTGTGCGCTCTGTGCAGTCTTGACTAGACAAGCGCTAGCCGTTTACTGGTAATTAAATACTCCCCGTAACAGTATTAACACTTTCTAGGTCATTTCTATGTTACTGTTCTGCCGCAGCATTTTGTGTGGGTTATACATTGATTTGTACGCTGTTTTTCTATAGTGATTGATGTTCTTTAAGCCTGTCTACAAGATGTTCATTACTGCCGGATTATTTCTTTGGTTTTTCATATCACCTGATGTTATCATCCTTTCGACATCAAAAGATCTATAATTTGCGGAGAAGCCGGCGGCACACTATTTTATTATATTCTCAATATTATAAAAAATAAATAATTTTCTATTCCCCCAACCGCAGCCACTGAGATCGCGCGCCGCCCTATCCCGGAGCCAACACCCCGACAAGCGCCAAAGCGGCTTTTTGTTGGCGCTTTCTGATAGCCAACCACGCAACCCAAGCGGGCTAGGTGACTATATGTAGCCACCCCATTTCAAAGGGGATGCCAATAAATGATTATTAGAGGCTGTGGCGTCTGGCAATGCGCAGAATGCCTATAACCAATAAGAGTCTGAGGGGGTCAGGGTGAAGTGGTGCTACATTAATATCCACTGAGTGCACTTGCGTAAGAGACATTCTCATCGCAAGGCATTATAAATAAGCTAAAGTTTTCTGTAAGCTGCTACTGTTTTGTGAGTCATCGTCGTAACCAAACGTATTCCCGAAGAATAATTCATGTCCTTCCCAACTAACAAAACTAACGAAAACGTAACAGGCATTAGGTCTTCTAGGATGGCGTGCGTAAGGTTTTCGTCGCCTGTGAAGAAACCCACGCAATGTCTACAAATAATTCTTTTTTAATGCTGAGATCTCAATTCGGCGCAAGAGTGTTATAAATTGTCATTAGTTGGTCGGGCCGACTGAAAACTACCCAGTTTTTTTTGGGGGGGGGGGGCGGGGGGGAGGGGGGGGGCCGGGGGACCCGGCGCAATGATCTGTCATGCTAGAGCACCATTTGGAAAGTTCGCTCGAAAGAGCTTCAATCTAATATTTTTTTCCCGTACTTGCTTCTCAAGCTCTAACGAGGACTACGTATATGCAGGATCACAGTGAGCGTGGGAAAATAATCAGACTTATTCCCGATTCTTTTGCATTAAGTATTCAGTGCAGAACAGTATTACATAACCTCTGGAGCCTCTTGCGGCGCTGTGCAGTTAGCGCCCTTAACGGGAGGTAATGTCGGTTCTGATACATCCTATTTTTGCACCCTATTGTTATTCTATGGTTCTGACATTTGGGGATAACAAAGTGAATCTTGAAACACGTATGCTCCTTCCCTCTTCACCCAAGCGCTCCTACAATACAGGTTTGACCATAATACTGCGTTTAACCTTTGATTTTTTATTGTTACTTTCTCATATACATCTAAACATATTGTGCTGCCCATCATGCCACACAGAAAATACAATCTACAGACGCAATATTGCAAACACTATAATGCAACAGGAGTTTGAAACACAATCGTCAGAGTAGCGTTGAGTATAAAATTCGGCGGTATTATATGAGGTCACGATAATCATACCTTTCTACATGTTTTCTCACAGTCGAACATAACTAGTTATATCCCCTTTAGTGATGAACTATGATGAACTGCCAATCAAAGTTACATTCGAAGGCACTGCAGGCTCTGGTGAAGTACCTCAAGGCAGTTGAAATAATTTTTAGTATATCTTAGAGTGAGTGCTCATAAAACAGTGTAATAAAATATCGATTTATTGTCCTATCATTCATTTATTGTTTTCTGATTGAACGAACTAACCAATCGGCTCAAACCCATCAACAAGTTAGTCGTTTACTACATGCATTAGGAGAAAGAAGAGTTGTCTTTTAGACAGTACTAACGAAACACAGCGTTTTGAATATCACATAAGGTGCCTTCCCCATAGTTGTCCTGTGCAGCGATGATAAGCATGTTGAGCTAAAATGGAGTCATATCGAGTATTCAGAGGGTTAAATTTACCTTGAACGCAAACTTACTGGGTTTTGTCCTTGCCACTTGTTGACACAATCGGTAAACACCAATCCCACACACAAATGTGAACACGGAACATTGTCCTGACAAGAGCTTTAAATTAAGGGCAGGCGAATATTGGAAGTTTCTAATACGAACCTGATATTGCACACAAAGTTTTCGTATTCGTAATCGAAAACGAAGGATTTGGTGATTTTCGAATAATTAGAACTAACCAAATATTTCGTAACCACTGACTACCCGATTGAAAAAAATGTGAACGAGAATGTACGAGAAATAGTGTACGCGATTATTGCTCCGTAGACTGTGCGAGAAACTCGTTCAGTCTGCGAGAACTCGTTGAGTCTACGAGAACCTCGTACAGTCTACGCAGCAATCATCGCGTACATTTCTCGCACACGTGTGTACGAGATCGCGTTCTTGTCACTGAACGAGATTCTCGTACATTATGAACGAGTTCGTTTCTACGAGCTGAGTGCGTACAAGATGACGAACTTGTACGACCTGCGAGAGTATGCACCCTGAAAAAGATACGCACCTCATATTCATATTTAGTATAATAATGCAAATACAATTCTTTTAAATACAAGTGTTCATGCATGAACACTTGTGCTGACCTTACTGCAGTGTTGTGTCGCTGTAATGGTTTGTTCAGAAATCTACAGTAAAGAGTTATGTTGAGGTGAAAAAAAATGTCAGGTGAGGTAATGGTTTGTACTTGTTAATAAACAAGTACACGTTACACAGGTTCTTCAGCGCACCTATTCAAGCTTACATTAATAGTGAAGTCCTGCGATTTTAAGCAAGAGCACGTCACACATCTCGCAAGCGGTGTTTATTGGACCTTGTAATGGTACTTCAATACACAAAGTCTGTTGACAGAAGACCACTGGAATGTGTTGCTTGAGTGAGAGCTTGCCGCGCACCTGAAAAAGTAAACAAAAACCAACAGTTTTTTTCACACATGCAATAAGATAACACAGGCAAAGCTGTTTAGCTGACATTCACACGGGTAAGAATGCTTTAGCATTCAGAACATGCGATACTGAACAAAATTTATTGAAAATAAGTGGTTTCCTGCAATGCTTATGACTCCTAAGGAAACGTGCATTATAGTGTCGTAGAATAACCTGTTACATTAGCAGATCACTGAACCAAGTGTTATTACAGTAAAAAAGGCATTATTTGAGTAATAATAATTACTAGTACTGAAGCAACATAAGTAACATGCATAAAATCTACTTTTAGAGAGCAGCATCAACAGGTCGAGCTAATTAAATTACTTGGAAACTGCTATTCTGCCAGCAAAACTAAAAATCGTGGTGGCGTAGTGGCTTTGGCATTGCACTGCTAAGCCGAATGGCGCACGATAAAATCCCATGCACAACGGCCACATTTTGATGGCAGCAAAGTGCAACACCCCCATAAGCATTGGGCACATACCCCCGGTGTTTAAAGTTAATCCAGAGTTCCCCACTACAGTGTCCCCCATAATCATATTGTGCAGAAGGACTTGTTAGGCAAGTTGCTGAACGACATAGCGCAAAGGCACAAATACACAGAAGATACACAGACACACGTCACAGGTGCTACTAACAACTTTATTTGAAGCACAGCGAGATACAGTATATGTACTCCTCACAACGTGCAGGCGCACCAGCCACTTCGGGCAGAGCACAGAGGGCGATTATCAGGGCTAACACGATCATTTTGAAGATCTAAAGAAAGCAAGTTCCACATCATGAAAACAATATAGGTCAACTTTCACAAGCACTACTTTTTTTCTTTTATGTAAAATGCTTCCAACAGCTCACGTGCTGTTTTATCTTTAGTTCTGCCCAGGATCTTCCCATCATGAAATCTCGCACGACAAGGACAGGCTTTACAGTGTGCTGAAAGATGCGCATTCAAGTCTTTCGTCGTGTTGTTAGCATGCTCCATGATTCGATCATTGATGCAGCGGCCAGTTTGTCCTACATAGGACTTTCCACAAGACAGTGGGATTTCATAAACCCCTCTGGTAGCACATCACCAGTAAGGTGTGACGTGTTGTACTTGGCAGCCTACCTTAGATCTGCCCATTATGCGGGGACACAGTTGGGCCAGCATATTGGGAAAAGAGAACACTACAAAAGCGGGCACACTGGTGAATGAGGCCAGAGCTGGTGAGCCGAGTGGCCCAAGACCGCAAGTTGTACCGTATGTGCATAAGTTGAGCCACAATTTAAAGAAAGTGGCGAACAGGCATGGAGTGCCTCTATTGTTCTCTGTTCCCAATAGGCTGGCGCGAACGTGTCCCCGCATAATGGGCAGATCTAAGGTAAGCTGCTAAGTACAACATGTAACACCTTACGGGCAATGTGGTCCCGGTGTGGTTTATGAAATCCCACTGCCTAGTGGAAAGTCCTATGTAGGACAAACTGGCTGCTGCATCAATGATTGAATGAGGGAGCATGCTAAAAACATGACGACAGACTTGAATGCGCATCTATCAGCAAAAAAAAGCCTGCCCTTGTCGTGCGAGATTTTATGATGTGAAGATCCCAGGCAGAAGTAAAGATAAAATTGCATGTAAGCTACTCAAAGCGTTTTACATAAAAAAGTAGTGCTTGTGTAAGTCAGACCTCTGTTGTTTTGTACGACGTGGAACTTGCTTTCTTTAGATCTTCAAAATGATTGTGTTAGCACGGATAATCGCCCTCTGTTGTATTCCCGGAGTGGCTAGTGCGCCTGTGCATTCGGAAGAGTATATATACAGTATCCTGTTGTGTTTCGAATGAAGTTATTAGCAGCACCTGTGACATGTTTTCGTATATCATCTGTGTATTTGTGCCTTTGCCCTACAATATGTCGTTCAGCAATCATATTGAGGTTTTGACAAATAAAACCCAAAAATTTTATTTAAAGCAAATAGTATTGCATAAGGCCAAATGCTTATGTAGAATCATCTGACAGCAGCTACGTTTAACAAAATTTAATACTTTCTAAAACAAGAAACTTTCAGATGGTTTGAGCAAAAATCTACTTATGCCAAAATTATTGTCATTAATTTTATATGGCCCATTCCGCCTTACTTTCTTTTTAACCAAAATTATATATGCAGTGCAGGTGCTCCCCACATCTAAAGAAATTGTCACCGTTCCTTAAAGTGCATGGTTTTGTTTCAAATGACAGCACAAGTATGCTTTGTGATTGTTAGCCAATGAAATGATTGTCAAACTTCTTGAAATCACGCACTCCTGGACAGGATAACTAGTCACATTGGGCACCCTTTCATCGGTTTTTGTCCACAAAATCAAGCAAGACATTACCCTGAGTCTGCAACTGTTAATGCGTTCTGTTTGGTAATGATAATTTTATGGTCATTGACCCAAGCCAAGCCAAAAAAGCTCCCTTTCTGGAGCCGAGACAGGCTCCTGAATTACACCATGGAAGGTAAGCTCGTGGGCCCTTCTCCTGCTTCAGAAAGCTTACTGCTGGCACGCTACACGATGCAGCTTACTTTCGTCAGTGTTGGGTGAAGTGCCAGTGTTGAAGTTGTCTTTTGCGCAGAATGGCAGTTTCAGGTTTAGTGGGCTTGTAGGAAGACAAGCTCAAGATAACTTCCTGGTTTGAACAGGCTGTTTTGGTTATAATACATCAAGCTTTCTTGTGACTGCCCGCACAGGTGGTCCGTTAGTCTCGCTGTGAACTTGACATTCAGCTGTATGTCCCAGAAGACCCGAATAATGGCCTGCTCTAGTTCACACGTTCTTGATTTTCTGTCAGCACTCTTGAACTCTTGCTGCCAGTAATTTCTTCCCAGCTGGCCGAATTATCTCGAGGCCCGACGCTGACACTACCGATGCTTTCAAGTGTAGACTTTTCAGGATAAGGTTCTTTGCAGGAAAGGTGGCACTTACAGATTTCTATTCTGGACGCGAGTGAGACGAACCAGTAAGTCTTGGTAACAATGTTTTGTACATAAGTTTTGTCGAAGGTATTATCAAGGGTTCGACGAAAATTCATTTAGCCAGGTAACGACTATGAAGTTGTGGTGAATGACCAAGTGCTTATCATCGTGTTAGTGACGATACAATTTTTCGTAAAACGTTTAACTCCAACAGGACTACACACAAGATGTAACCAAGACTTGCCGGTTAATTTCACTCAGGTCTTGAATAGCCACCTGTAAGTGCCACCTTTTTTTAAACCACACTTGCAAAGCCAGGAGTCTCATCCTGAAAAGTCTTCAATTGAAGACATCAGTAGTGTCAGTGTGGGGCCTCAGGATAATTCAGCAAGCCGAGAAGAAATTGCTAACAGTACAAGTAAAAGTATGCCAACAGAAAATGAAGGGTTTGGAAGCCGATGTATTCTTCGCAAAGTGTCAACTACAGGGTCATTGTTCACGAGTTCCCGGATGCGTAACTCCATGCCAACTTCATGCCGACGCTAAGGAAACACCAGGGCAGGCAGTTGCAAGAAAAGAAATTCAGTGCTCTAAGAAAAATGCGGCCACTTAAACCATGAAAGTAATGTTTAACTTGTCTTCTTACAACTACACCGAACCTAAACATGCTGTTTTGGGCAAGGGAACAAACATCAACACTGGTGCCTTGCCTGACTCTATGAATAGAGTCATCTGCGCCGTGAATGGTGCCGTCATTGCACTTCCTTCCGAAGATGAGGATCGCACCTGCACTGTCAGTGTGCTGTACAAATTTCAGAAGCACATCCCACAAGCTTGCCTGCCTAGCAAAGAAGCTGTGTGGGGCTCCAAAACCCATAGAACCAACGAACACAAACCCAAACCTCGTCCTTTCAACTCTCACTTTATATTGCTTTGCAAGCAGTAAAATTGGATGGTGTTAGTAGTGTTCTGTCCTGTCACCTCCTTGCCTATCCTATGAATTTCATGCTAAATAAGGCTTTTTCTTGGTGAAAGAGTGCTAGTTTAAGGCATAAACCAGCTGCATGGCAGTTTGCAATTAAGGAATGTAAACATTTGCTGAAAATAGGTCCACGAAGAATATTTCAAAAAGAGCACTTTAAAAAAAAACACACGTGTATCTATCACCAAGGCCAACCCTTGTGTCTTCTATCTCAACATATTTCTCAAAACTCAAGCTCAAAACTGATATCCAGGTGCAAGCTCTCCATATCATATTACCTTGTCAATGATGAAGCAAAGCACGCTGGTGCCTGGATGTTGTGGGACCAACTCAGGCGTGGAGATCAGCACTGATCAGCAACACAGCACAGTCTGCTTACACTTTGTCTGCAGGCCCAGCCATACCTGCATTAATACAAGTGGGCTTAGTGTCACGTGAGTATAATATAAAAAGTGACACCGTGAACAAATCAATCCTTGTTCGGTATACATATGAAAAAACGTAGATATTCTCCATATAGCAAGCTTCACTTTGAGTAACAAATCCTGCACTATAAGAAAAATATGATGCATGAGCCATCTATGCAAGAAAATTAATTGAAGATCCTTTTTTTTTCCTCCCTCCTCCTCCTTGTGTATAGGTGGCAGTCAGGTTAAGTAAAGTAGGCCAGACAGTCACATAGTGTGAGCAAAGGTGGTGGGCCAATTATGATACCATGGGACGACATGCATTCTGCAGGCACTGCAATGTTAAAGCACCCATAAGCCTAGCAGCATTACCCAATAGGGCTAACCAATAAGTGTCCCCAGCAGCATAACTCAGCATGTCTACCAGGAGGCTTTCATTACACTTTGACAACTATCCTCCTAAGGCTTGAGCCCAATTTTGTCAACAGAAGACAAGCTTTAAGCATCTGCACAAGGGCACTTTAAACAGTACCACAATAGCTTCCTACCTAATCCCACCTTTAAAATGACATTGGTAAGTTCAGTACCATGTGTAGAACCAATCAAATTGTTCTGCAATCAAGTAAGCATGCCCTTTTCATACACGCAAATATCAGCAACACTACTACTGCCATATGGGCATTTTGTAGACAAAAACACCAAGCGCAAGAGCTGAAGCTTGGGCAAGTTGGTAACAGTTTATTTTGATGGTGTTCATGGCACACACATGCCAAAAGAATAAGCGACAGGCAGACAGTGAAAAATAACTGTCCTCTTTCACACTCTGTGTGTCCCTTAGTGCCTTGGAATGTGTGAGCTGTGAATGCCACCATCTGCCTGTCCCTTTTCTCCTTAGAAAGTGTGCACTGTGAATAGCATGAAAAGGAACATAAGGGACCAGATAATGCTACAATAGATAAAAGAAAACATGCTCTCTGATGCAACACGTCTTTAAGCAACTTAATTTTCAACCAACATCCTAAGCCTGCCGAGCTTAAAAAACTCACTTAAGTTGCTGTGTAAGACAACAGCTTGCTTTTACAAAAAAATAGATTTAGACTTATTCTATTATTTTTGCAAACTGGTGCTTCAGTACTGTGAAAAGGTGGTATTATTGAAAACCAGCTTAATTATTGTGTAATAAAAAAGCCTAGTCAGCTACAGAGATCAGGCTTGATATAAATCTGCCAGTGAACACGGTAAATCAATATTTCCATGACTGTTGAGGTAAAAAGAATCGTTGACAAATTCCCAACACACTATGCATGTTTTGGAGAAGACAGTGCTTTTCTACTGCAAGCATTTAACAGAGCCCCAGTGAATACAGTATGATATAACTTATTGCAGGACATTTCAAACAGATCCTCTTTATGGCTTCTCTGGGACTTGGGTAATGAAGAGTAAGTGCAGTGACATCTCTGAGCACCTCAAAGACAATACTGGTGATTACATGGCAACACAACTGCTGACATGCAAGATAACTTTCGGGCAGTGTTGTCTCATGCCACATCAATCAGACAAAAGTTTAAAGGGACACTTAAGGGAAAAATAATTATTTGAGATGCATTATTGAATTACTCTTCCGCAAACCCAGAAAGACTGCAGTTATCCAAAAGTAGAGGCTTGATAAGCTAGAAAATACACAAGAACAATATACAGGTGGTGAAACCACAATAAAGTTCCCACACCTGCTGGCTGTCTGCTAAGGCCTAGTTAATTTGTTTTTGGCAAAAATTGACTATATTGCATTCTAAAAGAGGCAAGAACTGAACTTAGCAATTTTGGAGCAAGTGTACTGAACCGCAACAGCCAAAATGTACGAAAATACTCTGGAATGCATGATGTCCTCCAACGTACGATGTTTCGCCACAAAATTTGGCAGGAAATGCCACTTTAACCTTCATTTTATTTTTGCAATAAATAACCTCTCATCACAAAACTAACACAAAATGAAAGAATACATGATGCGTCTAAACTGTCTCCAAACAAAAAAATGTGTCCGGAGTGATTTTGTACACATTCAAACCACTTATTTTTGGCCTTGCTTAAAGTGCCTTTTTATGTCATGCAACATGAAACTGAAAAACAGGATTCACTGTAAAGAGAGAAATGAATGGGACTCGCTTAGCGTGGCGTATCTGCACAGGCTTAAGAGAAGTGTGACTCCATGGTCTAAATGAAAAAATAAAAATAAAATCACACTTTGGGCAGTACTACTCAAAATCTTGACAAGTGCTTATTCAGTCTGTACTTATCCCAAAAGCTTGGTAATGACATACGCCCCTTTTGCACTAATGGTGTCTGCGCCAAAGGGGCTAAGGCTAAATGTTAGGTAGCCACACACATTTTAACAGTGAAATTCAAGTGCATTATGACTTTTGTCTGCCACTTTTAATAACATGTAACGGTCGATATAGCACATTATGATCTAATTATTGTAGGTCAGCATGGCCTGAGCACGGCGTGCCTAAACACTTTTGTTAGGTGAGAAAGTATTGTTTCTGGTACTCTTTCGGGAAGCAGCCTATGCTTTATTCAGAACAAAAACCTTGTTTCCCTGAGAATGTCAGACAATCGCATATTTCAAATTGACCATTTGAAATGCACATAAAGTACAGCATGGTTTTGAGGGTCCCACTAACTATTGAAACGCACATCATCCAAGTTCTGCAGTCAACATCATAACTAAGCTTGTAGAAGTGCATATTAGCAAGTTGACAGAATAATAAGGAGAAGGTGAGAGAGATGGTCCCAACTATATGAGATGCAATAGCAGAGTTCAAGCTTCCTCCCATGTCAAATGCGGAAGGGCAAAGCATACCCAGCTTTCGGTTACACTCTCACCTGCGACCACTGCACCAGGCTGACTGACATGCGTAACCAGCAGTTTGTGATACCACATTATCAAACCTGCAATTTATGGGACATCAGAGATCAGCTTCAAGCTTGATGCTATGCTGCTCTAGGGATGTATTATGAACTGACTACATTTAAATGTTATGCTTCATGGTTTGTTGGAAGCTTCAGGAATTTACTTATTCATTTATAAACATACCTCATAGGCTCCAGCTGGAGTACTGCATAAGGTGGTAGGTAGAACATTGTGAGCCAAATAAAGAACATACAATAAAACAAGTAAAAAAAAGAAATAAATACTCTTTCACACTGTGGTTTCTTATCTGGCAGCTAGCTTATAAAAGTGAACAGAAACGTGTTCATGCTGGTAGTGCTTTAAAAGAATAAATAATAAGAGGTTAAACAGAAAATTCAAACACTTTCAAGCCACCTTTCGTGGTTTTTTCTTTCAACATCCCTTTAGGAATGGGAATCAATGAACAGCCGCCCCCCCCCAAAAAAAGAGAAAAAAAAGTGTAATACATGATTTTTGACTACTTAGAGAAATAAATCTAGGAACACAGAATCTGTGCAGGCATGTATGTAAGGAATTAAGTGCAGTAATATATGCAATAACTTGCAATGCCTTGCTTTCATCGGGCAACTCATAACAAGACATAAAAGGATATGTGTGCCTCAAAACACAGTTCCTAAAAAAATATGTCACTATACAGTCAGTAAGTAGCATATCATGCATATCTATTCAAGCCCCTAATTATACTTGACTCAGAGGAGGCTACTTAGGTATATTGATTAAACTGAAGGTAGGCGATATTTTAAAATATACAGTTCAAGTAGTACTCGAATATTATGTCGACACTGGAAGTTATGAATATGGCTTCTGAAGCAAAAGTGTTGTACGTTATGCCAAACCTGCCAGCCTGTGAACTTTATGTTTTGAAAAAATCCTAGACACAATGCTGTGTTGGAAAGTCAGCATGTATTTTCTTAAAGTTTTCTCTCAGCGCCTACATTGTTCAATAGAGACACATTATTAACCATTAACTTGGAACAGGAGAAACTGACAACATTGTTTTTAGACCAGTGTGCTTTTTTCAGTGCTTTTGCTGTTGCCGATTTAGCCGGCTTTACGAACTTATCTCAATAAGCTCGTCTAATACGGGTGTCATACAGTGCACTTTTCATTGCGATCAAGCCCAATCCGGATCGAATTTCTCACTTGTGATTGGCTCTTTTGTGCAAGCTGCGCGAGGAAGCCAATTGCAGTAGCTAATTTTGATCTGAATCGGGCTTGGTAGGAAGTGCCCCTCCGGTATACTCGTTAGGGATTTTGCATTGCTAATAAAGCAGCACAAGTGCCATCACAATTTATTGTTTTAGATGCAATTTTGCAATCTCATACCACCCCATTTTTCAAGATTCTTACAACATATTCCCAATAGAATTTCATTCTGAGAATGAACTCAATGCAACAATAGTAAAATTTTAGAACGAGTCCAAATTCGTAAATCTCACCAAAAGATTCAGGACCGATGGCACGTACGAATTATACCAACAGAACCTAGAACTCATAAGTGGCAGGGACTGTTTTGTACACACCTTGTCAAAGCAAGCAGATCAGATTCCTTGTCGGGCTGCTCAGACTGTATTTTGCCACAGGCTCCCATGTGGTGCAGAGATGCCTCCGTCTCACGAAATCGTGACATCCCTAAACAATAAGAAATGTTCAGTTTATTGCAATCACTGCTGAAACTGCAAACTTGTGATTTAACAACACCGCGTTAAATTGTGAAAAGACCTCAGCCAGCTACATGGTTGTGCAAATATCTCATTCTGACATCACGGGCAGTTATTTAACCTGTCAAATGCACGAAGACATACAGAACACTCAACACAAGAAACACAGGTTGCCTTGACAATATATAAGCAGAAAAATTTGCATACAAGCTAAAATGTGCTCATGAGTCAGACAGAGGAATCCGGTGCCGTCTCGAGCAGATGTTATCTGTGAAGACAACACGTCAACGTACTTCTAGAAATATATGTACAGTCAACCACAAAAGTTTGCGGACCACGCGAGCGCGTGCCAGACTGCCTATCCGCGCCACCTAGCGGTACGCCACCTAGCGGCGACAGGGGCGCTCTCCCGGATATGAGCCCTCTTGGTACTCGCCTGCCTGTTAATTTTTTATTCCCGTGCATGACATTGTTAGTTCGTTGTGTTGACGCAGAGCGCTGTCTGCGATAAGACCGCCACATATCTGGCTTGATAGCAGTATCGGAGCAATCACTGCAACCTTTGTCGACTGGTGTGCCAGTGGGTAGATAAGTTTCACGAAGCGCTGCGACGATTTTTTTACGCGACGTTTACTGGCGCACTTTGGTTGGCAGCATCTTGGTCCAATGAGTGTTGCTGCTTCTGCGTCTTGAGAGAAAGGGTAGGGAGGTGTTTCACTGTCATCAAAATAAAGAAAAAGCGGATGCATAGAAAATTTTCTTTCACACATAGGCGCATCTTCGCATCAGTCGCTGAAAACGTAGTAGACTTGCTTCAGGCCACGTGGTGATTGCCTATTTGGAAAGATGCCGCTGCGTGTTCCACTTGACGAAAGAAGGCACATTGTGCGTTTATTTATAGAGGGAATACCTCAGCGCGAAATCTGCCGCCGAACCAACAGGAGCCGGACTGCCGTGAATAGGATTATTCAAGCTTTCCGCGACGATGACAGATTCACAGATATGGAGCGCAGTGGGCGTCCAAGGGCCACGCTGAGGAAGAGGACCGCCTGATTACGGCCGCCATCGTGGCTGATCCTTTTCAAAGTGCAGAGGATATGCGAGAAGCGCTCTCGCTCACGGTATCGTCTGAGACTGTAAGAAGAAGGCTGAGTGAGCTTGGCCTGCAGTCTTTCGTAGCAGCACAGAAGCCCTGCCTCTCAGACAGCCAGCTACAAGAACGACTCATGTTCGCTACAGCAATGAAAGATTGGACAACAGAGAAATGGGGCGATGTCATCTTTAGCGACGAGTCAACTTTTTCCACGCGCTGGGACCAACGGAAGCGGGTTTGGCGTCCACTAAACTGCAGGTGTGTTTACAGTGTATTGGCAGTTAATTCACGAAGCTAATTCTGCATCACAACAGGTTTCACGTAAAATGAGCTTTTGGACATTACGAGATTTTTCTGTAGTGGTATTATGTTGAAAACATTAACGATTGTTTCATAGTACTACTTACTCTGAAGCTAATTAAAAGCTGCCAGTGGGTCTTTCAGTACTATCTAATGATGTTTGCACGTTTTCTATTGCAACTCTATAACAGCATTATAAAGTTCATACGCAAGAGGAATCACAACATTTTTAGACGCGCCGCTGGAACCCAATTGTATGCTATTTCTTGCAGATATCTGCCTAATTACACACAGAGTGTTCTATCCAGTGGACGGTGTTCCGTGAGCGTGTGGAGAGCAATCAGCAAAGATGGCCTTGGTCCCCTTGTGCGTCTGGAAGGGCCCTTCACTGCGTCACGGTACTGCGACGTCATCACTAGACACCTCGTTCCGTATGCGCTGGACGGTCTCTTCAGCGACGGCTGCTATTTTTTTCAACACGACCGCAGCCCGATCCATAAAGCACGTATCGTCCAGTCATTGCTAGAAGAACATGCTGTTTGCCAGCTTGAGTGGCCTCCATGTGGCGCCGACTTGAATCCCATAGAAAATGTCTGGGGCATGTTGAAGAAACGGCTGTCCACACGAGCCAACCGCGGCCGCACGGCCGATACGCTGTGGCAAGCGATCGCACAAGAATGGGAAAGCCTGCGCGGTCGACCGGAGATTACTGAATCTTTGTACGAGTCGATGCCCACACGCATCAATAAGGTGCTAGAAAACGGCGGACATTTCACTTCCTACTAGATCATTGAGAGACCTATGTTTCATGACACTTCTGTAAATGTCTTGTGAATAAATTCATCCCCTTCAAATACGAATTATGATGCACTGTCTGCAAATGCGTCAAATGCGCATGGCATCATTTCAAGACGCTCACTATTACATTCCAAGAAAGAAGACGAAGCAATGTGCTGTTTTGTGCGAGTTTCAGTAAAAAATTTAATTAGCGTATAACTCATTATTTAATTATTCTGAAATCCGTCAGCTTCAATGCTTGCATAAAAAGAATCAACTATTAGGCCCGAAACGCATGCACACTTGCTTTTTCGGTTGTATTCGTGTCGACCGGAGAAAAAAAAATACTCTTGACGTTGGTCTTGGAACGCGGCACGTCGAACGATTGTCTAACATGGTAGTGTCTCCAGCAAAGTGATCATCTGCAGCAATACGCAGGACAATGAAGTTAACTGACCGCTAGTTGTCCCATCAGGAAGCGGACACGAATGTGCACACTGAGTTTTAGGTCATTTGAAGAAACACGTGGTGTGGGACGCGCCTCCGAAGTTCGAGTCCCCAAACGAGGACGCCGTGTCGCAAAGGGTTATAAAAAGAGTCATCGCACCCGATTATTTCTTATTTTTCTAAACGTAACCACTATAGCAGCGCGGTGGTTCGGGCTTTCCGCAGCAAAACCTGGGCGCAGGCGATCAAATCCCGGCCGCTACTGTCACTTAGCGATGGGGGAGGAACGGAAAAATTCTGCCTACTGACTAAGCATCTGTGTCCCATGGCTGCCTCACCGCTCACTCACGCACTCACGAAAAAAAAAACAGCGTGGCTACGCGAAAATAGAACTGATAACAGCCGAAGAATACGCTGTCTGATTACTTGTACTGATATTCTGCTCTCAAAATATAAGCAAGTAGCCCTGGCTAACAAAGAGCGCGTCACGTTGAAAGAGATAGGTAGAAAATATTTGCGCACAGTGCGAAAATAGACAGGCCATAGATTTAAGGAGGGATGCGTCTTCAACGTAGCGCTGCTGTCGATCGCTGGTGACGTAGCGGAAGTGTCGCGGAGAGGCTCTTGGCCACGCGCTCGCGTGGTCCGCAAACTTTTGTGGTTGACTGTACCATTTCTTGCTGAGAAATTACGTACAGAAGCAGTGACATGCGCGCAGTGACAATTTTTGTGCCCGTTCAGACTAAACGATACTCGGCGCTAGTGTATTTCATAACAGAAAGCAAAGAAACAATATATGAAGCTCTTGGCAACATCCTATACTTGTTTGAGGGTAATTATCATAAAACGTTTTGCTAAATGTGTACTACGGCATTAATAACAAACATTGGGAAATCACTTATATAATTTTTGTCGCTGTACTAATCATCTTGTGCTCCGCCTAACAAGGCACACTACACGAACTATAAAAATGCGCCAAGCGCCGGACTTACCTTTCGAGACATACTCGGCAAACGCTCCTTCGTGTCAGGTCCGGCGGCATCGACTGTACGAACTGTCCTTCCGGCATAAACACTGTTAAATTGCGGATGAACGTAATAGTACAATTTCCAACACATTCTTCCGTGCACTGTGAACCGCTGCGAGATCGGCGAGAGTACCAGAGGCTGCTAATGAGCCGGGAACAAAGAGCACGAATGGACTGAACTACGATGACCAACAACGCCGCACCGCACGAAGGATACAGCTAGCTAGCAGCGTTGCACAGGCCCAGGGGCTTAGCGATCGCTGATGCGCACAAAAAAGAGCACATTTTCTCTCGGCAAAGCGTAAATATGATTAAACTACCACATCGACCGTCCGCAAGGAAAATATTCATGCTGCGCTCACATACCGACAGCCCAACGTTTCTAGACTGGTAACATTTTGACAGCCGAACACGGGAAAATGATGTCATTTCGTCAAGATAGAGGCACCGGAAGCTTTGCAGGAGCCGGATAAACGTCATGGCGGCCATATTGTTTACATCGTCGTCTACCGTTTTGTTGTCTCAGGCAACGTTGGTCTCTGGCTCCTCGGCACCACTGTATCGGCACGGTGCTCCATGGTAATCGTGATCGCATGGATCGTGGCGGCTGGTATTCACATGTTATGCGAGTGATGCGGCGTGTTTCAACAACGTTTCTTTCAACATCGAGGACAGCAACCTGCGGAGCAGCCGTATCAACCAGTCAGGGCCGTTAAATCGCAACATATCGTGGTTTGGTTTGTGAATGTTTGTGAATTCAACAAGGTGTCCGTGTTTTAATGCGGCGTTATCGACGACGCATTTGGTGTCGAGTGGCGTCGTCGACGCACTTTGTTCTGGCTTGTGTGCCGTTTTGCGGATGTGTATAGTTCATGAAGAGTGCCGTCTGTGCATCGGACGCTGCTGCCACGCCGGCTCGATTTGCCAACGCGCGAGAACGTCCGCACTGTCTGTCGCGAGTGCTTTCGGACACTTTCTGTGTGTGTGTGTGTGCGTGCGTGCGTGTGCGCGTGCGTGCGTGCGTGCGTGCGCGCGTCTTATATGCGTCGTTATTGTGTCAGCGATTTGCAAAAGTGTTTTTTAGTTTGTTTCCGGCGTGCGCGAACGCCAGGATATGCTGCATGTTCGTCATTTAACGACCCTGCTTGAAACATTGACATTTTGGTCGTTTCGAGGTCAGCTTTTAACGAATCGCAAAGCGTTGCCTTGCTCTGAACCATCACTGCACGAACTACTTAGTTATTTCTCCGTTAATTTCAAATTCAGTTTTGTGTAGTATATACACAGATAATGCTCCGTTGCCACGCTAAACTCGTATTTGCCGCTGTTGAGCGGCAAGTACGAGGTTTTTTTACTACGTCAAGCTCTCTCGGCATACAGTGCACAAGTTGTGAAAGACTTAGTGCAAATAATTTTTCAAGCAGCAATTGGGCAAAATGTGCTGATCGTATGACAGCATTAGTGATTGATGGTTATGTAATTTCGTTATTTTTTTCTGTCAAAGTGCGATAGATTTTGGCTGATATTTTGGCTATTTATTCACCAATTTATTTACACTGAGTTTGTGGTTCTTTTTATTTTTTACATGTGGGCATGCATGGCCAGTTTATGCTTGCCTGCTACAGTTTGGCATAAACAGGCACTAACAACCTCTTAAAATATGGGCAATAAAAAGTGACTAGCAGATTTGATAGTCTTGTGGGGGCTGTGACATAATTACTAACGGAAAAAAGGTGGGATACGAGAGAGGGCTCTGTCCTGTCCCACCTTTTTTTCCGTTCGCACTAGTCACAGCAACTGCATCAACACCAACTAACCCAACTTTCTTCGTGAATTACTCGCCTTGTGGGGGGCACACTTAGCTGTTTGGAAAATGTGCAGCTTGAAATTTCTGCATTGCTACCGCTGACTGACAGCTCTGACGCAAGCAATATGATTACGCTGTGACAAAGCGCATGCATCTTCTGTTACTGATCAAACTGCATGCAATAAAATTATTTGCCAACTCGTCCGTGTTGGATGTGTTTTCAGTGAGCTATAATCACATTGCCAGCTTCTTTTATTCTGCATAAAAACAAACCTATAGCATTTTTTTCCGAAACTGTGAAGGTACTCAACCCTATATTGCATTAAAAGCTTCGGGTGATCCACTCTGAACAAGGGACGTACTCTCAGACAACAGCTTTTGGCTATGTCACTGTCAGTGCGCGCTTATTGGCTGGTTGAGCAATGCGTCACATGAAAGCAATAGTATTGCCGTAAGTGATTATCCGAGAATATGTCCCCAAGTGAAAATCATTGCATCATTAGGACTGACCTGAGCTTTGATGGAGATGTGTGTGTCCATTATATGAAATTGCAGAAATTCAACACTGGCGCTCTTATTCATTCTGCAGTTTATGCTGCTATATGTGGCACAATGGTTCGACGTCGTCATACAGCACATTGATTATGTCCTTGCATGTGCTACAAACGATTCATCATAAAATCTTGCTGTCATTCACGAGCTTTTGTATACACTACGACTTAGGTGCATGCACTTTGTATGCAATTCGTAGTCATCGGCCAAGATCTCGTTGCTCTTATGACTACAGTGCATACACATCACACGCTATCTCGCTCACCTCGTACAGAATCTCGTTAGGTTGGCGCAACACATCGCACACATCTCGCACATGCGTACATCTCGCACATGCATTCACGTAGCACCTCGCATAGATCTCGCACACTTCGTGAAGTCTACGCAGCTCATGCCTACAGACCTCGCACATTTTCTACGATATCTCGTTGAATGTGCGTAGCACATCACACACTTCTCGTCAAATCTGTGCGATATGCATACATGTCGCACATTTCTCGCACAATTCGCGTACAAATTTTTCAATAGGGTATGAAGGTCTGGTGACTGTTCTCCGTCTGCTAAACAATGGATCGTCAATTATTAGAAGCAAAGCAACGGGTAATGCAAACTTCGTTTTTAGTTTGGCTGCTGAAGCCTACGTAACAACTAGTGATTTTTGCTTGTCTGTCATATACAGTTTTTGGCAGCCTATAGTCATGTAGCCGTTTTATTTTTGATGCTACAGCCAGTTATAGTTTTCTTGCAATGAACTGTTTAAAATGTGTTTACAGCACACAGGTCAGTCTTTCAGCAGCTTCTTATAGCGAAGCTGTTAAGGGCTAGTTCCCCCAGGATCATGTGCGCGTGTATAAAAAAACCATCATCATGAGCATTTCGGCTCCATGTGCGTGGTGGTTTGGCTCAATGTACGTGGCGGTTTTCCGCCAGTTCTGCCTTAGCAGCAGAGGTATCAGAACGGATGACTAACATGACTGATAGGTCATGACATCAATAACATTACAAAAAATTATATTATGGGGTTTTACGTGCCAAAACCACGATCTGATTATGAGGCACGCCATAGTGGGGGACTCCGGAAATTTAGACCACCTGGGTTTCTTTAACGTGAACCTAAATCTAAGTACACGGTTGTTTTCGCGTTTCGCCCCCATTAAAATGCGGCCGCCGTGGCCGGGATTCGATCCCGCGACCTCGTGCTCAGCATGCTCGTAAGATACGCCTCGTTTAACGATAATAAAATGACGTGTGGTGCATACCCGCATTGGATATACGGGTACGCCAGGGACAGGAAAGAAGGAAGGAAGGAAGGAAATAAAGAAAGAATGAGAGAAAGAGGGAAGGTAAGATAGAAATCACGTGTGGCTTATACCCGCGTTGGATATGTGGGCATGAGCCATCGAGAGCTGAAGTGGGAGAGATCTCACAGGATCCTGGCGATGCCGTGCAGTGTTTCGCGGCTAAGGCCGTCATAGACTAGCGCATAATCCACAGCGTTAATATATGAACGCTTTGGCTCATACGCTAGCCTATGACGATGGGGCGAACTTGCCGCAGCTAAAACACTACTTGGCCATTTCGCCGGGCGAGAACAAGAAGGCGTTGTCCTTGCTTTTTGAGGAACATGCCGAAGACGCTCAATTTAATCAATTATGATAATATATAAATTCACTATAGCAATATTCCTACAGCAGACCAACCATAGTCACAGCTGCGCTGGCTTCCATCTTCAGAGTAGTGGAAGAGCTCTGAAATGGTTTTTTTTTTCTGTTTCCAGAAATTTTGGTCTTTTTTTCTCCAACTATTTATTTAGGGCTTCTGAGAGCTACTCATGCAGCGGGAGTGGTATTCTGCAAGAGTCCACCTAGTGGACTGTCTATTTTGGCCGCTGCTGATTGGCTGGAGCTGCACGAGTGAGGAAGAAAACGATGCACCCAGCCAGTCTCCACGCCCACACAGCTGCGCCCAATCAGCGACAGCCCAACTGGACAGTGCACTAGGTGGACTCTAACAGAATACCACCTCAGCAATCCGCTCCTGGAAAGCTTGTTTGCAACACGACTTTAAAGATGATGACAGGCTTAGTGCTCAATTTTTCAATGACATTTAGAAATGTTGTGTTAAAGCTAATCTAGTGCATGATAGTAAACTGTTTTTTTCTTGTCTTTTTCTCATTCTTCTTGCGCGAGTCCACATATGCGTAATATTCCTCCTGTATATACTATATGCGTCTGCCTTGACTATACGATTTTGGATACTTACAATTCGTATTCGATTCGCACTGAAAAAGTAGGTAGCCGCCGAACTCCATTTGAAATGCTGCTTTGAACGTGAGCCAAGCAAAGTTGCACAGGTATTAGAACAGGGATTTGTTAGCATTATATAATTTTAAAAATTGCACAAGGGAAACTCAAGCTCTGTAATATGCACAAAGACATTGCATTGACTGTGGAGATTATGAAATGTTCAGACAGAGGATGGGCTCCACTGACGCAGGAGATTGCTAATCATAGATCTTCGGGAAACGAATTTGTGCAGCAGTGAACCTAAAATGTCTGATGCGCCATCTATTTACAATGAATATTTGAAGACTACACGTGAGACAACCATAAAATAGGGAATCAACAAACACTGCGCCTATAGGCTCCGCTAGCTGCACACAGGTGTAGTTTACCTGAGACAGGGCGTTTTATATAGGAAAGCCTATCAAAGAAGCTATTAATAAAAAATGTTCGTTGAGGTAGACTCTACTTAGTCAAACCCACATGCGCTGCACTATCTCTCGATATGCCGTAAATGGTTTGCGTACCTAAGAAACCAAGATGTGCTTTGGCTTCGCTGAGACCCAAGCAGTTCGCATGCTCAAGCGGAGCGCGAGCCTTTTGCGCCCCTAATATTAAGCGCCTTCTTAGACCACTGATTAGTCGGAGTCGGCGCATACAATCAGGACGTTTCCAAATCATTTGACCAACCGAAATGACATTCGATAGTAATATGAACGTTAGTTCGTTTTTTTTTTGCACCGGGCAGTAAATTTTTGTTCTTTCGCATTAACACGACTTAGTTATCAGTTGCACGCGGCACTTTTCTTATGGATTACGTGAACGCGGCGACTTCGAATTATATAGATCACAGGAGGCCTGCTGGTGGTTGAGCGCCCAAGCTCCTCTGTAATGTCCCAAATCCTTGTTTAATAATCACCAACACACTTCTTTCACGCATACTTTAAAGATAACTCTCCAAACTGACAGTCGTGTGAGTAATATTTGCTGCTCACCCGCCCAATTTTGAGGTTACTGATGACTGTGTTAAAATTTTCTAAAACACGTTCCCAGAGACGCGTGCATTTCAAGCTCCTCCGACCAACAAAATTCTTGAAATGTAAATTTTCTACAGGGCAGGAAGAGGCGCACGCGTCTTTCACAGTGCTATTCAAACGTGCAATGCATCTACTAAAGCTGAGCTTTGCTTACTTTTCAGCGTTTCACATCCTGCTTAGCTGCTGCGTGCTGTGTGGTATTTGGTCGGCCACTATCTCGGCAGATATACTTGTGGATATATGTGCGAAGGTTTAATGAAACTGCCAATGAAGTTGCTTACACAAGCCTTGTATGCTGACCGAGTATACAGACACTAATTATAAATCTGATTGCATAACTTCATGCATAAAGCCTAATAAAAATCTGTCAGCTCACAGGCATCTGTCAAGTACACTTAGGTGTGAATAGAATCATGAATGATATTTAAAGGAACCTTGGATTTAGTTTCTTTTCTTTCATTTAGCCATTGGCTATCTGCCACTGGGAATGTGCCCGTTCTGGGCAATCCTCCAGAATGAGTATGTCCTTATTTGACACAAGAGGTACAGAATCCCTAAATGTTGCTTGATACGTGTCTTACTTTCCTGTGCGCACACCTGTGATCTCTATTAAGGCGAAATTCTTATATGTCTGATCGTTAGTCGGCCTTCAACGTCCTTGAGAGAAAACCGTGTCGTCGAAGCGAAATTGTACACGATGACTCGGTGTACTAATTTACTTACTACACCGACCCGGCATCGTGTCTCACCTATATGCAAATGCTCACGCAACAATTGTGATGGTGTTCTTGTCACCATCGTCATCGTATTCTATGAGTAAGCTATAGAGTTTATTCAGGCACTCGAACCCAGCACGACCTTCAGTGGGACTCGAACCCTCGAGCTTATGTGGGAGTGGAATCCACCACCTTTTGCGGTAAGGCGATGGATGGATGGATGGAAAAAACGTTATTTCGTCAAAAAGCATGTGCGGACGATTCCGTGTTAGATGCCCACCAACCCATGGTTGGCGGTGACCTGGGAGGCCCACTCGACGAGGCTGGTCTGGACGACCGGGTGTGAGCTGACCAACACGGCGTCCCATTGCTAGAAAGAAGGATCACGCATAATATCCGCTGGTGGCGGCACTATGCTACATTCCCATATGATCTGGTGATAGGTTGCCAGTTCCTATCACGGAACAGTATACCGGTATATTTTGCTCAACACGTATGGATTGGGAAAAGATCTGGTCTGCAAGCTTCTCATATGCATTCGTGCACCTTGGTCAACTGCTTGTCCGGGGGCGGATTAATCCTCCGCTCCAGTTTATGATGGTTTGTAATGTCGTGATAGGACACCAGCCCATCTCTCGTGGACCTCCCTGGAACGACCGACTCACCTGCTCAGCTGGCGAAACCTTCAGCATACATGTGAGCCGCCTCGTTCCCAGGATTCCCAGAGTGTGCCGGTACCCAGACATTTTCCACCTCCTTAGACCCTCGACACGTGGCCCGATTCAGCAATCGTGCCGCTGTGACAGATATTCTGCCCCTCACCAAATTTCGGATGGCTGTTTTTTAATCGATGAGAATCAGGTCAGGTTCAGTATTAGTTACAGCTAGCGCTATCGCCGCCTCCTCTGCAGTTTCTGAGGAGCGCATTTTGACCGATCCAGACGTGACCGAGCGTCCTCGCCCGTCCACCACCGCAATCACAAATGCGTCCTTCTCCTTATACACCGTGACGTCTACATAGACTGCACCGTTGTACTTCCCGTACTTAGCATGTAAAGCTCTGGCTCTTGCCTTTCCACGTTCCTCTAGATGTATCGGATGTACATGCTTGGGCAAAGGCTTTATGTATAAGGCCTTTTCGAGTTCTCGCCGCACCTGAGTTTTCATGTCTCCGGCAGGAGCCTCAGCCCCAATGCCGTTCTTCTCTAATTTGTCCCTGGCCGCTTTCGTTTTCGAAAGCCTAGCGAGCGGCATCCCCAAGTGTGCCTCCCGTAGCTCTTCCAGGGTGTTGTGCACCTCTAATCTCAGCAGATTTTCGGTAGACGCATTGTTAGGCAGCCCAAGGCGAAGTTAATTAAGGCACAGTTAATTAATATTGCTACACGCGTGTTGTATTTGGCCATTTGAACGAGGCGCGCGGGCGCCATCACTCAAGCAAAGAGGAAAAACAACGAACTGGGCTCGCGCTGTGAATCCAATCGGTCAGCGCTGCAACCGCTTCTGTAAATATAATCTGTAAATTCTTTCTCGTTTTATTGACTCGTCCTTATCGTAACATTGTGGTGGAGGTGCTGGGTAGCGACGGGTTGGTGGCATTGGAAGCCATGGCTGAGAAGACGACGGTGCCGCCGCTTCAGAGATCCGTGGCGAGGACGGGAACGTTCCACCTGGTCTCTCTATTTCACTGTTCTCACTGCTCCATGTCGCCGACGAGCAGCGCCGGGACCCGTCCTTCCGTATTATAACTGACCGCCTGGAATGGTCATTTGTCGACAGTTCCCTTCGCTTATTCATACTTCAAGATGGCGTACTCTACCGCCACAACGTTCACCCCAACGGACAAGCATTACTCCTTGTGATCCCTAAACACCTTTTCTCGGCTGTTCTCCACAAACTCCACGACCACTGCCGGTCACCTCTGTGTGCCGTGTACCTACGATCGGATCCGCCGACGCTTGCCTTGACCAGGGCTTGCTCGCTCCGTTGGAAGATACGTAGTAGCGTGTGAGAAATGCCAACGACGCAAGACACCATCTACGCTCCCAGCCCGGTACCTTCAACCACTCGACATTCCTGCGGAGCCATTCTTTCGGGTTGGTTTTGACTTACGTGGCCCTTTTCCTCTATCTACCTCTGGGAACTAATGGATCGCTGTGGCAACGGATTACGCCACTCGCTACGCCATCACCCGGGCGCTTCCTACAAGCTGCGCCACATATGTGGCCGATTTTCTTCTACGCGACGTAATTTTATTACATGAAGCTCCACGACTACTTCTCACAGACCGTGGCCGGACATTCCTATCAAAAAGTTTGCAGACATCCTGCAGTCCTTTGCAACGAGGCACAAGATAACCACGTCATATCATCCTCAAACAAATGACCTCACAGAGCGCCTGAATCACACTCTCACGGACATGCTCGCGAAGAATGTCTCTTCAGACCACACTGACTGAGATCTCGTTCTACCTTTTGTCACATTTGCGTATAATTCCTCGCGCCACGACACAACCAGTTATTCCCCATTTTTCCTTCTATTCGACCGAGAACCAGCACTGCCCCTCGACAGATCCCTCCTTGTTCACGCAGCACCGACCAGTGAATATGCACTTGACGCCATCGCCCACGCTGACCACACAAGGGAAATTGCCCGTGACCGCCTTCTGAACTCCCAAAATAGTCAAAGGTGTTTGTACGACGGGCGACACCAAGACGCCCACTTCCAGCCTGGTTCCTTGCTGCTTCTGTGGTCTCCGTCGCGTCAGGTCGGCCTGTCAGCAAAGCTGCTGTCTCGCTACACAGGCCCATACCGAGTACTTCGTGCCGTGACTCCGGTGACTTGTGAGATCGCCCCTGACGCCCCATCTGCTTCCCAGTCCTGTGATATCGTGCACGTTGCACGACTGAAGCAGTATCACCCTCCCAGTGATGACATTTAGACGCTCCGACACTTCGCTTCAGCCGCCTGGGGATTATGCTACACGCGTGTTGCATTTCGTTGTTTGAACGAGCTAGGCTATTGGGCGCCATCACTCGAGCAAAGAGGAAGAAGAAAGAACTGGGCTCGCGCTGTGAATCCAACCGGTCAGCGCTGCAACCGCTGCTGTAAATATAATCTGTAAATAATTTCTCGTTTAATTGACTCGCCTTCGCGTAACAATTTAAAGTTAATTAGGCACTCGAACCCACGACCTTTGGAGTTGATTAGGGCAAGGTTAATTAACACACAGTTAATAAGGTGCTCAAATCAAATAAGGTCAAATCAAATAAGGTGCTCGAACCAGCCACCTTTGGTCCGAAAAAACTAGTGATAATAAGTAACAAAGCATTCGAATGATAATGTCAAGTAATTTAATGAATGTCTCTTGGGCGCGCAGGCTTTCGCCTTCAGCCTCTTTGGCGTATGCCAAAGTGACTGTCAATTTTTTGTTTCTCTCAAAAGCATCATACATCACCTTTGTCTTTGTGGCATCGCACGTATACGTCTCACACTGCACCCACCTGAAATGGAGTTTACATTTCGGCATAGCCTGCGAACACTGCAGTGCACATACAGAAAAGCTGCATGACAATATATTGACATATAGTTGGTACCTTTTTAGCATAGACAAAAGTTGGTACCTTTTTAGCGCCACTATCGCCACATTCACAGCTACCGTAGAAACAACCTATGTCTCTTCATTCTGCCGTGCCCATGGCCGCTGCTCGCAGTGTTGACAAATGTGTATTTATTATTTTGTAGATCTTATCTCGTGTTGCGGGGATATTGAATCTAATCCGGGGCCGTCTACGGATGAAATGCTTAAACACATAATGCATGAAATTCGTGAGATCAAGGTATCCATGAGCTCTTCAAGCGAGTGGCTCGAAGATAAATTGAATTTTATTGATGAGACAGTGGACGATATCGCTTTCACTGTCACCGAATACACATGTAAAGTTGATAAACTACAAACAACTGTCGATCATCTTAGTCTTAAAGTGGACGACCTAGAAAATAGAAGCAGACAGAACAATTTCTTTCTTTATGGGCTACGAGAAAAGAAGGGCGAACAACACCAGGCTTTAGACCAGGAAGTTTCTAAGAAAATCCTTGAGGATATACTAAAAGTTCCAAATGTTAATATAGAGCGTATTCATAGGCTTAGGAGGCCATGCGAAAACAAGTGCCGCCACGTCATATTCAAATTAGTTGATTGGAGGGACAAGATAAAGATTCTCAATAACTGTGGCAGTCTCAAAGGGAACCCTTTCAGTATTTCTGAGGATTTTTCGCGTCGTGTCCAGTTATTGAGAAAAAAGTTGTGGGAATACACAAAGCAAAACAGGAACAATCACGACAAAGTGGTGTTAACTTATGATAAGCTAAAAATTAACGGCAAGTTACTGAGGTGGGATGATACACTCAACAAGGCAGTCCCCTTGAATGTCAAGTGACCTGGCGACGTAAACACAACGAGCAACATATTGTGACGGGGTGTCAAATAGATAGAAGCGGGACAAGATTTATAAACAGGGACTGTTGGCAGAGATTGCCAAGATGGCTGAACACGCGCAGCGTCCCCCGGCGATCGTCGTCTTCTTCCTTGATGCAAGGAGGCAGCCCGTAACATCTAACCGCCCCGACGGGCTGAGCGCCGTCTCGGCGCAGACTAATTACACAAGGAGGCGACGGAAAAGTACGGCTTCAGTCGGGATACGTGTACGACGTCACGAGATGGCAGGGTAGATGGTGAAGAACTGTTCAGAGGGGTGATCTCATAGTTCACGTCACTAAGTTGCCGTAAAACCTTGTAAGGTCCGGTGTAACACGATAAAAGTTTTTCGGAGAGACCGACGCGACTAGAAGGAGTCCAGAGAAGCACAAGAGATCCCAGAGAAAAGCAGAGGTGCTGGTGGCTGCGGTCATAACGGTCCTTTTGGCATAATTGTGAGTCGGAGAGTCGTTCATGAGCGATCTGACGTGCCAGATGGGCTCGCGCGGCAGCATCGTGGGCATACTCCGTGGTATGTTGTACAACAGGAGGTAGTAGGGTGTCAAAAGGCAATGCAGGGTGGTGTCCATACAGCCGGTAAAATGGCGAAAAGCCGGCCGTGTCGTGACGGGAGGAGTTGTACGCGAACGTGACGTATTGCAAAGCGCTGTCCCAGTCCCGATGATCGTCAGACACGTACATCGACAGCATATCTGTTAAGGTGCGGTTCAGCCTTTCGGTGAGCCCCTTGGTCAGCGGGTGGTACGCAGTAGTGAGCTTGTGCTCCGCAGAACAGGAAAGAAGGAGGTCACCGACAACTTTCGACAAGAAGTAGCGGCCTCGGTCTGTGAGCAGTTGCCGAGGGGCACCATGACGAAGGATGACGTCATGAAGGAGGAAATCGGCGACGTCAGTGGCGCAACTATTCGGCAGAGCTCGCGTGATGGCAAAACGCGTAGCGTAGTCGGTCGCAACTGCGATCCACTTGTTCCCTGAAGCAGACGTAGGAAATGGACCGAGGGGATCAAGACCGATACGGTAGAATGGCTCCTGGGGTATGTCAATAGGATGCAGAAGGCGTGCAGGCAACCCCGAGGGCCGTTTACGTCGCTGACAAAGGTCACACGCAGCAACGTAGCGAACAGATCGGTATAGACCAGGCCAGAAAAACCGGCGCCGCACGCGATCGTAAGTACGGGATACGCCAAGATGGCCAGCGGTCGGAGCATCGTGCAGTTCTTTGAGAACCGTAGCACGAAGATGCTTGGAGAGAACAAGCAGAAGCTCTGGGCCGTCGGCAGTAGTACTACGACAGTAAAGAATATCGTCGTGAAGCTCAAACATACGAAGCGATGGGTCGGGCTTACGAGAATGGAGGCGGCCAATTATGGATCGTAACGTGTCGTCACTTTGCTGTTCAGCGCGTATGTTGGCCAGATCTGCAATAGCCATGACGAAATCAGCCATGACAGGGTAGCGTGATAAACAGTCAGCATCTTGGTGCATCCGGCAAGATTTGTAGAGAACGTTAAAGGTGTACTCCTGTAGTCGTAACGCCCAGCGACCAAGCCTTCCTGTAGGATCCTTCAGCGACGAGAGC
Organism: Dermacentor silvarum; assembly: GCF_013339745.2. Lineage (NCBI taxonomy): Eukaryota > Metazoa > Arthropoda > Arachnida > Ixodida > Ixodidae > Dermacentor > Dermacentor silvarum. The sequence continues at coordinate 77,623,768 of NC_051155.1, forward strand.
CAGCAAAGGGCATGGTGGTCCGTGACGACGGAAAACGTTCGGCCGTACAAATAAGGGCGGAATTTCGCCACAGCCCAGACCAAAGCGAGGCATTCGCGCTCAATTATCGAATAATTCCGGTCCGTCGACGAGAGAAGGCGGCTGGCGTAGGCAATGACACGGTCCTGGTCGTTCTGGTGTTGGGTGAGTACTGCACCTACGCCGTGGCCACTAGCGTCGGTGCGAACTTCTGTAGGGGCCGACGGGTCATAATGCGCCAAAATGGGCGGTGAAGTCAGTAAACTGACCAGGGTGGTGAATGCGGCAGCTTGTGCACGATCCCAGGAAAAAGAGATGTCCTTCTTGAGTAGGTCAGTAAGCGGCCGGGCAATGTCGGCAAAATTCCTAACAAAGCGGCGGAAGTAGGAACACAAGCCGACAAAGCTCCGTACATCGCTAACTGAGCGAGGAACAGGAAAGTCTCGGACGGCACGCACCTTGTCGGGGTCAGGTTGGACACCGCTAGCACTAACAAGGTGACCGAGAACAGTGATGTGACGCCGAGCGAAACGACACTTGGAGGAGTTAAGTTGTAGGCCAGCGCGTCGAAACACATCAAGAATGGCCGACAGGTGGGTTAGGTGGTCCTCAAAAGTAGGCGAAAAGACAATCACATGATCTAGATAACACAAACACGTAGACCACTTATAGCCCCGAAGGAGAGAATCCATCATTCGCTCGAAGGTCGCGGGGGCATTACACAATCTAAAAGGCATAACCTTGAATTGGTAAAGTCCATCTGGTGTGACGAACGCAGTCTTTTCGCGGTCCGTGGCATCCATGGTGATCTGCCAGTATCCGGAGCATAGGTCGATGGAGGAAAAGTATGTGGCGTCGTGGAGGCAGTCTAAGGCGTCATCGATTCGAGGCAGGGGGTATACGTCCTTGCGTGTGATGTTGTTCAAGTTTCGGTAGTCAACACAAAAGCGCCAGCTGCCGTCTTTCTTTTTTACTAGTACCACAGGGGACGCCCACGGACTGGTAGAAGGTTCGTTAACGCCTTTTGTGAGCATTTTGTCAACTTCGCCTTGGATCACACGACGTTCGGCGAGGGAGACACGATAGGGACGGCGGCGGATAGGGCTCGCGTTCCCCGTGTGGATGCGATGTTGGACAACAGACGTTTGGCTCAGAGAACGATCGTCGAAGTCGAAAATGTCGTGGTAAGTCTCGAGGAGGCGGCGAAGGTCAGTAGCTTGATCAGAAGGAAGGTCAGCAGGGATCATTCCGACAAAGACATCGTGCGGCGAACTGCTTGTGGTACAAATGAAGGATGAACTGGAGGGACTGGTGCGATCCAACGCGCAAATGTCGCAGTCTTCGGCAGCAGTGATGGCGGCGAGTGACATGCCTGCCGGAATCAGTTGAGGAGAGGCGCTGAAATTTAAAATAGGAATGGTGATGCGGTTGTCGGTGACAGTCACGAGGGTGTTAGGCACGGCGACGTTCTTGGTGAGCAGAACGTCCTTTACCGGGGACAGCACGTAATTGCCATCAGCGACGGGAGGGTTCGAGACCGTGGCGATATACATGGCGGCTTGCGGGGGCATGCGCACATAGTCTAGAGAGCAGAGACGGGCCGAAGGCGTGGTTCGGGCATCGGCTAGAAGCAGTAGTTCGAGCTGCAGAAGGCCAGTTGCACAGTCAATTAGGGCAGAATGAGTTGCGAGAAAGTCCAGACCAAGTATAACGTCGTACGGACTCAAGACGGCAAATTGCTCAAGAACGGCAAATAAAACAGAAGTTGGGTGACTGGCGGCGCGGGCGGTGATGCGGGCGGTGCACATGCCAAGGATGGTTGGAGTTCCTCCATCGGCCACGCTTACGACGTGGGAAACAGCAGGTGTGACCACCTTCTCTAGGCGACGGCGAAGACCAGAGCTCATGACAGAAATAGAAGCCCCGGTGTCGACAAGTGCAGAAATCGTCACGCCATCAACGTCAACGTCCAAAACACAGCGTCGAGTCGGCAGAGTAACTAGAGGGTTTTGGGGCAGAGTCGTCGATGCAGCGTTACCTCCGGTCACTGCATCGTTCAGTTTTCCGGAGTGAAGGAGCCACGGTTGTTCGGCGACGGGGCGCGGCGAGGTGGCAGGGAGCGGGAGGACGGACGACGGTACGGTTGCGAACGCGACTGGTGACCTCTAGGTGACGGCGAGCGGCTGGACCATGTCGTGGCAGCGTCAGGATTGTAAGGGTGTGCCGCAGATAATGGCTCAAAGGGACTGCGACCAAGGCGGCGAGCATGGCCAAAGGATGGAGTGCGTTGCGGGAACGACCAGCGATTGTTACAGTAGCGAGCAACGTGCCCGACACGGCGGCAGTTAAAGCAGATAGGCCGATCGTCTTCAGTTCGCCAATCAGAAGGGTTCCGAGATCGTGGAGCGAACTGTGAATACCGAGGGAACGATGTCGGGGCCCCGGAAGCGTGTGTAGGGCTGACAACGGCGCAAGCAGCGTGAACCCCGAGATTCGCGAGTTCGTTTCGCACGATGGCTTGAACGAGTGAAACCGCTGGTGCGCTCGAGTCGCCGGCGTTACAGCTGGTAAAGAGTCTAGCGGGAGCCATTGCCTCGATTTCGCGGCGGACAATCCTCGTCAATTCGGCCGAAGGCGGCGAAAGGTTTGATTGCGGTCGCTCTTCACACGAAGACGTTGCAGCGGTGTTGGGAAGCCGGGCGAATGGTCGTTCAAAACGGCGGCTCTTAGCCTGCTCGAAGCGCTGACACTCCTAGATCATGGCATCGACGGTAGCACAATTTCTGCACATCAGCAAATTGAATGCGTCGTCCGCTATCCCTTTCAGGACGTGGCCAACCTTGTCAGACTCTGGCATGTTACTGTCAGCTTTACGGCACAGCGCCAGTACACCCTGTATGTACGACAAGTATGATTCCGTGGACGTCTGGGTGCGGGTTGACAGCTGTTGCTTCGCAGCGATTTTTCGACTGGAGGCCCTACCGCACAGGTCACGGAGCTTTTGTTTGAATGTATCCCAGCTCCCAAAGTCGGCCTCTTGATTGTCATACCGCAACTTCGCCGTTCCACTAAGATAAAACACCACATTGGCCAGCATGACTGTCAGGTCCCAGTGGTTGGAATCGCTCACCCGTTCGTATAGCCTAAGCCATTCCTCAACGTCGATACCATCGGTCCCGTTGAACGTTCCAGGGTCTCGGGGTTGGACTTCTACAATCGGAGTCCGCGGCGCAGAAGCAGATTCTGGTTGGTGTGCCATGGTGGTCGCACCGCAGCGCCGACCGCTTCTGAGCTCCGTCGTCTGGCGATCGAGAATACCCCGCACCTCCCACCAATGTGTGACGGGGTGTCACATAGATAGAAGCGGGACAAGATTTATAAACAGGGACTGTTGGCAGAGATTGCCAAGATGGCTGAACAAGCGCAACGTCCCCCGGCGATCGTCGTCTTCTTCCTTGATGCAAGGAGGCGGCCCGTAACAATATCAAAGCGAAAACCGAGCAAGAAATCATTGGGTATGCTCCTGCCTCCACGAAAGCTCACTATGCTATGTGCGAATGCTAGGAGTATAACCAATAAAACTGTGCAACTAGAAAGTTTACTCTTGGCCTTTCGTCCGGATGTAACACTCCTAACTGAAACGTGGCTGAGCGCAGATCTCGGATGCAGACATAGTACCAAGCTCTCACATAATCGTCAGGAGGGATCGTGGCTCAAGAGGGGGGCGGGGCGTAGCAATTATCTAAAAAAAAGGAATTGACTTCACTAATATTCCTCATGAGACGAGTGTTTAAATGGTCTGGATTCTTGTTCATTTGTATGAATGCAGCCTACTAGTCGGTGTAGTATACAGGCCTCCCAGCACTGACGTTTCGATGCTTCAGTCACTGCACGAACTTCTTCAAATAAACACCAAACGCTACAACAAGATTATCATGTGCGGCGACTTCAATCTGCCCACAATAAACTGGGAACGATTGTGCTCACTAGCGCCATGCACGCAGTCTCAAATGTTGTTTGAAATCGCGTGCTGCTTTTAATCTCACACAGCTTGTGCAGATACCGACACGTGTATCTTCCAGTTCCAGCACCAAACTTGACCTTGCTTTTGTTTCTCAAGCCATTCATGAGAAGTGCCCTTCTGTGGATGTTTTACCCGGAATATCCGATCACAAGATAATTCTCTTCAAATGCAACTTTATGATAGCAAGATCGTGTGAACCCCATGAAAGAATTCTGACATTTCAATAACGCCGAAGACGAAAGCATTCTCGACTACTTAGAACAAGATTTTGACTTTTTTTGCCAAAACAAAGACAACGTTTCCTAGGCGTCATGGAAGCTGTGGCTGCACTTTAAGAGCGCTGTGCACAAATTCATCAAAAAATACGTTCCTAAAAGGCGAAAAAAGATCAACCAAAAAAGTCCGAAAAAATCTTGCACTTAAAGCGTCGTATAAAACGATTATCATGATATCGGTCAAGCCAATCTGTCCTGGCACCACTCAGAGCAAATCTTATAACCGAGTTAAAATTAAGTAAATACCATTTCTTTAATGTCAGAATGCACAGCTTTCTAAAAAACAACCCAAGGAAGTTTTAGGTGCATATATCGAAGCGGAACAGCCATGTATGGTATGGTATGGTAAAACTTTATTATTGTCCCTCGGAACGCGCGAACAGCCATGTAGACAAGATAAAATTGAATGATGTCGAAGTTACCGACACTCAGCGCTTTGCGGAAGCTTTCAGCACGTTTTTTTTGTTGGTATTTTTACGTGAAACCACCCAGGAAGATGATGCTCACTGCGTTGGTCTCGAGCTTCCAGATCTTGCCATATCTGAAGAAGGCACATTTTCGTCACTCCAAAACTTAGATCCGAAAAATCTGCAGGTCCTGCGGGTCCTGACGACATACCTAACGCTTTTCTTAATCGGTTTGCGGAATGGTCCGCGAAATACCTGGTAAGAATATTTACCGCAAGCTTAAACGAAGGGAATCTACCAAATCACTGGAAAGTCGCCAAAGTAGTCCCAGTCCACAAAAAGGAGACAACCTTAATGTAGAAAATTACAGACCTATCTCTCTACTCTGCACCTCTTCTAAGGTAATGGAACAATTTATTTCTAAGCATTTAAGTTCCTTTTTAGAAACAATGACTTCTTTAGTGACAGTCAGCACGGATTCAGGCGTGACTTTTCAACCACTACGCAGTTACTTCATATGACTAACGAAATACTAGCAATCTTGGACCGAGGTGCACATGTAGACATTATTTTGTTTAGATTTCGAGAAAGACTTCGATCGGGTTTCGCAAAAAAATAATGATACATCTAAACAGCAACATATGCAGTGAACAAACTTTGCGTTGGCTTGATTCGTACTTGACGCATCAAAAACAATTTGTCAGCATAGTTGCTTCGAATTCATCGCTTGCCTCTGTACTTTCGGGGGTTCCACAGGGCTCGGTTCTAGGGCCGCTTCTTTTTCTTGTTTACCTAAATGACCTGGCTTGCAAATTTGCCGTGCGGTGCCGCTTTGTTGCGGACATCTGTATTGTTTATTCGAGCATCCAATCTGTGCATGACCAATCAAGCTTAACCGACTATTTATTATCAATAGACGACTGGTGCATCCTGTGGCATATAACATTAAACATATCGAAATGCGCGCACATGGTTATCACACGTTAAAAAAATCCGCTAATTTGCACCTACAAAGTAAATCATACGGATATTAAACAAGTAGAGGAATTCACATATCTTGGAATTACAATTGATTCAAATAGAGCTATAGCGCTCATGTTCGGTATGTTTCCTCAGCAGCAACGAAAAAGTTATGGCTAATAAAGTACCGTTTAAAAAACTGCACTAGTGCTATCAAATTAACCCCATATGAGACAGTTAGTAGGCCAATACTCGACTATGCAGATATTGTCGGGGACCCTCACACAAAGGCTGGCATAGACATTATAGAAAGCGTTCAAAAAAAGCTTCGATTTATCTACAATGCTTATGATTGGCGCATTTCAGTCACCGATTGAAAATCAAACAATTTTAGTGCCGCATGCTAGAAGAAACGCATATATTTCATCTTTCCTGCCCAAAACAATTCGCGAATGGAAGGCCCTTCCGCAAAGTGTGGTCAATTCAACCACTCCCGATTCCTTCTTATCTGCAGTACAGACGTACTTGTAATGTCAAGCGTTCATTGTTTCTTTTTTACTTGTGTTGGATATTCTGATGTCTCTTTTCTTACGCCTTTCCTATTGGCAGCAGATGTGATGGCGTCATTGTATTTCTTTGTACTGTGTATTAGTATATGTTCACTTTGCCAATTAGGCTGTCTTTTTAATATTATTTTTTTGTTCCCTTGAGGAAAAAGAGCTTGAAATCACGTGATGTTTTTACCACTCCTGCCTGGGCTTCCAAATGGAAGCCGGCAGTATTGTGAAATAAAAAAAAAAACATTCCAGGAGATTACTCGTTGCATAGGATGGAAGTAGTGAAGTAAACAAAGTTATACGCATCGCCGTCAGTTGCAGAGCATTTATTTTCTACTTTACTAAATCTTTACATAAATTACAAAATATGCGTTGGAGCTGTGCTTCGTTCTGATTTTCGATAAAACGTGAAGTGGTTGATACAGTCGTTAGGTGCGTGGCACAATTTACGTTAGTGCAACTACGCCTTCGGTTAATGAAAGCTCCTGAATGTGCTGTGGCCAACGGACGACTCGCCTAAATAAAACAACATAATATAAAGAGAGAAAAGAATGCATGTCAGTCCACAGCACAAACTTTGACAATAGTGTACAACTAGCACATAAAAAAACAATCAAATGGAGAACAAGCCAGAATCACAATTTCATTAACAATTCAATCTCCTTTACGAAGTTCTGTTCCTTTTTTTCGCACATCTTTTAACGCATGCTGAAAATTTAGTACCAAAGAGCGAGTAACCGTATACGCTCACCTGGGACATCTTCGTCAAGAACTTTTACGGCAGCTGCAAAACACAAAAACAGGGAGCGAAATCTTGCTAGTGTTGCTAGGTGCCCGAAAGTCTTATTGAACTTCAAGTGCTCTACTTTAACCCATCTCCAATTAATTATTGCGCCGCACTCGGTAATGCGTTTTATGTGACTCAGCTTACTGTCGGAAATTAGGATAAATGTACAAGTGAGCGATGCTTTCTTGGCGAACTAACGAAAGAATGGAGTGGCCACACATAACATTCATAAAAGCGGCAAACATGAAAATTTCATGGCGACGTCAGGATTGCCCGAAATAGCCGCCGCCTACGTAGAAAAGTAAGATTACTGTTTCTTAGGAGATCAAATATTATATGAGCAAAATTTTAATCAATCCTCACTGAAGCCATTTTTCTGTCCCTGCTTTAACACGAGTTGACGCGACAAGGTAACAAAAATAAAAAGTAAACGCACTTCGGAAACCCGCGGTCAATATTTGCTAGAGGCCGGAAAAGAGACAGCCATGATGGTTTCCTTCTGAGCTTTTGTTCCCGCGTTGCTTCCATCTTTTATTCACAGTCTCAGTTATTCTTTGTCATTTCTCAAATCAGCTCTCCGTTATTGCGCAAGGTGGAGCTTTATCCAGCAGAGGGAAAGCCATATACAGTTCTTTCTTTTGTTAGTACGTACAGTTGGTTACCAGATAACTATTTTCAACCTTATTTTATGTCTGAACGATGTAAGTCTTCATTTTTATACCTGTATTTTCAAGACAACTTATATCTGCCGTCATAAGGTAAGGACGATGAACATTGTGGACAAGTAAAAACGAGATCCACGCGACCAAGGACGAACGAGAGCAGGTCTTTGGTGTATTGGGCGTGTACCCCAGTGGTCGGGTAGTAAGGCTCAGCTCTACACGGTGGCCAAGATAGCGAAGGGACCGACGAACAACGACATGAATGAAGACAAACTGCCTCGCCAAATAGCTTCTACTGGGTCAAGAATATTGCTTCTTTTTTTCCCCCTGCAAAGGCGATGACATAGAGTCGACGGACGCAAGAGAAAGCCAAAAAAAGCAATGTCAACCTACAAGTCAGTGGTTACCAGTAAACAAGTTTACTCAGCCAGAAAGCGGGCAGGTAGTTTATTGGTAAATGCAGACGAATAAAAAGCATGCTTGAATAAGGACTCAGTGGAAGCTGAAAAGTGCTGGCTTCACAAGTCCATACCACATGCTTCCTGACCGCTCTAGCACCAGGCGGACCGGGTGAACAGGGCCGCGTCTTCGCACGAAGCATGTAGCAATGACACTTGCAGCAGTTCGTTAAGTATATATAGATGGGGTTGTTTCCGACATCCCGCTGTCACCGCCCCTAGATAAAAGAACAATTTTCTTTTATCAAGCAGCCGTGCTGCTGTAATGCGCCTGGAATAATGTACCAGAAAGAGACCGATACCTGAACGACCATTTCATTGAGCATGCCTGCATTCTCAATTCAGGAGGCCGGAGAAACATTGCCATCGCTGCTGGTTTCTGTGATTCGCGTCCGCATTTCGCACAATGCGGAATTCTTGAGTAATGCATCAACACAAGATTTGAGACCGAATTGACAAAGGTTTTGGTTCCTAAGTGATCGTTGCCATCGGCAGGCCGCCTTTGCTAATACAATGTCCAGCATCAGGATTGGCCGCAATATTCTCATACGAACTGTTCTAGCGTAAGACGTGTGCATGAATGCGAGCCTTGATGTTTTGCGAGCTAAAACAATTCTCGAAAGAAGCCCCAGGTGCCCCCGCGCGCTGTCCCCTTGTCTGCATGACAAGAATTCGACGTAATATTGTAAGATAATTTCACTAAACAAAATGTTGTTCCCTAGCTATCGTTTTACATCGTAAACCTGTTTTTCATACGTGCGCATTATCAGTTTCTCCCCGTTCATCAACGCTTCCAAGGACAGCTACCAACTTCGAGCACTCTCTTCCTGCTTATCTCTTTCATCTTTCCGTCCCTTCTGGTCCTTCCCCATGCTGCTTACCGATGTTCAAGACTCAGCCTGGCGCTAGACAACTGCGGTGCAGTAAGCCCACGGTTTTTTTTCTCTGTCAGAGGATCTCTCTGACTCTCTCTCTCAACCCCCGAATATAGGTTTCCATTAATTGAGATTTAAATTTACCTATATTTCCGTAGATTTTTGCAGGATGTGGTTCTTGAGTTTTTGGTTTCTGTGAATGTGTATTTTTGTGTTTTATGCATACAAACTGGAAATGTTGTCGTTTCAATTTATTTTAAGGTCGTAATTGTTTTTATTAATGAAGTATCTCCACTCAACCTGTAATGATGTCGTAGTGCAACGTATGCTTCGGTCATTAGTCTTCTTTGATGATAAACCATGGCTTCTTTTTAGGGCTCGGGGCTCTCAGAGTTACCTTTGGAAGTGCTCTCCATGCTCACTTTTTTGTGGTGGTAGTGTCTAAGCTTAACTCGCACAATATCGTCAATCACCCATTAACGGGCGTTTTGCCAGGGGTCTCCGTGGAAGGCCCCCAAATGATTTGGGACGCGTATACACACGGGTAGATAAGGCGCGTGCTACTACAATTGATATTTCATTCTTTGCGCATAGAGGAAATGCAAATTAGGAGGTAACGTGACGTCATGCAGCTAATCTTTGACAGCTAACTACAGTTATTGGCACTTCCTGTGTTTTCATCGACCAAGACCCTGAAACGAAGGTAAACACGCGACCACTGGCAGCAATGGGACTCCGCCTCTGGTTGCTCTGCCTTAGGGTAGTTCCCGCTACGTATTATACAGGAGTGCATAGTCGGCTGCTCAGCTCCACGACCGGCTTGTCGTACTCAGCGCTAACCACTTGTGCCCGCTTACGCAAATATTTTTCTGCGCTGCTTTGTTGGTTCTTGGAGCACAGCCTTGGTGCACTTGGAGCACAGAATTATACATACATACTTCATAAAAGTGCACATCAAATAATAGAACAGCTAGAGGAACATACGGCAATAGCACTCTATCACTGTTCCGTTAAGACGCCGTGAGCATCAGCCTCCTCTCGTTCGCATTCGCATGTGAAAGCATGCGAATGATGCGATGAGTGACGCGTTCACATGCGCTGCTGTATGATCACAACTCATACTTGACATGTTAATGCAAAAGTAATTATCTGTGATTAAAATCAGACGATTTCCCGTCAGCAGTTCCACCTGCTGGCCACAACGGCGTCGTAGAAAAGACGCCGGCGCAGTCGACTACCACACGTATTCGCGGGATAGGATCACATGAGCCGCAGTTTTCTAGGCTTCAAATTACTTACGTCACGCTTCTTCCCAATTTGCTTTTCCTCCATGCCTTCGCACAATTCCCTAGATATGAACATCTTTCCCTCCTTCCGTAAACCAGGCCTTCAAATATTCACATCTAGGCAAGTTCTCTGGGGTAGGCAGCACTGCCATTCACCAATATTTCCGTTCCATGGTTCTGTGTTGCAATGTAAGTGTATGTCATATTTGTAGTATTTTCGTTTCGTTATGTGTGGTCATGCCATCGATCGCATTTCCAAGCAATTGCGTAACACTCACCGTCCAGCAAGTTATCCACCTTAGATTTACTGAAGGTTGGCGAGTTGGTATTCCATACGGATGAAGAAAAAGGCGATGAAAAAATTGGAGGACGATTAAGCTTCGCCTTTAAGAGTAGAAGGCAATAGCGTTATCGGTACCCGCTCGCATCACATTTTCTTTGAGTCGGTTTCACTGCAAGACTGAACGTAGGAAAGCCAGCTTGCAGATACCAAGCTTAAACCGATCCCCTTAAAGTCGGCTTCACTTTTAAACCGGAAATGCATTAATGGGAAGACGTTTTTCAAGGGGCAATATAAGTCGTATATTAAAATGTGAAGGCCCTAGGACCTTTTTTTATAATTTAATAATTGTCTGCTTTTGCCCCGACGCGCTCCCGTGTCCAACGGGCCCGCGACGACGCTTACTGCCACTCAATTATGGAACGCCTTCACGGCTCATATCGTCCTCCTAACGCGCGAGTCCGTCGCCAGTTACAGAACTTCAAGTGTGCAAACTCAATCCTCTACCGGTATATACCGTCTTCAACCCCGAAGGACAGCGTTGGGTTCCTGTTGCTCCTCGATCACTCAGGGAACAGATATTAAAGACATTACACGATGATCCCACCGCTGGACATCTCGGCTTTCACAAGACCTATGAACGCATCCGCAGTCGTTTTCCCTGGCCTGGACTTGCCACCTGCGTAGCGAAATACGTCGCTTCTTGCTCGATCTGCCAGCACCGCAAACGGCCAACTTCACCTCCGGCTGGACTGCTGCAACCTCTTCCCTGTCCTGACGCTCCATTCGCAGTCATCGGGATTGACCTCTACGGATCGCTGGGATTATCAGCTAGCGGCAAGAGATGGGTCGTCACTGCAGTTGAACACTTGACCAGGTACGCCGAAACAGCTGCGCTACCTTCAGGATCCGCGGAGGAGATTGCGACTTTCTTCTTGTAAGCCATCTTTCTACGACATGGAGCGCCACGCGTCCTTTTGAGTGACCGTGGCGAGGCGTTTCTGTCGAAGCTACTCCAGGACGTCCTCCGCACATGCAACACCATCCATAATACGACTACCAGCTACCATCCTCAGACTAATGGTCTCACAGAGCGCCTCCATCGAACTCTCTCTGACATGATATCCATGTACATCAACGCTGACCACACCAACTGTGATACCATCCTGCCATTCGTGACTTTTGCCTACAACACCGCTGCACAGCGCACTACTGGCTACTTACCATTATTTCTAGTTTACGGGCGTCAACCGACCTCTCTCCTCGACGTCTCCTTTTTTGATGTCCCCATGAACTCGTCGGCGTCAGTGAGTGAGCAGTTAATATCTCGCCTTGCCGCGTGTCGCCATCGCGCCCGCCTCAACACCTAAGCAAGTCAACAGGATAGGAAGACTCGCTACGATGCATTACACCGCGTCGTTCTGTTCAGCCCCGGCGATGAAGTGTTATTCTGGACACCCACTCGAGTTCCTGGCCTGTGCAAAAAGTTTCAGTCGCGTTTTATAGGGCCCTACACTGTTGTAGAGCAAACTTCGCCAGTGAACTACCGCGTCACTCCCGCTGTCACGCCTTCCGATGGCAGCTACCGTGGCACAGAAATTGTCCACGTTAAGCGCCTAAAGCCATTCCAACGACGTACCGCACCGCTATACCCAGCGGCTAGGTTGGCCGCTTTCGCGCGAGGGGGTAATTAGTGTGAGCAAAATATTCATCCTTCATCTTCATCACCTGTACATAATCATCACCACTGTGCGCGTCGTCATCGTTCAGCGCATGGCTCAGCCGAATAAAGGCGACGAGACAACAGCTGTGCTGCTGCCTTACAATATATATATATATATATATGTCATCCTCCTATTTATTGTCCAATGCAGGACGAAGGCCTCTCCCTGCGATCTCCAATTAACCCTGTCTTGCGCCAGCGTATTCCAACTTGCGCCTGAAATTTCCTAACTTCATCATCCCATCTGGTTTTCTGCCGACCTTGACTGCGCTTCCCTTCTCTTGGTATCCATTCTGTAACCCTAATGGTCCACCGGTTATCCATCCTACGCATTACATGGCCTGCCCAGCTCCATTTCTTCCGCGTAATGTCAACTAGAATATCGGCTATCCCCGTTTGTTCTCTGATCCACATCAGCTCTCTTCCTGTCTCTTAACGTTAGACCTAACATTTTTCGTTCCATCGCTCTTTGTGCAGGTCCTTAACTTGTTCTCGAGCTTCTTTGTTTAACTCCAAGTTTCTGCCCTGATATGTTAGTACTGGTACAATGCAATGATTGTACACTTTTCTTCTCAAGGCCAGTGGTAAGCTCCCAGTCATGATTAGGTAATGCCTGCCGTATGCACTACAACCCAATTTTATTCTTCTGTAAATTTCTTTCTCGTGATCAGGGTCCCCTGTGAGTAATTGACCTAGATAAACGTACTCATTTACAGACTCTAGAGGCTGACTGGCGATCCTGAACTCTTGTTCTCTTGCCAGGCTATTTAACATTATCTTTGTCTTCTGCATGGTAATCTTCAACCCCACTCTTACACTTTCTCAGTTAAGGTCCTCAGTAATTTGCTGTAATTCGTCTCCATTGTTGCTGACTAGGACAATGTCAACTGCAAACCGCACGTAGCTGAGATATTCGCCGTTGATCCTCACTCCTAAGCCTTCCCAGTCTAAGAGCCTGAATACTTCTTCTAGGCATGCAGTGAATAGCATTGGAGAGATTGTGTCTCCTTGTCTCACCCCTTTCTTGATAGGCATCTTTTTACTTTTCTTGTGGAGAACCATGGTTGCTGTGCAATCCTTGTAGATGTTTGGAAAGATATTCACGTATGCCTCCTGTACACCTTGATTACGGAGTGCCTCTATGACTGCTGGTATCTCTACAGAATCAAATGCTTTTTAATAATCTATCAAAGCCATATAGAGAGGTTGATTGTACTCGGCAGAGTTCTCGATTACCTGATTGATGACATGGATATGATCCATCGTAGAATATCCCTTCCTGAAGCCAGCTCGTCCTCTTGGTTGACCGAAGTCAAGTGTTGCCCTGATTCTATTTGAAATTACCTTGGTGAATATTTGATACAATACTGGCAGCAAGCTAATGGGTCAATAATTTTTCAATTCTTTAACGTCTCCCTTCTTATCGATGAGTATATCGCTGACGTTCTTCCAGCTTTCTGGTACACTTCAAGTCATGAAGCATTGCAAATGCAGGGGCCGCAAGCTTTTTAATCGTGATATCTAATCCATCTTTGAATAAATCGACTGTTATTGCAGTCTTCTCCGGCAGCTTTTCCCCTGGTCATGTCTTTCAAGCCCCTTCTAACTTCATCGCTAGTTATAGAAGGAGCCTCTGTATCCTGTTCATCACTACTTCGAACGAAAGTAGTTTGGCTGCTCTTTGCATTGTAGAAGTCAGTATAGAATTCTTCCGCCGCTTTTACTATGTCATCAAAATTGCTGATGATATTACCCTGATTATCTTTCCGTGCATACATTTTGCCTTCTCCTATATACCAAGTTTCCTTCTCACTGATTTCATGCTGCGTCCATATTTTACTGCTTCCTCAATATTTTCCACGTTATAATTTCGGACATCCCTTACTTTCTCCTTGTTGGTCAGTTTCGGCAGTTCAGCGAATTCTATCATCTCTCGAGTTTGACACTTTCATGTTTTGCCGTTTCTTTATTAGGTCCTTTGGTACTTGGGAAAGCTTACCTATTGGTTGCCTTGGTGCCTTACCTCCCACTTGAATTGCTGCTTCTGAGATCAGCCATTATGATTGCATTCATTACCTCTATGTTGTCTTCATCTTCCTGTTTTAAAGTTGCATATTTGTTTGCGAGGGCCAGCCCGAATTGGTCTGCTTTTACCCTTACTGCGTCTAGGTGGCCTGTTTCTTCTTGACTAGTTTTATTCTTTCTCTCTTCAAATATAGAGAAATCCTAGACCTCACTAATCTATGGTCACTGCACTTTATCCTACCTAACACTTCTGCATCCTGCACTATCCTTATGCTGGGATCGGCAGAGAGTATGAAATCTATTTCATTTCTTGTCTGCCCGTTAGGGCTTTTCCAGGTCCGCTAACAGTTGCTGCGCTTCCTGAAGAAGGTATTCATTATTGGGAGCCAATTCTTTTCTGTGAATTCTACCTACATCTCTGCGCTAGTGTGCCTAGAATCGATGCCGTAGTTGCCAATTGCTTGCTCAACAGCCTGCTTTTTCCCCACTTTTGCATTGAAGTGGCCAATTACTACAGTATACCGACGTTTGCACTTTTTTTATTGATATGATATGAGGAGATGTTGACGCACAAGTAAGGCACCGGCTACTCCTTAACTCTTGAATACGTCTAACCTACAACATACAGGGTTTAAAATAGCCTTCTCACATAAGCAACGTTTGCACAGCAACACGGTGAGGAAAAAAAAAGTGGTACATACAATGTAGAAGTTCAATCACTCCACTGCACTGAAGAAGAAAGTATCAAGAATATAAACAATAATGGCACCTTACAATACAGTCTCTAGTCAGCGGGTGGTGCACACATCGTGTACATGCATTTTCACATATAGCCAGCACAGAATATAAACATAAATCACAAATCCACAAATCATAATCACAACACATACAATAAATCATACATACAACACAATCATAATCCACAAACACATACACAGCTACATTGAAATCACTTTCCTCATTGCTAATTCAACAGCTTCATAAAACTTCAATTTCTTCATCATCGTGACTGGAGGTCGGGGCGTAGGGCTTGTACTACCTTCATTTTATACCTCCTATTAAGCTTTATTACGACAACTGCTACCCTCTCATTAATGCTGTAGAATTCATCAATGTTGCCCGCTATGTCCTTATGGACTAGAAATCTACTCCGAATTCTCGCTTATCTGGAAGACTTCTGTAGCAGAGGGTGTGGCCGTTTGTCAGCACCGTATAAGCCGCAGCAGATCTTCTAACCTCACTAAGGTCAATAATATCCCAGGCAATACCTGATAATTCCTCAAACAGCCATTCTAAGCTAGCATCACACGAAAGCGTTCAAGCGTTGAACGTTGCCGGGTTCAGTTTCCAGTGACGGCCTGTGCGGACCCAGAGATTCGTTGCACCCTCTGCCGCGTCGCTGGTCTGACCGCTACCTTGGTCAGGTGCTCAGCAGCCGCTGGGGACTGAGGGCCATGGGTAAATTGTAGGAGTCATGAGGAGGTAGTGACCGAATACCAATGTACTCTCTGGCCAATGTACTCTTTGGATAATTGAATGCCTGAGTCTGTTGAGCTTCAGTCATTCAGCGCGGGAATGACTTGTGCAAACAAGATTCCGAACAAGATTCTGAAAAACCACTTTTCACTAGCTTAGAGTGACCGCAGAGGAAATACCATATCATACTAATTGTTGTTGTTGTTGTTGCCTCAAACATACTAATTGTAAGGTACTGCGCTCGTGTAGCGTTTCTTTCTCGTCCGTTGTTTATCGTGCTATTCTTCGTCAGTTACCTACCTTCTGCTTGTTGTCAGTAGTACCGAAAACATTTGTAGCGTGATTGCGTTTATGTATATATGTTTAGATATTAGTGATAAACCAAAGGCAACTATATGCTGCGTGTTGCACAACGTGCGCTCTCTGAAAGTCGTAGGAATCCACAGCATTTCCGAACGCTGAGGAGCATTTGATCACATGAGCAATGACACTGGCTGTCTGTCCTTCCACTCGCTTCGTACGTATAGTTATGTGTAGGTACAGCTTCTTACTTGACAGTGCTAGTATGTTCTGATCACTGCATATAAATTACTGTATTTTATCGGTGCTGCGTAAAAGCTTCATTTTGAAGAGGCAATTTCCGCAACGGAGCTTCCTACCCCATCATATGCATGAAAGCTGCCGAAGTCGAGACCCCAGGTGTTAATTCGCGACAAGAACCACAGAAACCTGGCTGTATAATTTTAGTCATGCCACTAATAATGGCGAATTAAGACAGCCCTGTATGCAGGGTGAGCAGGAAATAATAGTATTTTTCTTGATAAATAGTAAAGGCAAAAATAAATTTTCGAATTCATGCGTAATAAGGAAGTGAAAGCGAATTGAAGGTAGCATGAGATGTTGCAGCGTTGATAGAAACGGCATAACGGGCGTGGTTCAGCACCTATGGAGCGATGATGTCGGTTGCCTGCTCCTCCACTTTATGCAGTGGGTATGTTGCGTCACTGACAAAAGTTCTCAAGCGGCTCCGTAAAAGTCGTGGCAGAGAGAGA
Organism: Dermacentor silvarum; assembly: GCF_013339745.2. Lineage (NCBI taxonomy): Eukaryota > Metazoa > Arthropoda > Arachnida > Ixodida > Ixodidae > Dermacentor > Dermacentor silvarum. The sequence goes on from NC_051155.1 coordinate 77,640,633, forward strand.
AAGAGAAGAAAACTTTATTTAATATAAGAAAATGTGTCGTCTTCATGATTTTGTCTAGCCGACGTGCAGCGTGTGCGCTCCTCAGTTCAGGATACCAGCAGCCCAGGCGGCCCCTCACGCCCTCCGCACCAGCTGTTGCTGGTCATGCAAGCTGGCGCTGAACAACGCTCCTTCCCACTGATCTTGGGTTGGGTGTTGTGTATGGTCGCTGGTCACGGGTACTCCCAATTGGTGCGATAAAGCGAAGCATACTCCGCGCTACAGGGACATTTGTGTGGGGAAATAGTTGGGTTCATGGCATGACAGAGACTAAAAGGGGGCTAGGTGTTCGTTTGCAGCTATCGCCAGGCGACGGCTTCTGCCCGGGTAGGGGAGTTATGCAGGACTGGGTAAGTTTGTCATGCTAGGTGATAGTGCTGAATGATTGTATGATACTGCGGAATTATTGAAAACATGCCGGTCACCTCATCATTATCCCTGCCCGATGCCTGGATAGCGTATGCCCGGGAAATAGCCCGAGTTTGCGCATTTCCGCAGAGACGTGGCATTATCGCGTCCCTGTTGTGAAGCTTTAATTGCATACCAGATGGTCCAAAGCCCAGTATCGACAGCAGAAATGTTAGCCTATATTGCTACGGATGCCAGCAGCAGCAATTATCCGGCAGCGCTAATATGCGACGAAACGACCAGTAAGATGTAGCGCACAATGTTTCGGGAAATTATGACAGTGTACAAGCTTAGAAAAAATAATTCTACTGAAATGTAGTATTAAAAAAATTATGGGATTTTACGTGCCGAAACCCCGATCTGATTATGAGGCACGCCGTAGTGGGAGACTCCGGATTAATTTGGACCACCTGGGGTTCTTAACGTGCACCTAAATCTAAGTACATGGGTGTTTTCGCATTTCACCCCCATCGAAATGCGGCCAGCCGTGAAATGTAGTACTCGAGCATTCGCTAGCTCAAAATATTTGTTAGTAAATTCACAGAAAACTCTACAGAGATAGGGGCTTCATATAGCTGTGGATGTTCAGTTAGTGAGCCCGGTACAACCTGTGGTCTGTCATTCCGTGTGATCGTCGTATTCAGCAGTTATTGTCACAATGTGCTTCTTTATTTAAAGATGCTTAGTTAGCGCTTTGCTGAACGTGTAACGAAAGCCAATTGCTTCAATAAACGCCATCCACAACATTCCTAATTTCTTCAAAACACTTATGCGCTTGCTCTATCAATTAGTGGTGTTTAGATGACTGATATAATAAAGTTACACTTCACTTACACCATGTAAGTTTTTGGGACCCCTGTTCGGTAGGTGCGGCTTGTAAGCCTGCTGCTGGAAAATAACGAGTTATGTGTAATTATAGCTCGGCAAGCTTGCAACCACCATTTTCCACCCTTTTCATCCCGTTGAAGAGAACGGCTGGAAAGGAAAGCTTAAGAAATGGCTAGCGGTGGGTTGCCGATGGCTCTTGCTTGACATGAAAATCACAACGGGATAATGCAAATCACAATGGGAAGTCACGGATGCCTGTCACGGTGACGGCGTCAAGATGAGGCAGGCGCAGGGCTCATGACACTGCCTGATTATACCCGGCGCGTGGAGGGGCGATTAGTGGCAGCAAGTCGTGACGCGTCAACGACCCTTGTCGGTTGTGGCGCACGGTTCCGAAATTCATTCGGAGACACGCTTTCAAGTTGTGTCAAACGTGAGGGACGCGATTACGGTTAGCCAGGTGTACTTGCGGGCTAACTGGCTCTGAGCAATGACGGGGTGGCGCATGACGACGCGTTTAGTGCCCATTAGTGGACAAAGCGGACCTCAAGAAGAGGGAATATCGGTGCTTCTTCACCTACATCGCGTGTGGTCGTCCTGACAGCAAAAGCGGAGAGACCCGTGACTACCGCTGGCTCCTGATGGGCGCGTGCCGAGCGTGTCATCGGCACAGAACACGTAAACGCCGTAGTCGTCAGGCGCTGCGCACACCATTGTGACCGTTGTTGGGAAACCATTTCTAAGACCATAGCCAATCGACCATTGTAGGAACCACTTTCTGTATGAGTGTTTACTTTACAAGTGCAAGCAGACACTAACGCGCACCGACAGTGAACGCTTCGGTGGTCTCAGCACTACGACGCCTCGATGCCAGCATTCGAAGGGACGCTGGCATCAAGAAGCACTACCAACGCCACCTAGGTGGCGTTCACCGTACTCAGCACAGCGGAGCGTGGCCTCCGCAATTAGCTCTGAAAATGTTTCTGAAGTTGATCGCGGAGGCTGCAATTACGACGCGCTGTACGCGCTGATTTGACTCGGTGACGATTCAGTTACGTGCTTTGTCTTGCGCGTTGTGTTAGTGTGTCAGTTACGTGCTTCGTCTTTCGCGTTGTGCTAGCGTGTGCAGCGTAGTGCAGCTTCCATATGCACGACGGTTGCTCATGGTCATCGACGTTGGAAGTCGTGATGGAGGAGACGTGCCACCAGGCGTGAGCGTGGGTGCATCAACGCCTAAGGGCGCTTTAGCCACAAAACACCAATAGACATTATATATCAATGTGCAATAAACATTACACTACTTCTGTGAAGACACGTTTCACTGAGTGTTTACTTGACAAGTGTAAGCGAGCTTAAAGGCTAGTTTGATAGCTTTCATTGAGGAATAACCCGTAGCTACAAAGCTATCGGTTTTTCGTAAAGGTATGAGGGGGGAGGGAGTCAAAGCGTAGGTCAATCACCCTGCCACTTTGGTTTGCAGGTGCTGCCTGTTTATTAGGATTTTATTGTACCCATTGTGTTGGGCGCTGTGGCATTGCGCGGGAGTACGCATGCTACGCATTTGTCACCCTCCCCCCTTGGTGAGTTGTTTTTTATGTTGTTTTGAGGGGGAGAAAAACACCGTAAAGCGTGGGGACGGAAAGGGCGCTTGGACGAAGCGCAATGCTGGAAATACCGGCGGACCCCTCACAAGACGATCCTAGTACAGGATTAGTGATTGGTGCGTCGGCGCACCACTCTTATAGCCACTCGGTGGCGATTGGGCGGTAAATGCTTGTGGCGGGGCACCGTAGGGTAGAAAACGTGGCCCCGTTGCCCCGACCAAGCGTTCTGGACAAAGTACGGTGCTAAGCAGCGTCGGCTCTGCCGATATAGGGTCACCCTATGCGTTCCAGTACCACCTTGTATGTGTATGTGTAATTTCATGTAAATAGTTCTAAATAGAAAGCGTTCCTCAATCGTCATCTATCCCAACTTCAATCTACCAGAAGCATCCAGCGAACCCGTCGCCGCTATCGTTAGCGGCAGTATTCTCTACTAGCGTAGACTGTCTCTGGCGGTGCGTCTCGGACGCCCAAGTGGGGAAGCCACATCCGTACCCACGAGAGTGGAGGGAGAAGAACCTGGTCATTACTATTTGTTAGTAAATTCTCAGAACACTATACAGAGATAGGGGCTTGTAATAGCTATGGATGTTCAGTTAGTGAGCCCGGTACAACCTGTGGTCTGTCATTCCGTGTGATGGTCGTATTCAGCAGTTATTGTCACAATGTGCTTCTTTATTTAAAGATGCTTAGTTAGCGCTTTTCTGAACGTGTAACGAAAGCCAATTGCTTCAATAAACGCTATCCACAACATTCCTAATTTCTTCAAAACACTTATGCGCTTGCTCTATCAATTAGTGGTGTTTACATGACTGATATAATAAAGCTACACTTCACTTACACCATGTAAGTTTTTGCGACCCCTGTTCGGTAGGTGCGGCTGTTATTAGCTACTCAACAAAAAGGAGACTGATGACAAAATGCCATCTCGCGCGCACTCCCCCATAAAGAAAAATAGTATGCTGCAAGTACATATAATATGTGTTACTGGTTCAAACTTAGTCAATCCAGCTTGCTGTTACGATTCTAGAGGCCTATGTTTATTAACCAACCAGGTGCGAGCAACATACGTAGCCAGGAGTAGGGATTAACATAATGTTACGGTAGTGACAATTTCGTTTGATTTAACAGGGCACACAGATATGAGACCAAGCTTAGGGAGTGTGAACCAATGACAGTCACTGCAATGCGGGCAGACGTGAGCCCTGTAGCTAACAACAGCATAACGCAAGCACATGTGGGATAATGTCACGAGAAAATAACAGCTGCCAATTGACCCTGACACGCAACTCTTTGGCTGTGGCTAATCTCTTTATTGAAATGCTTCTGGCGTATTGCATAACAATGGTGTTGTATTTGCCAGGTTGCATGCCTTAGGCAGAATGCATTTGTTAAAAGGCTGCTATTAACACCGCGTGTAATGTGACGCCTGCTCCGTAAATATAAATGTTTTCTCTCCACCACCCCGGTAACTAAGAAGAAGAAGACTAACATTTATTGAGGTAAAAGAGAAGGGGTTTAGGAGCTAGATGGGTGGGGGCCCAAGTCCAGCGCTCCACTGGCTTCTGCTGCCAGCCGGACGTGGCCCAGAAGCGCTAGTTGCACTTCCGGGTCTGAGCCAGCGAGGAGTGCCTCCCATTGCTCCGCAGAGCTTTCTAGTCTATACCTATCCTGTAAAGACTTGACCTCGCCTTTTACTACATCCCCATGAGAAGTGGTAGAGGGTCGGTGGCGAGTCGCGACACCACGGACAATCGTGCCCGTACAAAGTTGGAAAAATTTTGTGCAGTTGCAACAAATTCGGATAGACCCCCGTTTGAATTCTACGGAGGTCCATTGCGCCTTTCACCTCAAGAGATTTGTGGGGGACGCCATACTTTTGCCGTGCGCCTCGCTGATAAGCAAGAATCTCGCGCGAATCCAACCGAGCAGGATCACTGTCTTCCTCCCCACGAAGACCATCTAGTGTCGTGTGGGGTGGTTGTAATTGGGAGGGCGGCTGGTGGTTCGCTCGGTTCGTGAGCTCTCGAGCGAGAGCGTCCGCCCTCTCGTTACCCTCTAGGCCAGCATGTCCTAGGCACCAGACCAGCCTATAAGTGTTTTTTAGTTCCTTTCCTAATAGGTCGCGTATTTTTAATGGTAGGCGGCCGTTCGTAAAGAGTCGGCACGACTCCTGTGAATCCGAGATGATGGTGATGTAGGCCTTCCCGACTTTTTGCTCTCGATCTTTAATTGCCAAGGCGATGCCGAAACACTCGGCCTTGGCGATCAAGGACGTGTTCAGGGAGGCGCTTGATACCATGCTACTCGTGTCGCTATTGATTACTGTAACTACTGCGCACTTCCAATTATATCTCGAAGCGAGATATCTCGTTTCGAGATATTTCCCAAAACGTGGGACGAATTACATGGGCGTTCCAGATACTTTTGTGCTTCAATGTATAACACAGCATTTTGGTAAAAAAGTATGTGCAACAACAATGCGGCGAGTTTGATGGCGCATATCTCCAAACCGGTGTTATTCCGGAAATTCATTTCAAATGGATGCGTCTGGCAAACGCACCGGCTACAATTCATAAATTGCTTCACCCATAATGTACATGCTTTGTATTTTTATTACTAATGCATTTTTAATTGTCAGATCTTGCGCTAATTACCGTGTTTGCACTTAAACAACGCGACACGAGCATAACGCGAGGGGGGACATTCGGCCTCAAAATAAACAAATAAATAAATATTATGATTTTAACTTGAACTGATGCCGAGAGTAAACCGTAAACCAAGCATAAACGCGGATGTCCGTAAAGTTTATCTACAAACTGCCGTCGAGAAATAAAGTAAAGGGGCGAGTGCTCACGCCTTTGTCACTGTGGATGACAACGGCGTCGTGTTGCATGACACCAGTCAAGGTTGTTGGACAAACAGTGTTTCAGAAATGCCTGTGGCACAATCGAACGCGGTAAAACATTTCATGGGCTGCGCGGTGAACCACCGCGTGACTTTAAAGTCCGCCCGCTTTACGCACCTGCACTACAGCGCCGATCGTCTTGCTCAAGCTTGCGATGAATGCGCAGCAACCACGTTGATGCGGCGCTAACAGCGTTCCAATTGACAAAAAGAAATGCGAAGCCAAGTGCACGGTGGTGGCAACTCCGTACTGGCAGCTCTCGCGTGAGGCGAAGTGGCAGCGGGCACGGAGAGCCCTGTGAGCAAGAAAGCTGAGCCAGGCGAAGGAAACGCGAGGTGATAGTCAAAAAGAAAGAGAACTCGGTATATTCCCCTCAAAAACACGAATATAACGAGATGTGGGTTCGGGGGCCGGAAATTTCTGAATGAAACTTGCGTTTATTCATTAAAATACAGCGTCTAATTTATTTTTGCTTATTATATATCTGTCCTAATATTGAGTGACTTGTTTTTCCTGTAATATTTACTTGCCTCTACCTGCAATTTTCCGCGTGATGCTTCTCTGGGATGGCACACCGCATCGTATGGTTGTTCAGAGCATGGATATACATTGCAGAAGCGCGGTTGACAGGAAAGGCGACGGGAGAAACTCATTTGGGCCTTTCCATCGCGTCGCCGCAATGTCCTCTGGAGCTTACTGGGCGTCGCCACAATACCCTCTAGACTGCTGTGATTATTTATGAGTCTCCCGCCAAAGCGGTTCAGAAGCTGCTGCGCTTATTTTTGTGCCAACGCACAGAATAACAGAGGGGAGGTAGATAGAATGGTGGAAAGGAGGTAGGAAAGGAAGGCAGTTATTGGGTAGGACGAACGCAGTCACGAAACGAGTACCTTCGAGCACACATACACGGGGCGTAGCGCGGACGAAGGAAACAGCGACGTGACCACGCAAGGAAATGCTACTACTAGACATCGGAAGCACTTGCGGACAAGTAGGTAAATTCTATACAAGGAACGGTACCGGTACGTTTATTCTATTTCTGAAAAATAAACACCTTGCAAATTTGCCAGGCGCACAACCAACGCAGCGTGTGCAGACGCAAAGCTGAATTACAGAAGCCACAGGCTGCGTCTTGACGACACGACGGAAGCGACCACCCATCAAAGCAACACATTTGCACCCGCCACGGTAGCTCTGACTATGGCGTTGCTTGAGGTCGCCGGCTCAATCGCGGCAGCCGCATTTCGACAAGGGCGAAATGCAAAAATGTTCCCGTGCTAACATTTGGGCGCACGGTAAAGAATCCCCGGTGGTCAAAATTATTCCGGAGTCACCCAGAACCATGTATTGCATTATCAGGCTGTGGGTCTTTTAGCACTTTTGCAGCGATGCAGTGAGCCATGTGAAGCAATGACACCGCTAACCTTATATAGCAAGCTATGAACAATGGCGAACAACAACACCTCAAGAAACACATCTCGCTGGGTGTCTTCAGTACTATGTAGACAAACACAAATGGCGCTCGCAAGTAACGTTCAGCATCTACTCCTAATTCCTGTATTCCACTACACGCTGATGAACTTACACATTCGCCGTAAACATAATCGCCCATAATTGTAAGCCACCTGCAAAATGCTTCGCCTACCATTGATTTCCACAGTGGTGCGGGGGTTTTCGCGAATAATGAAAGGTACTGGGCAAATGTTGAAAAAGAAAGGGGAAAGGAGGTTGTGGAAGGGCGTTAATTTTTTTACGCTATTACAATTACGCCAGTATTCAGCATGTATTTTTCATTTTCTCTGCATACGTTTTCTGTGTGTGTATTTTAAGCAGATGCGCCCAAAGAATTTTTTCATGGAATCATTATTTATAGAACTACTGTAGTATACTGACTGGGAAACAAATCGAGCACTAAATCATGTCCATTCATCCTGGAGCATTTCATGTCCAATTACAAAACAAATCAACCTACCAACTAGATCTCGAAAGAATGCTTTTGCACATTTGTTAATTGTACTGCTTGAACAATAACAGCAAAAAATGTACTAAAACAAGGTAATGTGAAAAATTGTGCGGAACCAACGCACATGTTAGAATGATGTGAAGCGTAGTTTTCATAAAGTTGTTAGTTATAATAGAGAACTTATGGCAATGTGTAAAATTGTGTTCACTTTCATCATATTCAACGTGTAATCTTATGCAATTTTTATATTTCGGCACTACACCGTTCACAAGCTCAAATGCGCGAACACAAAATGTGCGAACACAAATTCTGGCGGAAGCACACTACGAGTCGTCTACAAACTGACATCACGAGGTCAAACGCAACGTACGATGTTTGTTGTCGGGAAGAATGCTACATTTGTTACATGCTACGTTTGCCGAGAAAACGCGTGGGATCATATTTCGCTTTGCAAGACAGGAACAGCGTGATTCCTGGCTTGCAAACAATAAAGAGTTAAAGAAAGTGGACATGTGTACATCTGCGAGAATATGACTCGACTTTCCCGTGAACTTCTGTTTACAACTAAGGATTGGGCAAGGAGCGCTGGATATGCGTTTATCTGGCATACGAATGGTAAGGTGCTGGTGCGAAAGAAAAATGGTGAACATGCAGTGGTTATCCGAAGTAAGCGCGATTTGGAGGACTTGAAGTAAACTGTGAAGCGCCTCCTCAGTCTTCTTGCGCTTTTTAAGCACTATAATTAACAAGGATGACTCTACCTGATGTCTGTACTTTCGGTTCACCTGATAGTATCGCAGATGCAAACATGATGGGACTCAGCCATAATGTCTGCTCTTATGATGATTATGACTCTTTTCATGCTTATTATGGTGATATAAGTTATAAAAAATCGATATCGGTGTTTCACTTGAACGCACGCAGTATGAGAAATAAGCATGAAAAACTGCAAGAGGAGCTTGAGAACATCAAATGTAAGTTTGACATTGTCTGTTTCACAGAAACGGGGCTTACTGAACGGGACAGTCTCCCACAATTTCATGGATATAAATATGAAGGACTAATAAGAAACTGCTGTTGCGGTGGCGGTATTGCCATGTATGTCAAAAGGTGTATCCAGTATGAAGTATTACACGAATATACTGTCAGCAATGAAAATGTAGAATGTCTTGTTATTTATACAAAATGCGGGTACTACTGTGTTATTTATAGGCCACCCTGTGGCAGCAAGAGACATTTTCTTAATTTTGCAGAAGATGAGTGAGTGGAATAACTTTATTGAGGACCAGAGAAGACGCAGGGGAGACCCTGCAGAAGATCTCTTACATTTTTTAAGTAGCAGTGGCACTATGTTTTTAATTACTGGCGATGTGAATATTAACATGCTTGGAAACGATGTAAGTACAAAAGAATTCAAGAATATTATCAAATCATAGGCATGTGAAAATCTTATCAACTTATCGACGCGGATCACTGCAGAGAGTGCAACGTTGCTTGACGTATGTATCGCTTATATGTTCTGCCAGGATGCTACTGCTGGTCTGCTGACGCTAGATATCAGTGATCATCTGCCAGTTTTCTGTTTCCTGCCGGTTGGAAAAGATCAGGACACTAAAATATCTGCTTCTCCTTATCGGAGCGTTAATTCAGAGTCACTGGAAACGTTCTGCTCACTTATTGAAAAATTAAACTGGGAATTGGTGATGACAACTTCGGACCCAAATAAAGCGTACAATTATTTTCATGACATCTTTAAACATTGATACAACCTGGCTTTTCCTCTTAAATGCAGTAGGAATCGTAAAAACAAGAATAGAAAACCGTGGGTTACTGGTTTGCTTTTGAGTAGAATCAAGACGAAAAAGAAAATATACCACACCTTCATTAAAAGTAGAGATCTGACTAAACTTGCTCAGTTTAAAGCCTATCGAAATAAGCTAAATACTGATTTAAAACGTGCAAAACTACAGTATTATGAAAGTTTACTTACTCGGATTTCAGATAATTCAAGGAAGGTCTAGCAGACTGTTAATGATTTAACTAATAGGAAGAAAACAAGTAACACCATAAATGTAACGACAGCTCAGGGTACTCTATGTAATGAAGAAGCTGCTACAGCCCTAAATGCTCAGTTTTACCTAGTGGAGAATATATACTACCTACTAATCTATCAAACACTGCGAACACGGAAAGAGAAGGGCTTCTGAATTCACTTGTTTTCTTGCCTACAACAATGAATGAAGTTGTCAGCATAATCGGAAATCTAAATAATGATACCGCTTCTAGTATTGATGATATCCTTTCAGATCCGGGTAAACATGTAGCAGACATAATTTCTATCCCCATAGCTAACTCCATGTTTCAATTAGGTATATTTCCTGATGTACTTGAAGTACCTAGAGTATGTCCAATACATAAAGAAGGTGCAGATCACAGTGCCAATAATTATCGACCTATCTCAGTACTTCCTGTAATATTGAAGGTTATTGAAACAGTAATAAATATCCGCATAGAAGGTTTCCTGAAAAAAAATACAATAATATGTGTGACGCGCAGTACGGTTTTCGGAAAGGAAGATCTTGTGAGCAGGCACTACTGAATGCTACACATGAAATTATAGATAACTTTGAACAGAAGCTATACACTATCGGGCTATTCATAGATTTAAGCAAAGCTTTTGACTCGGTGAATAATAACGTGCTTTTAGATAAGCTGCATGATTACGGAATACGTGGTATTGCATTAAAATTATTACAAAGCTACCTTACAAATAGATACCAATATGTTTCAATCAATAAAGTAATGTCACCTGAAACTAAAAATTCAAAACGGTGTCCCCTAGGGGTCCATATTAGATCCACTACTGTTTAACCTATATAATAATGGTATTGCTCTAATACCATTTTCCCAAAAATAATAATGTACGCCGATGATGCTAATGTGTTTTTTGCAGACAGATAGATAGCAGAATTGCAAAGTTCAGTTAATACATATTTAGATCGGCTATCAAATTGGTTACATATCAAGGAGCTACAGTTTAATGGCAACAAAACTAAGTACATATTATTTGCCCCAATTAACAAACCGCGTCAATATAAAATTACAGTTCAGTTTCGTGGGGCTAAGCTGGAACAGGTACACGCTCACAAGTTTCTTGGGGTAGTTTAGAGAGGACCTATCCTGGAATACCCTTATCCTGGAATATCCTGGAATACAGCGGAGCTTAGCAAAATTACAGATTGTTTCTTTAAAATAAGTGACATTGTACCTATTTGTTAAAGAGAGTGCAATATTATTCATTCTTTTGTTCTAGGCTTTCGTATTGTATATTAGTATGGGGCACTGCATATACGCACAAATACAATAAACTTATTACATTACAAAAGAGAGTGCTGAGATTTTTCGAAAATTATGACGGAAGGCTACAACACTTGAGAACATAGCCTTTGTTTATAAAACATGACCTACTAAAGGCCTCCAAAATTGACTAATAGAAGTTACTACAATATATAAAGGACAATAAACTTTCTGATGTTCACGGGTCACAATCGCAAAAAAATCAGTATCCACTACGTAGGAAAGCTATTCGAGTTTTGCGGACGAGAACCAATTATGGCAGAAATGTAACTTATCAAATCTCGGCCTTGCTGAATCGTCTGGGATCTACGGAGTACAATATGCTTACTAAGAAATCTTTCAAGGTCTTGTCAATTGAAAATGAAATTGACTATAACCGACTATTTGCACTTCCTAGTATATATCTAATGCGTGCTGTAATTACTACATTGTTAATTTTGTTGCTTGCTACCCGTGATATTCTATATATGTTCTTCATGCTGCTTAAATACCTAATACCGTACAATCTTACTTAGTATTGATTCAGCCCTGGTTATCTGGTTATCATGTTGACAATTTGTGATTTATCTTTATGTTTATATAGAGTGTATGTTATATAGTAACAATGTCTCACATGTCACGAAGTAGCGATTAATTTCAATTCTAGTGTTTATTTATCACGTATTCTGTTAGTTGACAATGCTGTCTTCTTGGTTAAAATATCTTAAAACGACGTTGTTGTAGTTACTTTTGTGCTACATGAAAGCTTTCGCTGTTGTAAAACACTTTCAGCGGAGCCGGAGCCTCTGTCAGACCTCGGTACCTTTTGCTCCTGTCAACGTTTCTGTAAAGCTACAGAAAATAAAGACTTTCAACAACTTTCAAACCAGTGTAAGAATGGTCCGTCCGAAATCTCTCACCCTTTGCTCGCTGGTTATTTAATGCTGTGAATCGATAGTATCGTCCATAACGAAGACGACATCATTCTCCCTGGTGGTCTGAGTTCAAGTTGGCGAATTGTGATAGAAAGTAAGACTGAAAAGACGGCGTTTTGAAAGCTTGTAGGTAAATATTTCGCTGCCATGCCTGTTTTTATGACTTCTTGCTTATAGTATGTTATAGTAGCAATACGGTGGCACTAATGATATTATTGTGAGTCGAATGTAATAATTAATTATTAAGGTGAAAATTTATTCACTAATTACAAATTTGCTCCTGCACATCGCATCAATTTGTGAGCAAAAGGCTAGGAAATATATCTCATAATGTCTCTTGAGTGCATTGCATCAAGTTTTTCCAATCGTTATCAACTGGTTAAATACCAACTGGCTGCAGTCTCGCAAATGTCGTTCTTTTGAACTACGGTGATCACCCTTCACGAGTTCCGTAAACATAATCGCCCGTAATTGTAAGCCACCTGCAAAATACCAACGCATCAGTGTAGTAATACGACATGCCAGCGCTTGTTGTATTACTACACTGACAAGAGTTCCTGCGGCGAGTTTCTCAAGCCCATCATTAACTTATAAACCATGTAGTTTATATACGAGCATGATTTTGGAAAAGCTTATGCGTCAGAAAAACCGTTGTGTTAATGCATGAATAAGCTTATCATTGCATTCTGGTCTTAAAATGGATGCGATTGCGTGTTATACTTTGATACTGTACTGTATACCCTGAACTGCTTCGCCGGTCCTTTGATTGTTTCCAAGAGCCTAGCGCGAACACTTCGACTTCTTTTATGTACCTTAATAAAATCTTAGTGACATCCTTACAAGGCTAGTAATCAATTGCTTCGAACATTGAGGTTTCTTCATGGATATCTGTAATAAGCCTTTGAAATGTGATGGAGAAATGCGGGCGCCCGCAAACTCTGGGACTACAAAGCAGTTTCAAGCTCTTTGTCTCAACGACGTGAGTAGGCAGCTGTTGTTATCGCCTTGTTTGTAGTTCTCACTGCTCTCCATCAAACATTTTTTTATGAAAAAACCCTTCACGGAGACGTGGCAATTTCACTGCGTTTGTGCAGCCGCTACTCGCAAAGCTTAGTGGGGTGCAAAATCCGGCGGCCCCCAGCCTCCAAAGCTACGTACGTCTGCAGCGGAATAAAACACTGCACGCACAACGCAATCACCGCGCTTCGCTGAGCACTTTTGTAGGGGATCCTGGCACACAATAAAAGATTCCCACGACTCAACCACATATGCCTGTGCACTATTCACAACTCACGATGCGGATGTCAAACGCTGTAGTGCGTGGGAGTGTCCGTCGGTGATAAGAATGCTGAAAGCTTGACGAGCACACCTCCTCCGAAGTTGCTACGCTCTGCAGATTCATAGGACGGCTCTGTGGACAACGGCTCGACGGTGCATCGTATTCTGAATTGCTCACTGTTGCCTTATTGCGTCCTGTGCTGCCTCGCTCTCGTGACTGTTGTCTACTTGGCTCTGATATGTTTACCTGAATGACATCACCATCTGTTCATCTTTCAGCTTATCAAATTCTCAATAAACGCGATGCTCGAGCGAAGAAATCACAGGAGTGTCTCACGAGACCATATTCTAAAGTGATGTGACGACCAAAATGAAGGTATACCTGTATCGTTAAGAGAACATGGTGCCTCAGTAATCGACTGCACGTTGTCTTGGGCCAAAATATTAAGGCTAGTCGTTGAGAATTGCTGCTTTTCTGTTAAGATAGCACAGCAAGATCATTATTGCCCCATAGAGGCTTTCTGGTGAGCGTCAAGCGCAAAAATAAGGTCGGCGAAAATGAGGCGACGGTTTTACAGAGTATCTGTTTCTGTCTCTAAAGTACCGCGAATACTATATTATGTAGTTTGTGCGGAGTGTTGTTTTGTTATTCTGCTGAAAGGACTGTACAGGGTGCCGCACGCAACTGCGTTTTTTTTGTTGTTTTTTTCGCCCCTAGACTGGAACAAAATGTCGAGTAGTTTTCTGCAAGTTATATGAAGAAAATACCTTGTTTTGGCTTGTTTGTCTCTTTGCTTTGTAAAGAGAACCCGAACGAGCTTGCACTTGCAGCCCACGGCCGTGCGCTTAATACTTAATTTCTATAACGCTAACACGCCCTAAAAATCGTGGCCCCAAAAATTCACTTAAAGTTTAGAGGTAAATGCGAGAGAAATGCATGAAAATTACGTCGCATCTCTTTGAGGTCCCAGATCCATGGTATAAACCGCGTTCATTCCATTGCAAAGTGTTGTTCAGGTGCTCATCCGATATACGTCCTGCCTCTTCGAGGGGTGAAGTAGAACTGATAATTGTCCGGAGTGGACCACCGTAAGTTTCACCGCACATACACACACACACCCACACGTACACACACATATGTATCTTTGTATGTATATACGCACGTCTACTAGTTGAAGGACGAAGAAAGCGTCTAACATTGTTTAGCCGGTGAAAGTCGGTCATCGGAGTAAGGTAAACAAGTACAAGTGCGTGCATATATATATATACCGGCTAACAAATGTTAAAAGTTATCGCTCGGCGCAGGACGCGCCTGCATGTATGTTAACTTTCGCGAATGTTATAGATGGTTCTATCCGTTGTCTGTTGTCAGCAAACCTTGACTTTTTTTATTGTATACGCGAAGCGTTGTGTAGTACTTTCTGGGGCAGGCAGAAGAGCAACACCGATTGCGCTGGACCTTTCGGCGAGACATGTATAAAAGCCGACTCACATTTCGACGACCACCGACTGCGCTCGCGGTTATCAGTTTCAGTTTAATATTCCATAAATACAGTGAATGGGTTGCCAATAATGTACAGACGAGGGTCCAAAAGTCAAAGACTGCAACGGGACCCTCGGTTATTAACAACATCGAAAAAACGTATGACAGTTAGGCAAGTTACGCAAATCAAACAAAAAACAATCGCGTAAAATACAACAAAGAAAAGTTAACAAAACAATTGTTAGTATACAATCCTATAGTATTTAAAAATGCTGTCAATACATAAAAATGGCAAAGATAGCGTGATTATTGATGTAATCTTCGTTATACACATAAAAAAGCTTAAGGACAGGATTGAATGCATGAAAGCATGAATATTTCACGGTGTTGGGCAAAGCATTCCATAGTTTATGGCCGTGAATGAGGTTGTCATTTCTCCATAATTAAAATGAATCATAGGGAGTAGAAAATTGTAGTTACGTGCAAACGTGGTATTGTTATTACTAATGAGATATCTGAAATCTATGAATTCGTATGAAAGCTGTTTATTAAGTAATTTAGAGAACATACTTGTAAGATAGTATTTAAACAAGCTCGACACAAGTAGGATGTTATTTTCACGAAGTAACAGATTAGCACTCGCGAAAAAACCGCTGTTAGTGATAATGCGTATTGCGTCATTATGTAAGTGCTGAATAGACGAGATATGACAGTAATATGTATTGCCCCCGGAATCAATGCCGTAATTAATGTGACTGTGAATGAAGGCAAAATATAATGATAATAACGCGTCTTTGGAAAATACGCTGTTGATTTAATTAATGCTCCGATTCCGAAGGTACACTTTTGCTAAATGAAGGCAATGTGTTGAGAAAACTTCAGGTTAGAATCTAATTTGATACCGAAAAATGATACGAAATTTGAGACGGGAATGTGATGACCATCTAGAGTCATTTCAGGCATGCTAGGTAGTATTCGTAGGATTAATAATTAAATGATTGGAAGAACGCTATCCAACGATCTGTTCAAGCTCATTGTTTTGTTTCAAGATTAAGGTTGCTAACGATTTGTCACACAACGAGATGGTAGTAAAGCCTATGTAGAGTACGTAATGTGCAGATTTAAGACACGTGGGTAAATCAGTAATATAAATGGAGAATAGTAAGGGACCTAGTATGAAGCCCTGTGGTGCACCTTGATTCATAACTTTAGTATTAGAGCAAGCACCTCCTGAAAAAAACAGTTTGTTGTGTATCATGCAAATAAGTTTTTAAAAGTTTTAGTCATCAACCGGTAATTTCTAGGGCTTCTAGCTTAGTAAAAAGTATGTTATCATTAATCGTATCAAAAGCTTTAGTGAAGTCCAAAAATACCGAACCAACGAAGTTACCAGCACCTATCGAGTGACGAATGTAGTCGGTTAGAGATAATAAAGCTAAATTAGTTGAACTGTCAGCGTGAAAGTCAAATTGAGAAGGTTGCAGCAGATTAAATTTTTAAGGTAAATATTTAGGCGCTTACAAAATAACTTGGCAACAACTTTACTAATCGACGCCAGAATAGAAATAGGACGATAGTTTTATCACCTTTATTATGTACAGGAATAATCTGAGCCCTTTTAAGTGTACTTGGAAAAATACCACATTTAAAAATATTATTAATTATAATACAAGGTACATGAGAAATAAGTGTTGCAACAAGTTTCATATGAAAAATAGAAATGTTATCTAAGCCAGGGCTAGTATTCTTCAGAGCTAATACCACGGAGCATATACCTCATCAGCAGTTACGGGGAAGAGAAAAAAAATAGATTTATCGAAACATGGGATAACAAGGGTTCATCTGATGGCTGCCGTATATTATCGAAGTAGTCACTGAACGAATTTGCAATGCTAGAAGAACGAGTAAGGGTTTCATTGTTGTAATTTATTTTATCAGCACTATTACCGGACTTGAGTAAATTCGTGAACGCATTAAGAAGTTGCCATTGTTTTTTGTGGTTGTTCTTGTGTTTTGCAAATTCATTTTCGTAATACTGTCGTTTAGTCTTCTTTAGCCAATTATTCAAAATGTTACAATAATTTTTATAACGTGCCTCTAAGCGTAAATTAAGATGTTTCTTTTTTTGTATTGGTTTTCTTTTTTTCTCATACCAGCAAGTAAGCCTTTCGTTAGCCAAGGATTGCAGTCGTTGTGCTTTGAGTAGCACTTGCTTTTGTGGGCACAGGTTTGCTCAATAAAGAGTTGGTTTCGTGATTCGTAATATTGTTACGGTGCTCTTCGACGTCATTACAACGTGACATGTGGTGGAGTTGCGGGTGCATTCATGTACCGCATGCCCCGCAAAGTCGTGATCCAAGTACGAACGACAAAGCCAACCCCAATGCCACCCGGGACCATCGAGCAAGCCTCAGGCTATAAAATTTACCCCTGCAATGCGGACTTCTACACTAAAATATCCAAAAGACCAAGGCGAAGTCAACAGTCACAATGACATTCACACTGCCGCCTACACCGATCGTGCTTGAGCCCAGGGATCCCCCTACTTTCCTTGGAGCTTCATCGGACGACCCGGCTACCTGACTTGAGACATTCAAAATACTGTCAGCCTACAAATGGAATGCTTAGAACAAGCTGTGCCAATTTGACTTTTCACTGGAAGAAGCCATCACAGAAACGGTTCGAAAATCGAGATTCCTCGTTAACGACATAGGAACTGTTATGCAGAGAATTTCTAATGTCAATCACAAGCGCGTCAGGAGAGAAAGGGCCGGACATTTAGTGGAAGCACGAGTGCCACTGCCCAACGAGAAAATCGCCGTTTTTACAGAATAGATGACTTGACGCCGACCCAGAGATGCCTGAGGAGTAGCAAATTTGGTTCCTTATGTGTGAGTTAAAACAACAGCGCTTTCGTTGGACTTATACGCTACCCGCAAACGACCATAGCAGAATTTCTGACGGAGGCCAGGACGATTGAGAAGACGCTAGACAGTAAAATGGCCGCTCGGTGCCAGTCAGCGCAGACATTCAAGAGCTCTGCTCCAATGACCTGCGGGAGACGATAAGATCAGTTGTGCGAGAAGAACTTGAAGAGATGTTCCCAGCATCGCAAGTGCAAGTGAATCCGATTGCTGAAGTAGTCCGAGAGGAGATACAGCTGTCACTGAGAGTTCCTGATCCACCGCAGTCTCAGCCCGAAACGGATACTTTTCTTTTTTCGAAGCATCATCAAGATTTAAGTATGCCTACTTCTAACCCCAATTCCCTTCCGCCCAAGCTCCTACGAGATCAAATCAGAAAGCTCGCGATGAAACAAGAAGTACTGGAATAGCTCCCTCATCACTCAATACAGCGAATTCAATGGTTTGGTCGGCAATGAATTGTCTTCATTGAGAACACGAGATGACTAGGCTCAAATTTTTTTGAGTTGTGATGACAGTGGGCTGATAATGGAAACAATTTTTTAAGGAAGAAAAAAACGTCTAAAGGAGCAAAATTTACAGGGTCGCCAATAGTGGAATCGAATTCATGAAAAAAATCTATTTTTCATCAGTGACATGCGACTGGGCGCAGTGTCTCGATGGAACACTCATCCCCTTTACCGACTTCGCATTCTTTTCTTTCTCAATAATACTGGAAGTTATTTGAATCCATGTTATTATCAACTACTGATTTTCTTCATTTCTAAGGAAAGACACGGAAATGAGATACCCGGTGAGGAGCTGATCTCTGAGGGAAGTGTGTATTGTTTTCTCTACTCACGTGCTGTAATTTCACTTGAAAGTACACCTGGAAATGTATTGCTTTTAAAATATGATTTGTCGCTGCAAAGAGGTTCTGCTATATTTTCCTTTTCTTTCTTTTATATTTAGCAAAAAAATTGGCAAATGTCACCACTTCCCGACTTTGCCGATTTTTTCATTGCGAAGAAGATCGTGAATAACAGTGAAGGTGCATTTGCACAAGTGAATGTAACATGACAAAGAATCAAGTTCAAACAATTGGCCGTGGCAGTATAGAGTGTGTTTCAGCGAACACTTCGAGATTGTTTAAAGGTTGCCTGTGGCCCATAGCACAATTCTAGTTCATGAGCTTCTCAACTCGGAGTGGCGGACACTACTTGCAAAAAAATGAAACGCATGATCGACAAATCAATGTAAATTCTCTAATCAGGTTTTAACTAATTATCTTATGGTCCATATTGCAATTTATGAATTATAGCCGTAGAGTTCGCAAGGCGGATACAATTGGAAGCAATTCTCAGAATTACACCAATTGCGAGATAATAATTCTGGAACTTTGCGTAGAAATGCATTGGCGTACCAGTTACTTTCTTAACAAAGCGTCGTTTGATGCATTGAAGCACAACAGTAATATTGCAATACACCCCTAGTCTTGCTGAACAGGACAATGTCATCTGCAAACCGATGGTTGTGTACATATTCGTTGTTGATCTTGACTCGCAATCCTACCCAGTCTAATAGCTTGATTATTTCTTCTAAGCATGAAGTGAATTGCAATTGAAGAATTATGTCTCCTTACCTGACCGCTTTCTTGATAGGTATTTTTGCACTTTTCTTGTGAAGGATTAAGGTAGCTCTGGATTCTTTGTAGATACTTCCCAACATTTTCACTTAGGGCTCCTGCTCCCCTTGATTACGCAATGCCTACATGACTTTTGGTATATCTACTGAATAATATGCCTTTTCATAATCAATGAAAGCCATATGCAGAGGTTGATTGTACTCCGCATATTTCTCAATTACCTCATTGTTTACATGGACGTGATCCATTATAGAATCTTCCTTCCTGAAGCCAGCGTGTACATTTAGTTGATTAAAGTCAAATGTTTCCCTGTCTCTATTGGAAATTATCCTGAGACTGAGAACAAGCTAATGGGCAAGCTAAATTATTCAATTCGTTAACGCCTCCGTCAGGTTAGTATAATGTTGGAATTCTTCCAGCTTTCTGGTACACTTGAAGTCATGAGGCATTGCTTATAAAAGACCGCAAGGTTTTCAAGCAAAATATTGCTCCTACTTTCGCCGCTTTGTTCTCAACTTCGCGGACATTGCTCGACCCCTCATGGACCTACTCAAAAAGGATGCGGCCTTTTCTTGGGGCGCGGACCAAGCGTCTTCCTTTGCGTCGTTGATTTCTGCCCTCACTACACCACCTGTGCTGGCTCATTTTGACCCGGCTGCTAGAACAGAACTTCGCACTGACGCAAGCGGCCATGGCATTGGTGCTATCCTCGCCCAAACACAGAACGGAGCCAACCGTGTGATAGCGTATGCTAGTCGTCTTCTGTCACAGTCGGAGAAGAATTACACCATTACTGAGCGGGAGTGCTTAGCTCTCGTTTGGGCTGTCGCGAAATTCCGTCCGTACCTATATGGACGGCCGTTCGTGGTCATAACAGATCATCATGCGCTCTGCTGGCTTGCAACACTCAAAGACCCCACAGGGAGGCTCGGCCGTTGGGCATTACGATTACAGGAGTACACGTTCTCGGTAGTGTACAAATCTGGCAAGTTACACAATGACGCCGATTGCCTCTCCCGCCATCCCGTTGAACCATCCGACTCCACTGAAACGGACCCCGACACCTATGTCTTGGCGATAACAGACTTCACTCATGTGGCCGACGAACAACGTCGAGATCCATCTTTGCTCTCTCTTATTGATCGTCTGCAATCCGGCACCCTCGACCCTTCTCTCAACATGTTCTTGCTTCAGGATAACGTTCTTTACCGCCGCAACATGCACCCCGACGGCGCAGAACTCATGCTCGTTGTCCCGCATCATCTGCGCAGGGATGTCCTTATCCAGTTTCATGACGCCCCCACTTCCGGGCACTTAGGCGTCTCCAGAACTTATGATCGCATACGACGACGCTTTTTCTGGAAGGGCCTTTATCGGTCCGTTCGCCGCTACGTAACATCTTGTGACCTGTGTCAGCGTCGGAAGAAACCTGCGACTCTACCCGCTGGTCTCCTTCAGCCAATTGACGTTCCAGCCGAGCCATTTTATCGAGTGGGCCTGGACTTGCTGGGTCCCTTTCCAATTTCCACGAAAGGCAACAAATGGATTGCAGTAGCTACGGATTATACCACTCGATTTGCAATTACTCGAGCGTTGCCAACCAGCTGCGCCACAGACTGTAGCCAACTTCCTACTGTACGACGTCATCCTCCAACATTGTGCTCCACGTCACCTATTCACAGACCGCGGTCGCTGCTTCCTGTCTCGTGTGGTTGACGATCTACTTCGATCATGTGCTACTCATCACAACTTCATGACCTCATATCACCCTCAAACTAATGGACTCACCGAACACTTAAACCGTACACTGACCGACATGCTTTCCGTGTACGTTTCCGATGACCACCATGATTGGGACGTTGCGCTCCCGTTCGTCACATTTGCATACAACTCATCGCGTCATGAAACTGCCGGCTACTCACCCTTCTATCTTCTCTTTGGACGCCATCCCTTACTACCCTTTGACACCTTGCTCCCTTCTGATCCGGCCCCCACGTCCACGACTTCCTATGCGCAAGATGTCATCACGCGTGCGCTCGTCGCGCGCACAGTCGCCCGCGCTCGGCTCACGTCATCGCAGACCGCACAAAAGGCCATCTACGATCTTCGACACCGGGATACTGATTTTCCACCGGGCTCTCTCGTCCTTCTCTGGCTCCCATCTCGTCGCGTCGGCCTGTGTGAAAAGTTAATGTCGCGGTACGTCGGACCCTACCGCGGGCTGCGCCAGGTGACTCCTGTCACCTATGAGATATCTCCCATGGCATCCACCTCATCGACTGTCGCACCGCGAACTGACATCGTACATGTTTCCCGCCTCAAACTTTACAACTTTGATAATCCATTTTGATCACAACAAGCACCGGGACGGTGCTTCATCGGCCGGGGATAATGTCACGAGCAATGGCAAAGACAAAGACATTGTAGTGGGGCTGGGTCAGAGGCTCTCTTGTCGGACTGAAAACCTGCTGGAACCTGTGACTCTGTGCAGTCTTGACTAGGCAAGCGCTAGCCGTTCACGGTTAATTAAATACTCCCCGTAACAATATTGTCACGGGAATATTCCTCAAGAGGAGCGTCGATGAAGAAGACGTTTATCGATCTGGCGCGCTCTCGCCCATATGGTTCAGCGCTTCATCGCCTTGTAAATATATTGTAAATACGTTTTACTGTGGCGTCTGCCTCCCCGTAACATCTTGGTGGAGGTGCTGGGTATAACGCAAGACGGAGCTACGCAGCGGCCGCCAAGTCGCCACGCTCGGCATGTCTACTGGCGGTGAAACTGCGTCACTGGCAGCCGCCATGCCAGCCGTTTTCCTGGCTCCACCCCGTGACCCTGGGACCTTTTCTGGCACTGATGGCGAGGACGTCAACGAGTTGATTCGCCTCTATGAATGCGTCAGCGCACATTACAGTTGGGACCCGACCTTGATGTTGGCGAACGTTTTATTTTATCTGAAGGGAACTGCGAAGGTCTGGTTTGATAACAACGAAGAGGTCATCACGAGCTGGAGCTTATGTAAGGCTCAACTTCGGGAGTTGTTTGGCCAACCTGCAGGCTGCCAGCGTGCTGACAAAAAAGAACTTGCCTCGTGTGCGCAGACGTCTACTGAGTCGCACCTGACGTGCATTTAGGATGTGCTGGCCCTTTGCCGGAAAGTTGACGCCAACATGACAGAAGCCGATAAAGTCGCGCATGTGCTGAAAGGGATCGCGGATGATGCGTTTCAACTGCTCGTGTTTAAAAACTCGTCGACAGTCACTGAGATTCCCACTGAATGCCGACGCTTCGAAGAAGCTAAAAGGCGACGTATTGCCCACCACTTCGCCCGCCTCCCGAACACGGCAGTGACAACCTGTGAGGACGTTCGTATGACAACTCAGTCTTCCACGTCGGAGACTATCGCCCGAATCGTTCGACGCGACATTGAAGCCGCATTGCCTGCGCATTTCATGTGAGGCGTGCCCAGTGAGACCCAACCGACCATTTCACTGATACAATCTGTTGTTCGTCAAGAACTGGCAAACGTGGGCCTTCAAAACATCTGCTCTGTCAACCGTCCTGACCTTTACCCTTCGGCCGGCTTCAACCCTATCTAACGCCATTGTCCTACTCCAAATTATTGTGAAGCTAATGTGTGGAGGGACACCAGGCGATAAGCCAATGTGCTTCCGATGTGGACGTGTTGGACACATTCGGTACTGCCGAAGTTCTTGGCCCTCGCCTACTCCACCAAGCTTCTCTAGCTTCCACTATCCGCCCCCAAGTCAAACCCAGGTACCATCCCAAGCTGAACTAGAAACATTTGCTGATAACACTAGGAACTCCGCCCAGTACAGCCGCTCGCCCTCACCACGACGCCGACCTTCTCGTTCACCTCCACCACGCGGTTCCCCGTCCCCGTCCTACGCCCGGCGTTTTCCTTCGGAAAACTGACAGCTGCAGCTCCTGGAGGTGACGCTGCTGTAACGACCTGCCCTCGAATTCCTCTGTTGACGCTCCCTACCAATCAGAACCTGATCGACGTTGAAGTGGATGGCCTATCTGTTAAAGCTTTGATTGACACCGGCGCCCATATCTCTGTTATGAGCTCTCACCTCCGTCAACAGTTGAAGAAAGTTATGACCCCTGCGCCATCACCTGTTGTACGTGTGGCCGACGGTGGTACGTATTCCGTAGCTGGCCTCTGTACCGCACGTGTCAGTGTTGCCGGCCATCAAACTTCTGTTTTTTTCACCGTCCTCGCCCGCTGTTCCAATGACGTCATCCTCGGTCTTGACTTTTTATTCACCCACTTCGCCCTCATCGACTGTTCGCTGGTACCCTCCTCAGACCTGAGAGTAATGGCACGGAGAAATAACTTTGACCAAGTCCTTATACTTACTTTTGTGTTGCATAGAACCCACAAAAAATTATTTTGAATGTGCGCAGAGCCTAACA
This sequence comes from Dermacentor silvarum, assembly GCF_013339745.2. Lineage (NCBI taxonomy): Eukaryota > Metazoa > Arthropoda > Arachnida > Ixodida > Ixodidae > Dermacentor > Dermacentor silvarum. The sequence goes on from NC_051155.1 coordinate 77,664,404, forward strand.
ACAAGTAATTGTTTGTTCCCCTGCAGGGACACTGGGTCTATCCTTAGGCATTGCTAGAAATACGTATGCATTTTTGTGTATTTGGAAAGGGCCTCAAATAATTGTTTCGAGGATGAACTTTAGAGAAAGAAAGATTAAATTGATTTTTATTAGTTCTGGGGACACATTTAGAGCACAACAAAATTACTTTTGGGACGTTCTTAACCCCCCACACCAGTTAGTCAAGCTATCAGCGCAATTCCTTTGCGACAGAACTCACGAATGGAATTCATAGAAGCAGTCTCTTCCAACTTCTATGCAAAGGTACATGTCGCACCGAGCACATCTGTGGCGTGTCTTCATGCTGCAGCCAGCGTTCCGGCACCTCGCTCCATTTGGTAGGTCGTCCTTCATTGGCAAATGCAGTGCGTCTGTTTTGCGGAAATGTTCTGATGGCAGAGCTTTTGGCCTCTTCCTTGGTGGGATGTCTAGGTCGTCTTCATCTTCTTGACGAGTTGCAATCACCTTCTGCCATATCAATGCTTCGGCCACGCAAAGCTTGAAATCAAGGTACTCCAGAATGTTTTTTCTTTGGACACCCTCTGCCTTCTTGTCTGCTCTGTACTGAAGCCAGCTGTTTACGCAAGCAAGATCAGACATGTGAAGAATTGTACGCAGTGTCCACCTGTTCGTGCGGCTCCTTTGAGCATACAGGGAGAGCATTCTGTCAGCTAAGTCAACACCACCCATATTTGCATTGTAGTTTCTGATGATGGATGGGCGCGGGACATCCAGAAACTTCTTGTCTTTCTTGCACCATCTTTTGCACTTATCTTCAGGCTCCACTCCAAAGGCGGCCGACAGCATCACAATGGGCTTTTTGTCGACCCATTTTGTGCAAGCAAGCGTGCTGTCTTGTCGCAGTCGCTGCTCCGAAGTGCCCCGAGATTTCTTCAACAAATCCTTGTCATTTGTGAAATGGGCCTCTTTTGGCATTCTGTTCTTCATCAGAGTGCCGGTGCCAAAAATGCCCTTCTTCATGAGCTCATCCATCAAACCGACCGAAGAAAACCAACGGTCACAGTAAAGCGTGGAGCATGCAGGCACTGTCTCAACCAGCTTCAAGACTGAGTTGCCCGATATGCCAAGGCCAAAGTCTGGAAATGTCTCTTTGCCTTTGTAAATTGCAAAATCATAAATCAACCCGTCCTTTCCTGCGAGAACAAAGTTTTTCAGGCCCACAGGATTTGGTTTGTTAGGGATATACTGCTTCATAGGACAGCGCCCTGAAAATGGGATGACTTGTTCATCCACACAGAAGCAGTTGGGTCTTTCCAAGCCCAAGCAGCCCTTTCGCACCATCTCAACGAAAGGCGCAACCTTCCAAAGTCTCTCGCTCTTCTTGTCGTCATCACTGATGTCATCGTCAAGTTGGCAGCACAGGTTAGATCGCAGTAAGAAGAAACGATCCCGTGGCATGGTGTCGGCTACTGAGCTAACAGCCAGGCCCTTCTTCCAAAAAAATCGTATTCTTGGATAGCCAATCACTCCCATCAGCATGGAACAACCCAGAAACTGTTTGACTTCCTGACCAGTGATTTTAGATATGATTCCACGCTCTCTCAGAATTCTCTGGTTTGTTTTGTCGGCCATTTTTTCGAGCATGTTGTCATCTACGTACTGCTTGTAGTAGTCGGCAGGCGAGAACTCCAATCTAGCTTCCGAAAAAACACACCCCGTCTCGAGAACAGGCACATTGTTTGCTGGTGAAGAATTGGCTGCCTTCCACATAGGACGCCTTTGCGAAATTCCTATGCCGCTGGAGCCGTCGTCGTCACTATCAGAAGATGAACCAGCATACTCCTCAGTGTCGGAATCATACGCGGCATTCACGTCGTCAACGTCGTCTTCATTCTCGGAGTCCGAAATATCGGAAGTTTTCCGGTCGCAAATTGATTGCAATACTTCGTCTGCCTTCTTGGTGGATAAGCCTGAAGTTACAAAGCAACGGGAAGTTAGACTTAAATTCCCACTGGTAAACTTTCATAAAAAAGAATGTGCTAGTCGGCCATCTGACTTCAATATAAACACGCACATGAACCCAATGTCCCTGTGCGAGGACACTAAACTTAGTAAGCTGCGAAGGTCTCAATAAAGTCAATGGTTTTCTCTAAACGGTGTCAATGTGTTTTCCAGGCATAAAACCTTTGCACTCCGTTGCAATTTTTTAAAATGAAAAGCGTTAAGACCAACGATAAAGCGACTTACCTGGTCGTCTCGCATAAAACGTGCTGGCGCTGATTGCCGCCATGTTTTTTCCGAGCGGGAAAGAGAAATTTCGCCGAGCTCAAGGTAGATGGCGCCACAGACCTTGTCCTCCTAGAGGGACATTGGTTCTCTCCGCTGCAACAGCCGTTGTAGTTTTCGTCGCCTGTGAACCAATGTCCCTGTGGGGGGACAAATGGTCTGAGGAGGGTACGGTACAACTTGACCTACCAAGTGTAGTTGATCAACCCGGACCGATCACAAGCCGCCTCTTTTCTGCTCAGCACATCCGTTTGCCGCCACAACTTGTGTTGCTGAGACGCCCTCCCCACCAGTACCTGATGGTGACTATGTGCTCGCTCCCATCACTGCCGTTATGTGGACGCACAGTGTTGGCATTCCTCGCACTGTGATAACTCTACGGGACAATCTTACTCGTCGTCCTGTGGTGAATTTCGGACTGTGCTCACAAGTGCTCCCACAGGGAATTTCCCTCGCTTTGTTGACGCCCTCCTACGAGTACGTTATCTTGGCCTTGTCTCCACCTGATGTTTCTCGCTCGTGCACCGCCGATATCCCGTCTGCTTCACGAGATCTGTATCCTACCGACCTGAACAAAATGATCGCTGCAGACCTTTCGCCCCATCAAGCTGACGATCTCCTTCGCCTGTTCTTCTCTTGTAGGGACGCCTTTGACCTTTGTGACCATCCTCTGGGTAAAACCTGCGCTGTCAAGCACCGCATAAACACTGGCGATGCCCATCCAATCCACCGACGACCATATCGATTATCTCCAGCTGAGCGCCACATCCTTCAAAAGGAGGTCAACCAGATGCTCGCCAAAGATATAATCGATCCTTCCTGCAGCCCTTGGGCTTCTCCTGTGGTTAGGGTTAAAACAAAAGACGACAGTTGGAGATTTTGCGTGGACTACCGACATCTTAACAAGATCACCAAAAAAGACGTGTACCCACTCCCACGCATAGACGACGCCCTGGATTGCCTTCACGGCGCCAAGTATTTTTCTTCAATCGACCTTCGGTCAGGGTACTGCCAGATAGCCGTCACTGACATGCACCGTGAGGAGACAGCTTTTGTTACCCCTGACGGCCTTTATCAGTTTAAAGTCATGCCCTTCGGCTTATGCAACGCCCCGGCCACCTTCGAACGCATGATGGACACTCTCTTACAAGGTTTTAAATGGTTCATTTGCCTGTGTTATCTTGATGACGTCATTGTGTTTTCACTGACATTTGTAACACATCTCGACCGACTTTCCTCTATTGTTTCTCTGTTTCGCAAAGCCAGCCTACAACTTAATTCATCTAAGTGCCACTTCGGACATCAGCAATTTCTCATGCTGGGTCATCTCGTCTACTCAAGCGGTGTTCGCCCCGACCTTGACAAAGTTCGAGCCGTGCAGAATTTCCCCGTTCCGACTTGCACAAAAGAAGTTCGTAGCTTTCTGGACCTATGCTCCTCCTTCCGTCGTTTTGTCAAGAATGTCGCGGAAATCGCACGCCCTCTCACGAATTTACTGAACAAAAGTGTCTCGTTTTATGGGGGTGCTGCAAAGGCTACCGCCTTCTCTATCCTCATCACGTCGCTCACTACACCACCTGTGCTGGCTCATTTGGACTGCACCGCTCTAACAGAACTCCGCACCTATTCCAGCGGCCACGGTATCGGCGCTGTTTTGGTCCAGTATCAGAATGGGCATGCCCGTGTTATCGCCTATGCCAGCCGCCTCCTTTCCCCAGCTGAAAAGAACTACTCCATCACCGAACGGGAGTGTATTGCCCTCGTTTTGGCGGTGGGCAAATTCTACCCCTACTTACATGGCCGGTATTTCACCGTCACTACCGATCAACATGCACTTTGCTGGCTTTCGTCCCTTAAAGATCCCCCAGGGCCTCTTGATCACTGGGCACCGCGGCTCCAAGAGTACACCTTCCCTGTTTATTATAAAGTCTGACCGATTGCACAGGATCGCTGTTTGTCCCGCAATCCCGTGGAGCCCCCTGAAGCATCCGATGACACGCCTGCCTGTATACTCTCTCTCTCCGCCTTGAGCTACATCGGGGATGAACACCTGCGTGATCCCATCTTACGTGAGCTTATTCAGAAGCTGGATTCCGCAGCACCCGATCCGTCTCTTCAACTCTTCGTGCTTAAAGACAACACATTATATCGCTACAACGTCCTTCCGGAGGGACGCGAGCTGTTGCTCGTCATTCCTAAGCATCTGCGCTTGAGCGTTCTTTACCCGCTCCATGACGCCCCGACCGCTGGTCCCCTTCGAGTTTCCCGAACCTACGACCGCGTTCGGCGTCGCTTCTTCTGGCCCGGTCTTTACCGCTCCGTTTGTCGCTATGTAGCTGATTGTGAACCCTGCCAACGCCGAAAGAAACCACGAATGCCTTCTCCTGGCCTCCTTCAGCCCCTTGATGTCCCGTCTGACCCTTTTTTCCCAGTTGGCCTTGAACTCCTCGGTTCCATCTCTGCCTCTACTTCTGAAAACAGATGGATTGCCGTTGCTACGGACCACACCACTCGATACGCAATTACACGCGCCCTCCCTACCAGTTGTACTACGGACGTCACTCATTTCCTGCTCCACGATATCATCTTGCATCACGGAGCCCCTTGTCAATTCCTCACCGACCGTGGCCGCTACTTTTTCTCCAGAGTTATCGATGACTTGATTCCCTCCTGCGCGACAAAACACAAATTTATGACGGCTTACCTTCCGCAAACCCACGGGTTGACCGAACGCTTCCACCGGACGCTAACTGACATGCTTTCTATGTATGTCTCTTTTAACCATCATGACTGGGACGTTGCATTGCCCTTCGTTACGTTTGCCTACAATTCCTCCCGTCATGATACCGCTGGTTTTTCACACTTTTATCTTCTATTTGGCCGCGACTCAAAGTTACCTTTTGACACGATCATCCCCGTTGCCATCCATTTCCCCACGGAGTATGCCCGCCATGCCATTTCCAAAGCTGACGAGGCACGCCAAATAACTCGCCATCGCCTTACTACATCGCAAGGACACCAGAAGCACCGCTATGAATCCCGTCATCGCAACGTTATCTACACTCCAGGTATATCCTTGTGCTTCTATTGACTCCGACTCAGCGTGTTGGACTCTCCGAAAAATTCCTTTCTCGGTACTCCGGACCCTACCGTGTCTTAAGGCGTGTAGCCGACCTCATTTACGAGATTGGCCCTCTCGCGTCTTCCTCTCCCTCCGTCTCGCCCCCTACAGACGTTGTCCACGTATCCCGCCTTAAACCCTACTGCTCGCCCACACCACAGCAAGCACCCTCACGGTGCTTCAGCGGCCGGGGGTCATGTCACGGGACTTTTCCTCAAGAGAAGCTTCCATGAAGAAGACGTTTTTTGATCTGGCGCACTCTCCCCATTATGGTTCAGCGCTTCATCGCCTTGTAAATATATTGTAAGTACGTTTTATTGTTCCGTCTGCCTCCGCGTAACATTATTGTGTCCATCTTCGATTAAATATTCTGTCTTCTCATACCGCATTTCCCGGGGACATGACTTGCAAGGTCCATCTAACTTCATTGCTAGTTATAGAAGGAGCTTCTGTACCCTGTTCATCGTGACTTTCAATAAATGTTGCTAGGCTGCTCTGAGTACTGTACAGGTCAATATAGAATTATTCGGCTGCTTTTACTTTACCATGGAAATTACTGATCACATTACTCTGCTTATCTTTCACTAGAAAAATCTTGCCCTGTCCTATGCCAAGTTTCTTTCACGGTGATTTAATGCTGCAGCCAGTTTTTACTTCTTCCTCAATCTTTCTGACCCTATAACTTCGAATATATTTTTCGAATTTCTAATTCGAAGCAGAATTGTTGCTATGCAATAATAAATTAAGCTACCCTTCTTGCACCCATGACAGAATAGAAAGGGGCAAATAGAGATAAGCAAACATTGAGTTATAGGAGTAGCTTTTCCCTTTGTAATATCGAATACCTCCGTACTACGGCAAGTGCTTGGTAAGCCGTAAAGAACGCAGAAAAGTGAAACTGGTGGCTATGCTCGATATACGTTTTCGCACCAGCACCCTGTGACTTCACAAACTCTGATATGTGCTCATAAAGGTCACTTTACAAAACCTCCGTCTAAACTCTGCAAAAAGCAAATATTAGGAATTTTAATAACTCTTACAGCGAAAAAGTCATATAACAAAATATTACCGAAACATTTGTCAAATGGACATCCCCGGAAGCATTGCTTGCACGTTAAACCTTGAAGGAGGAGCTTGGCGTCTATTTCGTTAGTGAATAGCCTTTCCTCTAACGTTCAACAAACATCATAGCTTCTTAGATTTATTCGCCAGTTGGAATTTATGCGCTATTTTTCTTTATTTTTCTTATGGCAAAACGTACGATGGTAGAGAGGCCAAGCAAGCACGCAATTATTTCCTGAATGTTTCTGTAATATTGTACAAATGCGTTTACGGAGCTTTTTCTGTGAGTGGCGCAACAACTGCTCTCCCTTTACGCAGGTACTGCAATGGAGAATCGTTTGTTCGTTTGTTTGTTTGTTTGTTTGTTTGTTTACTTTATCGTTTTCGTGTTTCTTTTTCTCCTTTTGCCTTGCGCATTGTTCTCTCAGCGTATCGACCGAATACACGTCACCAACCCGTCAGGCAACATTAAGGTTAAAGTGAAGCTCCCTCCGCGAAATTTCGGCGTTTGGCTGTTTCTCCCTAATTACCATCGCAGTGCAACTCCAAGCAAGCGCTCTAAGCCTGGCGAAACAAATTCGTGCTGACATTCCAACAGAGGACATCAGAAAAAAAGGGGGATTTTCTAAGGCCGCCTTTTCTAACCGCGTGTGTACTGTATACGCGTACGCTTACATTCATTGCACCTGATTAAACCAGCGCTACGCGAACTTAGATAACTAAGTGTTCAAGGGTACTACATCAATGACGTATCAAGGCCAAACTAGCATTAGAAATAGCTTGTAAGCTTGGCACTTTCGTAAGAAGAACAGATCAAAATTGTAATTTCTTTGTGAACGAAAGAGAAAGTAGCAGTACGCGAATACCTATGTTAGCCCGCAGCTGCGATCACTAAATGAGTTTCACATAAAAGTAGGAGACCAAATACACGGTAACTTTGGAAAACACGATTTATATACATTTTTATATTGTACATGTTGTCGTGACCTATTCATGTTTGCGTTGTTCTTGTGCTCTTATAACATTTCCTTACTCCCCCCTCCTTAGCTTTTTCTTCTGGGATAGCCGGCCCTTTCTGTGGCTATACTTCCCATGTTTAAGATTTAACAAAGAAGAAGCCGCATAACTATGAAACAATATCAAGATTGAGCAGCGGACAGATACAGTATGAGAAGGGAGGAAGAAAACCAAAGGCAGCGATGTTTACACAGTTTTTCAACGGTACGTCTGACTAAAACAATTCGGTCAGAATCCATCTCACTAATAATGTCAAAGGTAATGCTGTTATCATTGAAGCAATGTAGCGAAGCACCGTATTGCCACCACGGAAACGCGTCGTGTACATGGCATACACCTCTCGCGTTTCCCACTGCATACACTGCTCCATCTAGCAGTGCTGGCACAAATTCCACGTGGGGTTGGTTTATAATGGACTAACCAAGTTAGCGGGAAAATGGTTAGTGACAAAGATAGCCAGCGGAAAGGGCATGGAGTAGCCTATGTGTACTAACCGCGGTAAAACTCTGGATTTGATGGGGCTTCTTCCTGATGCTAGAGAGTATTTAGCATTTAGCATTTATGTTTAACAACACTAAACCACTATTGAACATGGCTGAAAGGATCACTGATGCACTGCGCCAGTCAACAACGCAAGAAGTACGCACCACATGTTCGATGCGAATATTGACCTAGGTTATCGCCCATTTGGGACGACTGCCTGAGTGAATGAGTGCATCCCGTGCCAGGAAGAACTCATACTGGTCGAGTATTGAGGCTATGATGGGAAATATATACCAGCAGTGCTGCGTCTCTATGCATCGTTTGCGTATATGAATCGAGTGTACATTAGCTTAGGAGACATGTACTCTCCATCTGTTTTAAAGGGTTAGTATTCTAAGGGAACTTCACAGACTTTCCTGAGGGAATCCATCCATTCATTCATCTCCATCCATCCAAGTGCGCCTCGCGCACTCGTGACGTGGCGCCGCAGCCAAAGCGAAGTTAGGTCCCGTTTCGCTCCTACAGACACCACCGGCTCTTTCGCTCAATGGGCCATTTGACCCTTTCGCATCACAAAGAATAATCGCAAAGGACAAGAGGAACGCGGTCATAATGAAACACAGAGCGCTATGGGGATACAGTAGGCTCGAGGGGCTTCGGGGTATGTGGAAAGGTGAAATATGGTTCCAGTACTTACATTTGGAAATGCGATTGCGTGCTTGAAATCAGGGGTACAATTAGGACTCTATGGTAACCAAAGGTCAGCGGGACGCCTCGCATTGGGAGCTCACGGGAAGACTACAAATGAAGCTGTACAGGGTGATATGGTCTGGAAAAGTTTTGAATTGAGGGATACTCAGAACGAAATTGATTTCGAAGAACGAGTGAGGAATATAAAAAAAGTTAATCGGTTGAGAGAGGGCTAAGATATTTGTACAGGAAAAGCGCTGACCCACATGCGAAGAAAATAACTACGAAGCTTACCAGAAAGTATGCGAGTGGTATAGTAAACAACATGGCAACAAAGAACGTCAAACGCAAAGTGAGAGAGGCTGCGACAATCTCCTGCGTGGCGGAAATGGAAAAGAAGCCTGCTATGAGTAACTACGTAAGAGGTAAAACCCTAAATTAGAAAAGCAACAATTCATGATAAGCTTTACTTTTCGTTACTTGATAACGCTTTACTTTTCGAATCGCAAGCAGGATGTCTTAGAACGTGAGTTATAAAGCAAGGTACACGAAGGAAGAAAAAGCATGTGCTTTCTGCGGTAAAGCTATGAAACGATAGAACAGGTTTTATTAGAATGTGAAGATACCTACCCAGCTGTCAGTTTAGGCCCCTCTGGCCTTCTTGAAACCCTTGGGTTCGGATATAGCAGGGGGAAGTAAACATGTCCGCAACAGAGATAGTAAAAGGTGATTAGAGGCAGAAAAGTAGGCAGACCACAAACAATGGAGGCGTGCAAGATCAAAGTTCCTAATTTACGTTCAGAACGTTTGATGCGTGGATCTTCTTGCAAAAGTTTTGTTTTTAGGTATTTAAAAAGGGACAGATAGGAAATTCGGCAAAATAAGAACAAGAGCTTGGTGGCGCAACCCACGGCCCCGTTTCAAAGGGTACGCTCGTAACATGCGTTCCTCCGTCCATCCGAAGCCCATGAAAAAGAGGAATGAGAATTGAACAGCGCGAACAAAACAAGAGCACGAAGAAATAAATACCACAGACAAGCGCTGACTGCCACCTGGAAGTTTACTTGAAGTTCACCAGCATTTTTGTACCTTTCCAAGCATAGGCATGCGTACACCAGTCATATATACACCAGGAAAATCACATTCTTTCATGCAAAAAAAACGTATTTCTATTTCCGACGCAGCAAGAGAGGGAGTGCTTACACATTTGTCGTCTTCCTTTCGAATATGATATCATATTCGAAAAGAAGAAGATAAATTGAGCCATATATATGGCTCAATTATTTTCTTTACCTTCTTGCTTTTTCTTTTAGCTATGAACTTAGTCTTTTCAAACATGGGAGTGCATGCACACTTGTTACAATGCCTCGCTCAACGGCTTCCATGTTCATTCTTTACATTACTGCAGTGCTGACGAGCTCTGTCATCGAAAGACTGCTGTGTGGCCTATACAGGGTGTCCCAACTGTCATGCATCAATATTTTAAAATGTGCAAGTGCTATTGTAGCTGGACAGACCCAAGATAATGTATTTTCCCGTCACTTGGAGATACTCAGATAATTTTTGCATTCCACCTAATGACATAATTAGTATCATATAATTAATCAACTTCTCAACTAGTATAAATATATGAAAAGTGTCAATGAGAAAATTGTAGAGCAACATGAAAAACTCCCGATACAGCTTTCTGTTGCTCAATACTTGCTACATAAGTGTTTTTTTTTTCGAGCGTGAGAAAGCTCGAGAATACATGCAAGGTGCCAGCCGCGCGGCAATTTGCGTGTATGAAAACAAGTTTCTCTTAGATCTGGTACGATATAACCAGCATACATGATCATCCAAAGAAAAACCACCGATTAATATCAAGAAACTGAATGCGGTTATTAAATTGAATGCGCCAGATTTCGTTTTGCCAAGCAGCAACTGGCTTTCGTAATGCATCGCGCCAGGATCACTCTCCCCCGTATAGCTGGAACACCGTCCCAAGTCTTCAAGTGCAGCTCTAAACCTTGATATCGCTGCCCATTTTTTTCTCTCCTCTCCCCGTTTTTTATTCCCTTCATTATTTCGGATTAGCGAGTGTACCTGCCGGCTCCCCACCCCCCAAGAGCATTTGTATTTTCTCGCATTTGTTTAGACAACGAGTTCCTGCGCACGCTCGGGCACGACACTCTTATGCTGTGACGCCGACTTTTTTAGATGCTCTCTTCGGGAGTTTGCTAAGCAGAAATTGAGGAGTACCTTAGGGAACTGCTTCCTCTGAGAGAAGCCAGACATCAGACCATCCGAGGCTACTGCAGGGGAGCCCGCAGCCCTCATTGTCATTTTCAAGCGTTCTTTCTTTTTTATTTTGCTCGCGATTTCTTCAGATCCTACCTGCACCCTTGGCCTTGATCTTTCCACTTGCACACAGTCCCCCCTGTCTCCGGATTGAAAAACAATTTTCGGCCCCATCGTATGGGTACAATGACACGTATGCATGCTTCAGGTAACCGCTTCTAATATATTACGAGCGAAATTTGAAATAAAAACTGAAATAGTACAAAGGGTAGAAGTTGCAAATGAACACTTCAGTACAACCAACTACCGCCAGAGCTCCGCATTTCACCCCCCCCCCCCCTCTTTCCCTGGCCGCTTGGCGCGGAATAGAAAAAACGATGTCGTTCGAGGTAGTGTATTTGTCATGGTCGTGACACGCCCTTAGCACGAAATGACTTGTCAGCGCTGTCCGTATTCCGTATCTCAGAGAATGCAGTGAACAATTGTGTAAATGTGCACGCGAATTGTTGCATGCGTGCCCGTGAATTTGATACGTTACTCCTCGAAACAAACACTGAAAGATGCACGTCAACACGCTTGATCGAAGGGACGGAATGATGACATACAGCTGTCGCTACAGGATAACATCGTAAACCCGGGAGATCGCGTCATCACAGCCACATGATGCCAATTTTGAGGAGAAAAAGAACGTGAGACGGGTGCAAGAATGTTGCAGGGCATAAAATTTACTCCGCGTGTCGTAATACTATAAAATTTAGATGCAGAAGAACCGTCTCACAGAAATGTTTTACCTATACTTTTTCTTTATTGGGAACGAAATCTGTTAAACCACCTTTTAACAAAGGTAGCATCTGTACATTTTACAGTTAGCAGTTTTCCTATTAAATTTAATTCCTATTTCTTGCAATAAACTTACAAACAAAAGCTTTGCGCCCGGACTGCCCAGGTTATGCAGGTATAGTCGTCGCTCTGTCGCTGCCGCTTCCTTCATTGGCTGTTCGGTAGAACTTTTCGGTAGGAAATCAACATACATAAATTAATGACCTCACCACATGATGTGCGTGCATGTTGATATGGATGTCATTCTGGCAGCAAGTGAAACTGGTGTCGCTATGATTTTAATTCTGGAAACAAGTTATAGGGGCATCGTTTTTTTCTTAATTTTCACAGCAAATGAACAAGCAGTTTCGCCGTTCAAATTAAGCCTAATTTGTGACAATGAAGGTATGACCGAAGCCCTACGATCTTTCTGTAACCCGGATGGCCTCTCCTCTAGTGAGAGCGGCATGGTGCTCCTTGGCTGCTTGCCTCCTCAATCGGCTCTTCGGTGGTAACTTTAGACGGATAGCAATATAAATGACCTAATGACCAAATCCTGATGACATAATGGCTCTCTTCCGTGCCTGTTTCAGGATAACAAAGCATTGACATATTCAATTATGCATGAAATTTTTTGTTTTGAATATTTGAGAAAAGGCTCCTCGAAAACGGTAACTTTGTTCATGATTAGTAGAGCCTATTGAAAACATCATGACTTGCATCATTTCATTGCACGCATTTCTAGCCACTGGTGCATATGTATGCACTGATTACGATACATATCATTGTAGTGAGATGCGAGAATTCAGCTACTCATCTTCTGGTGGCACGGCGTACTCTTCTGCAAATGGGCAGGCTCCCCAACGTCTTTTCCGCGTTCTGCCTACCGATTTTTCAATTTTTCTTTATGCAGGAAAAAAAGGGTGATCATAATTTGCTTCACTTAGAAACATTTGAACTAATCACTAAAGAAAAGGCAGGAAAAAATTACCGGATATCCACGAAGTGAATGATGATGAGTGGGCGAAGCACCGGGGGATCATTGGGATAACCGTGAATCCCCCATATATATATATATATATATATATATATATATATATATATATATATATATACAGGGTGTCCCAGCTATCACGCTGCCCGATTTTGAAAAAAGAGGAACGGTGTTACGCGAAGCAAACCTAATGCGTATTGTATCCAGTACAGTGGAGTAGCCGCCAGTAATTTTTTCATTGCTGCGATTTAATTAGCTAATTGTAAATAATTATCTAACTCGAGAAGTACTGCCCTAATTACCCAAGTGTCAATGAGGAAATTGTGGAGCGACATAAAAACTACCGATACAGCTATCTGTTGCTCAATACGTGCCACATAAATGTGTTTTTGCGAACGTGAAAGGAGCACGTGAATAGACACAGAATTGCCGCGCGACTTGTCGCTCGAGGCACTTTGTGTGTATTCGCGGGCTTCTTTCACGCTCGGAGAAACACCTTTATGTAGCACGTACTGGGCAACAGAAAGCTGTATCGGTAGTTTTTCATGTCGCTCTGCAATTTTCTCATTGACACTTTGGTAATTAGGACAGTACTTCTCGAGTTAGATAATTATTAGCCATTAGCTAATTAAATCTCAGCAATGAAAAAATTACTGGCGGTTACTCCACTGCACTGGCAACAGTACGCACTAGGTTTGCTTCGCGTAACGCCGTTCCTGTCTTTTTAATCGTGCTGCGTGATAGCTGGGACACCCTGTATATATATATATATATATATATATATATATATATATACATTACATGCGTACAGCATATACAGCACTTATATAGCCCTGGTGCACCGCAGCAAACTAGAGCTACGAACAACGGACGACGACGAGGGACAAGGCTCGGCCCTAAGGCGCTTCGCCCCTAAAACAAAGCTGCGACAAAGGAACATCGCAAACCACGCAAACAACACACACTCAAGACCGCACGCATCGAAACAAAAGTAAATGAAGAGATCTTGCGCTTGGTCTTCAAACATTGTACTGAACTTGCTTACGACTGTCAGGAACAGTCTCTCAGGAACAGTCGACTGCCTGACCTTCGGCCGGTGTCACTGCTGACCACAAGGGTTTCTTTCTGAGGGGAACGAAATAATCAATCACAGTCTGCGAAATGTTCGCAGCAGTGGTAGTACGTCCGACCCACCCGCTCTTTCCGATGCGCCGGAGTAATCTAGCCAGGCAGCATAACTAGATTAAGACAGTTCACACAGGTGCCATGGTCTAAGCCTCGTTAAGCATAGAATGGAGGGGTGGTGGCCTCGACAGGTATAGATTCGCCAAATTCCGCTGGAACAACGGGGATCGTTTTTTTAATTTATTTTTAGCATTTCGCGATGAACCAAATTTATTGAAACAAAACAGTACTAATGCAAGGCTGGTGACGTGTGGTTTTATTCGTGACAATAGAGAATCGTTGCAAGCTCACTGGGTGCCTTGAGACACAGCACTGAGTGAGCGCGAGCATCACCTAGTTTGTCAGCAAACCTGGTTTTTTCGATCGCGCGTGTCATTGTATGTGGCCAAAATTTATTATTGACACAATACGAAAGAATAAAGTTACCGTGATTTGAGCGAACCTATAAACTGTATGTTAACCTAGGCATTCCCCAAGCAGAGGCACGAAACTACTCCAGGTCCTTTACGGTTTCCGTGACTGCTTGACAATTTGTTTAAAAACCCTACGTTTCGGAACCCAACCGGCTCCTTCTTCAGGGTTGATTCGGTGTGAAGCTCTGAATCGTGGGGTTTAACGCGACAGCGTTTAGGCCCCCGTGTCGCAGAGAATCCGGTGTCGGCGCCGGCGTCGGCATTGGCGCCCGCGGCCGAGAAGGTTATCCCCAACCACGTTTACGGTATGCCACACTATTCTATCATTACTGTTGCTCATACCTTGTCTTGCATTCTTGGCAAAACTATTCCTCGGAATTTTGAGAATGACAATCCACAAACAAATGTCACGAAACAAAACACCCACAGCGCATGCCTTTTATGTTAAATCTTCTCATACTGAAATATTTAAATTGCGAAACAAAAACGGAAACCAGACATTGATGTAATTTCTTTGGCGCGGTTGTGCACAATCTCCAGGATCGGCCCACGCAAGAGGCCGCGTTTCTACCAGAATGCTCGCCTACGTGCATAGCGTTCGGCACCAGTGTTTGCCAGTAACCATTACGGTTGTATAAGCTGCAGTGGTCGGGAACCATGAGTAGCAGTCAGGGATCTTTGAATGCTATCGCGTTCCACTCTTAAAAGCGAAGCTTAAGCGTTCTCCCAATTTTTAAAAATAAGTTTGGTTGGAGTTTCCTTCGATGTTTAATTCAGTTGTCGGCCACCATGCAGATATCTGACCAATCTTCACTTACGACTTCCTTCATAGCATTTTGTTAGAAATCGTGTGAAGAACCGAAATAATAATTTTCACTCAAGAAAATATTCAGAAAGCAATAAATGTAATTGCAATTATTAAGCGTGATATGTAAGTCTCATGCTTAACAGTGCGTATTCCCAATCGTAGGGGTTGGAATTACGCAGTTTAGATTACGGTGGTTAGGACCACGGTGGTTGGGATTGCAGCTGTCGGGATTACGCGCTAGAACGCAGCTGCGTTGCTACTGCGTTGAAGCCCAGCCGTGGTCACTCGTCATTGAGCTGAGCGCCAACGTGCGCGTTAGGGGTCATGTTGCACAGCATGCCATCCAAGTGCTCTCGCGGAAAAACCGCGTTTGGGGGGCTATAACACGTGTATTGTGATAGCAATTATAGGCTCCGTACAGTGAACAGGCGGCGCTACTGCGCAGCAGCGGTGCCACGATGCTCAGCGCCGCATGTGGCAGGCGGCGAGAAACTGGGAAGGTGAGAAGAGCGCGAGATTTCGAAACTACGTATACACGTCTCCGAAAGCCGCACGTGTATCCGCGATCCGCCGTCCTTTTAGGGGCGAAGCTCCTTAGGGTCGAGCCTTGTCCGCCGTCGCGCCGTTGTAGCCACGCTAGTACTCGCCGCTCCCGCTAGAGGCGCAGCTGTGCTCTTTCTCTCTCGTTCCCGACGCGCGCTCTCTCTCTAGTCCGTAGCTAGCGGCGCAGCGGTGCACAAGGGCGTTCGTGCCCGACGCGCGCTCTCTTTCTCTCTCATTCCCGACGCGCGCTCTCTTTCTCTCTCGTCCATAGCTCTGATTTACCCGAATGATCCCCGGTGCTTCGCCCACTCATCATCATTCACGTCGTAGATATTCGGTGATTTTTTTGTGCGTGTGTGTACGTGAAAGTGGAAGCGTGGTCCTCTGTGATGTCACTAATAGTTTTTGGGGGGTTCAGGTCTATTATAGGAATAGACGAGTACTTTCATGGTGCAACGTTAACCAGCGGAGACAAGCTCTACGCTGCTTCGCTTGTTACCTGTGTGAAATAAGTGGACGCTCAAGCGAAGTGCCGTTCGCAGCAGGGAAAGCAACTATACGAAATAATCAGGCCTTCACGTGAGTAAAGCCTACTGTTACACTAAAATTGAAGTCACTAAACTGCCACCTAGAAAACGTTGTAATTGTTCGATTTTTAATCGACGCCTCACTGTTGGCAATGCATGCCTCATTTCACTCGGCAAGTTGTACGCCGCAGCCTATCCTTTGATGTCACGCTGTTACTTTCGACCCGCCGCGGTGGCTTAGTCAGCTAAGGCATTGGGCTGCTGAGCACGAGATCGCGGGATTGAATCCCGGCCGCGGCGGCCGCATTTCGATGGAGGCGAAATGCAAGAACGCCCGTGTGCTTGCATTGTAGTGCACGTTAAAGAACCCCAGGTGGTCAAAATTAATTCGTATCCCTCCACTACGGCGTGCCTCATAATCAGAACTGGTTTTGGCACGTAAAACCCCATCAAGAAGAGAACACTGTTACTTTAGATTGTCATACAGCTCGATCTGGACCGCGTGCAGCTGCATGCTTAACTCGTAGGCTGTCAGCACAGTCATGTTGAGTGAGCTAAACTAACTTGATTCGAATTGTTCGACCGTGTGGCAGTGACCATGCTTGATCGAAATTAAGAAATGTAATCCGGATCGGGAGCGATCTTGATTGACAATAACTGTGTGACACCGCCGTGCTCTAACGTTGTGTACTTCGTCGTCGTCTGGCACGCCGCCAAACTAAAACGTTTGCGGTTTTAAAGCAGTTGTAAGCGGTCTGTCATATGGCTGACTGCTGAACACGAAACGGGGACTTACTTGCCGACGTAATCTGGGCATCTACGAGTCGCTTTGGGCGGCAAGTGAGACAAAGGAGCCCTTATTTATCCGGTATTTTTAATGCGTAAGCATTATTTGGCGAGTAGCCCAGCACAATCTCTCCGTCACGCGAAAAGTGTAATGCCTTGTATATGGTCCAGAAATGCGTAATTTGCGAAAATATTTAATCGTTATGATAGTGTAAATAAATGATGGGTAGCTTTATAAGTGATAATGAACCATTAAAAATTCATCAAATATCCAATGAATTGGGTTTATGCATACCCATGCGGATACATAGGCCTTCATAGAAAATGCATGGGGAAGCCTATGGTATGGGTGGGCCAAACTTAATTTTGGAGGTACGCATGCGCATAATTACAAAACTCCAGTGGAGTTTCTGTGTAAGCACAGTGTATTGCGTTCCGTGTCCAGTATTTTATATTTTAAGATAATCAACTGGCCCTAATATTTGCAAAACGTTGCAGCCAGATGTTTATTGCGAGAAAGTGGCGAGAATTTTACTGGATAATTACTGACAACTTTATCCCGGGCTGGCTTTCGTGGTGTTGACAGTCCTTACGCAGCAGTATCGCCGGTTCCACTTGCCTTTTTTTTATCACCTCCGTCAATTTCGACGCTTGCCGATGAAGCACATGTCATTGCACCATCGCCGGACGTACACAAAAATTAAGGGAGACTGGTGAACAATGTAAAACGGATTCAACCGTGGCCGGGATGAAGTGTAGTGCGCAGGAAAGCATACGCATCGAGCCGGCCGAGCTGCGCAGCCACCTTCCCAATACTGTCGCGTCGCTGCGGCAGATGGCGCCAGAGCAGCCGCAAACTTAGGGAGCCTACATGCAAGCGCTGTCTTAACAGCGCTTGCATGCAGGCTTCCTACGCAAACTCGACTGTACGGAGCCTATACGGACGTTCGAGGAGCCTGCAAACAGTGGGTGCCGGCGCCGTCGTTGTCGGGCTGTCCCACTGTTTCATGTGGAATTTGAATGCGGCTAGCGTATCTCGAGAAACGCGGAGGGCGTTTGACTGCAAGATAGAACGAAGTGAAGGCGACCCATCATCAGCATTATCAGCTCGAACGCCAAGGGGGCGGAGCAAAGGCAGCGTTCTGCCTTCCGCCGCTGGCATGAGCGACGTGCGCACGCTACTGTAAGCACACTGGTGTTCCTTCTGAACTGCTGCGTGCAGGCTGTGGTCCGTCCATAACGTTTCACTAGGGGCTGAATAACGTCGACGCTTTCCCGTCAATCTCACCCCATGCACCATCCAGATGCAATGCCTGCAAATCCAGTGGCGGCGCTCATCACACCAGCGTTCCGAGAAACCTAGTAGCAATCAGGGTGCTGTGCCTTGCGCCCAGCGGAAGTTTCCTTGCAAGCTGCGTTGCACGAGCATGTCGCACTCGAGTGTAATTGTAACAGCGTCGGAGGAATCAACGCGCAGAGCTCAGCCTTGCTATAGCGATCAATGCTCCACCCTGCGGGCGATACTCCCAAACTTTCGTTCAATTGAGGCATGGTGCAGCCACTGCCAGCCTCTAATATTTTCGTCAGGATTGCTACCAACCATCCTGAGCTTATAGTGATGCTGTGAAGAATGTGATAAGTACGAAATGATAAAGGCGAGCAGGTTATCCTTGACAGGGTGTTTTTCCTCGTTGCAGATAACATTTAATTATTCGAATCCATGTACACAGCAGAAATGGTTTTGTTGAAAAAGCCAGAAATGGAAACGCCATGCAAATCATATTGCAGAAGATACGTGTTTGACTGTCTAAGAATATGTTTATGACAGAAAAATGACATAATCAATAATTATTGTAAAAGGAAGGGATGGAATACAAATTCCCAAAGACGTAATTATGCAGTAAATGCACCTAAACATTATATCTTCTTTTAGACCTCTTAAAACTGATTAGTTGACACAAGTGACGTTTTTCTAAGCTACACTTCTGACGCCTTTTTGAAAAGTTAAGTGAAGAGAAAGATTATGCAATATTTTACTCCCACTTTGTAACTTCCGGTGGTTACATAACATTGATAACTCTTTCACTTGTGAAGTACAGAATTCGCAACCTTCTGGCTGAATTTTTTGCTTGCACATTGCGCGTTTTCCTAGAGTTATCAGTGTCTGGCGCACAAATAAATATTTTACCAGAATGTCTCTATACGTTTACTTCAAGTGCCGTATATGTCAATACCGTACTCGTACTCCCGGCAGTTTTCTACTAGGAACGAGCTTCTAGTTATGATAGACATTTCGGAATAAGAAAAGCCAAGTTGGAGAGCCAGGTCAAACTTGCTTGGAAGTATCCCGACCGCAGCAAATCTTCGCCGGGGGCGCAGACGATGCTAAATGTTAAAAGGTTGGTACTGCTTCGAATCGTTACCCAAAATAGTAAAGCTACTCACGATAGCTGTACTGCAAGCGACGCCAATGGAAATCGACGATTTCGCGCGGTTTTGCTCAAATAATTTATATGTAAGGTGTCAATGTATTTATAAATCATAATTTAGAGATGGGGTTCTTACATGACAAAACCATGATCTTATTATGAATCACGTCGTAGTGCGGGACTCCAGAATAATTTTCACCACGCGGCGCTTCACGAGCGGTTTTGCATTCCTTCCCCATTGTAATGCTGCAGCCGCGGTAGGTATTCAACCGGTGACCTCGAGCTAGGCAGCGCAACACCATTAGCCTTTGGGCTACCACGGCGGGTCGATGTCTGAATTGAAACAGTGTTGCTCGTAGGGTTGCCAACTCTTACTAAGACGAAATCGGGGCGGGAGGAAAGAGAGGGAAGGAGGCGGGTGGCGACGATTGACTGCCAGTGCCAGGAGCCACCAGTCCAGTGGCGTACCAACTGTGTCTCCAGTGGGGGGTCAAACCGCAGACGATGTGTGACTATCTCTCTCTCTCGATATAATATATATATTATATATATATATATATATATATATATATATATCGAGAGAGAGATAGTCACGGCATGCCGATAGTCAGGCATGCCGACTAAGAGGCAAGCACGGACAAGAAAGAAGTGCGCGTGCTTCTCCGCCTGCTTGATAGCCAGCTCCCAGCGCCGTGCTTTTCATTGGCCGCTACCCTGAATAAACGTCGCGTCGCCCGTTCTCGCACAAGGCCCGTGACAAAGTGGCGGAGGTGCTGCGTATTCCTCACCCATGTCGCAGACCCCTTCTGGCCGTGGAACCACTACCCCAGTGCCAATTGATACGCCGGTCCATCGAGCCAGCCGCAGGATCCGGGTACTACCTCCTGAAGACCCCGCAGCGCTTCAGACCACCTCAACCGTAATCGAAAGCGCCGCAATGACGAACCGGTACACACTTCAGAATCCACGGGATCCAAATTCGTTCCATGGCAACGTCTTCGAAGACGTCGAAGAGTGGATGGCCCACTTCGAGCGCCTGGCCGAATACAATGAATGGGACGACGCAACTAAACTTCGAAGTGTCTACTTTTGCCTGGAAGACGCCACGCTCCCATGGTTCCAAAACCATGAGCAGCAACTGACGTCGTGGCGTGAGTTCCGCGGTCAGTTACTAGACACCTATGCCAGTGCTGATCGCCTCGAACGAGCCGAACGAGCAATCCAGGTCCGCGTTCAGCTTCCCAACGAAAGTGTTACCACGTTCGTCGAACATATGACGCTCCTCTTCCGATGAGCAGACTCAGGAATTACCGAGGACAAGTAGTTGCGTCACCTGATGCGAGGATTGAAGGAGCAGCTCTTCGCTGGTCTTGTGCGGAGCCCTCCGAAAACTGTCGCCGAATTTTTGTCTGAGATTTTTGTATGGAGAAGATGCTTCAGCAACGATGGAATTTCTACGAGCGGCAAGTGAACAAGACATCCACCACCGATATTTTCACGGCCATCAGAAGCAACGATGACCACCTCCGCCAACTCATCCGCACTGTCGTGCGCGAAGAAATACAGAAGGCTTTCGGCACGTCACAAGCGACGGTGAGCTCTATTGAGAGTGTCGTAAAAGATGAAGTTCGCCAAACGCTCCGATCCACCTGGCCTCTTGTTTACACCGCGCCTGCACCGACTGAACACCGCCGTGCCACCTACGCGGAAGCCCTGAGACTCCCTGCACCACCCCCGCTCTTAGTTCACGCGGCTCATCCGGTTACACTTTCATCTGCCCAACCGGTACAATACATCGGAGAACGACGCGCGCCTCCAGCGTTTCCCTCCGCCGCTCCTCTCGCTGTGTTTCCACAGGAGCAACCGGTATATTACGCCGACGATCGACGCATGACCCCTCGGAAGTCGGATGTTTGGCGCACACCAGATTGCCGGCTTCTATGCTTCCACTACGGTGAGGCAGATCATTTGCACCGCCAGTGCCCCTACCGACGTCTCGGATTGCGGGACTTTTCCACCTACTCACCGTCACCCTGACTTGGCCAACGACCTTGAGAGATAGAAGATTATCTTGCTCAACAGCGCATGCCACCGTCTACTGGGCGACAGTCACGCTCGCCGTCACCACGGCGATTTTCACCACCGCCCCAGCGATATTCCGGCAAACGATTGCCAAGTCCCCGCCGGGAAAACTAACCACAGCAACCTTTGGGGGCGAGGCCGCTGGCAGTCGACAGGGTGAAAATCTCCGATCGACGATAACGAGCGAGGACACCGATCCGACGTCAACTTTTCTTAAATCGCTTCTTGAGCATCGAGCCGATGCTCCTTCCGAGGAAAGGGGCAAATGCCACCAGCAGTAGTGGGTACAATGCTAAGAGACAGGCACGGACAAGAAGAAAGAAGTGCGCGTGCTTCTCCGCCCGCTCGATAAACATTACAGTTACCTATCGCAGTCTAGTAATAAAAAAGCCCTATTTAGGTTTCTACGGTCTAAAAAGATTGTTTCAGCCCCAATAAATGTAGAGTCTGTTAGATTAACTTCCACTGAATTCGTACAATCACTGGAGGAGATTGCAAACGGCTTAGAGCGTCGATTCACATCACTTCGCCCCTATCACATACCGCCTCCTGAAACAGCAAATGATTACATAGCAGTAACATTAGAAGAATTAATGAGAGTGGTAAAGATGCTGCCAGCTTCAGCCCCAGGTCCTGATGGCATTACTACAGCAATGATAAAACTATTATTCGAATTATCTCCCCAGGATTTGCTTAATCTTATAAATTTCTCGATTAAAAATGCATGGATTCATCCAGATTGGAAGGTTGCCAAAATAATTCCTCTACTCAAAGAGCCGGGTGGTGGATATACAATAGATAACATTAGACCTATTTCTCTGACCTCAAATCTCGTAAAATTAATCGAGAGATTTCTGTATGGTCACATCGATAGGTGGATAGGCGAGAACCAAATATTAAGTGATTCTCAAATAGGATTCAGGCCCGGCTGCTCAATTTGGTGTGCTCATGTTGACTTGGAGAGTCGAATTCAACTCGCTCGCCGCAACAACCAGTACGCTGCCTTAGTCACTTTAGACATTGCGACGGCGTATGGCAGTGTCGATCACAGTACCTTAATCAACAGACTCGAAAGTGTGAGTCTCCCACAGTACATAATGGTATGGATTCAAAATTTTCCAAGCGGACGCACATTTTATTGCTATCAAAACGGTGTGTCTTCTCACATTTACAAACAGACAAGGGGCGTTCCTCAAGGTGCAGTACTTTCCCCGTATTATTTAATATTTTACTAAATCACATCCCGACTCATCATGACGTACAGGTTTACGTATACGCTGATGATATCACATTTTTCTCAGTATCAAATGATATTCATAGCTTATATAAAACTGCAATTGTATTTGAATCAGATTGAAATTTGCTTAATGGAATACTAATGTCGCTAAATGTCAGCAAAAGTGCAATCATTGTTTTTCCCTTAACTTTTCCTATCCGAATAACACTGTCGTATGGCCAGGAGATTATTCCTCAGGTGCAATTTTTAAAATATCTGGGAATGATTTACACAGAAAAGCTTAATTGGAAGACACACATAGAATACATCGCATCTAAAGGAGCACGCGCAGTTGGTTTATTACGAAGAGTCAGCAACAATCGTTTTGGAATGCTCAGGGAGACCTTGCTGATGATTTATTGTATGTATGTCCGCCCCATTCTAGAGTTTGGATGTGTGTTATGTTCCGGAGGTCCTACTTATAAATCACGCCCTCTGCTTCTTTTAGAACGCGAATCACTACGTCTAAGTCTCGGCCTTCCAAAATATGTAGCGAATAATATTCTTTATCATGAAACTCGCCTGCCTTCTCTTCAAACTAGTTTTCGTATACTGACAGTCCAAACGTTACTGAACATATATGCTTCTCCCCAGAGACGCTCCTTCTATATCTTTATTAGAGAACCGACTGCATTCTTTGAGAATCAATATTCCAGACTGCATTGTCCCCAGGTAGTTTTTGTGCAGAAACTATTAGAGCCATTGAAAATATCAATTCGTGATGTGGATTTTCAAAATTTCCCTACTGCGACAGTAAGCATTGAATTCGATGATATATTTCCTAATAACGCTAAACTCCTGCCTATTCGATACCTAAAAAGTTTGCTAGATGACCACCTCGAGAACCTCCAAATAAATGCAGTAATAGCCACAGATGCTTCTGTCAGTGAAGAGAAGGCAGAGTGGGTATTTTTTCGGCATCATTAAATTGGTCTTTCTCCCTTCGACTACCCGACTTTACGCCAATATTTCAGGCGGAGTTATTAGCGATCATCCTAGCTCTACGAAAACTTCCCATTACTTCAGCCGTAATCTTAACCGACTCCTTGTCGGTTTGCTCCGCTTTATCAGTGCCCAATTCATCTATCATTCTCCGAGAATTTCATTCATTCCATCCCCCAACATTTACGCCTTATTCATCTGGTATGGGTGCCAGGGCACGTAGGGCTCACTTTAAACGAATCTGCAGACGCACTAGCAGCGGCATCTCTTAACGGCCCGGTACTGAGGATCCTAAGACCTTCGGCATACGTCATTTCTACGAGATTTAGAAAATTTTTTCTCCAAGAAGAACATGCCAAATCATGTGTACTCAATAACACCGATTTTCAGCACCTTAGGTTCCCTTGGCAGAGCAGATGGTGTTCAACAAGAAAATTTGAAATGTCGTTGACTAGAATGCGTTGCCGAATACCAAGGCTCAATTTCTATACCCATAGGTCTGGTTTGGCGCCTTCTTCTCAATTCTTTTATTGCAATGAACCCGAAACTATGGATCATTTATTTATAGAGTGTCGTAGGTTCATCATGCATAGAAAACGACTTCTAGAAGGTCCCCTCCACCAACTTGGATTGACCATTACGCTACCTATCATTCTATCTCTGGGGGCGTCGACACTGGGACACTGTAATAGGAACGTATGTGATGCCATATTTAATTTTGTAATGGAAACAAGGAGACTTCCATGCTAATTTTTTTTCACAAGACATCAAAAATATTTGCTTCAAATTTTAAGATGCTATAGCATGAAAATTAATAATAACGATTATAATTCATTTGTTATCTCATTCTTAAGTAAGAAAATCCCATTGAGGTATCCTTCATTTTTCTTCCCACTGCCGCCCGATTCATGGCCAATCCCCCCGTAGTGGGTTGTGCCCATTTCTAGAGGCACCAAACCAAACCAAACCAAACCGCTCGATAGCCAGCTCCCAGTGCCGTGCTTTTCAGGAGCCGCTACCCTCAATAAACATCGCGTCGCCCAGTTCTCTCACAAGGCACGTCACAATATATATATATATATATATATATATATATATATATATGACTATTACAATAAGTAAAAAAGCCTGAATACGCATCTGTCACACATGTTTATATTTAACAGACATCACGCTTGTTGAACCATGTGGGCTCGACAAATTTTTTGAATTAGCTTTTATTTCTTGACGCTGTAATGTGTATATGTAATGCATGGACCAATTGCAATGAGTGGCCAGGAGCGCACAGCGCACGTAAAAATGCACATTTGTTGCAGAGAATTTTACTAAATAAAAAAGAATTTTACTTGGTGTTCCCCGCTCACACGGGGAAACACATTCATCCGCAAAAACCCAACCTCAATAAAACGACCCACGACCGTGCGCGAGAACTTCCTGCCGCGACGGTCCCACGGCCTCCGAAGGGCCGGAGATTCAATTTATTTAACCGCTACTCATATACCAAGAAATCATATCACACTATCGAAAAGGCAGAGTCAAATACCCGCTCCCGCACGCCAAACTCGAACCCGCGCAGGCGGCCGCGTTTGCAATGCTACAAACGGACCGTCACGAGGCCTACTAAGTCAGTTCAACTCAGACATCCCGGCTACTTGCCCAGACTGCCCAGAACTTTATTGCTCACTCTCGCACATGCTATGGCAATGTACCACGTTACCAAAGGGCCCTCTCTTCAGTGAGCCCGAATGGGAAGAAGCCCTCAAAAGCCCGGGCCTAAACCTCCATCTCAAGGCCGTCCAGAGGGCCCAAGAACTGGCGGAGCGTCACCACGTTCACGTCCCGACTTGGGCGTCGCCTACGGTTTCGGGTGGAGGAGCTCCCGGTGTGGGATCTCTAATGGCTTAAAACTCTTCACGACCCCAATAAAGGTCTTGACTGACTGAGTCGGTGTTTAAGCCTACAACACAAATGGGTTGCTAGTTAAGGTAATAGTATTGCTCAGGTTATGCAGAACAAAGTACAATCAACATGAATTGCTCTCAATACTAAACAAAAGAAAGACAGCAGATGTCTGCGTCCTTCAATCATTATAGCCTGATTTCTAGTGAAGCTGTTTTTTCGAACAGTTGCACTAAATGTTTCATTTTCCTGTAATTATATTGGGTGCCTTAAAAAGTTGGCCCCTACATGACTGTTCCGTTTGATACCTTGTCCCCATGTAATGGTTTGGAGCACTTATTGTTGGAAACTTTTAAAAAGCCAGCGATTCATCAACAAAGAACTTTAGCAGAAAATTTCATGGTGCCCTCCTTCCCACGCAATTTCCGCTAGATTTGATATCGGTTGAGTTCACAGTTCTCCTGGGGCAGCGATAGAACTTCTGGTTGGTTCATAAAATACGTTCATATAGCTACGCTTCGCTTGCTTGCGTAATTTACTGCAATATACTCTTCTGTATTTGAAGTTTACTTACACTTAACGTGCAGTTCACCAATGACATCGGGTGAAACTAACTAGGAACGCCTTATGATACATGAAAATAGTGGGAGAAAACGTCGGCTCAGTAAATATTTGCAGCGCTTATAACTACACATGGAACGTAAAAATTTTGTCGCACATAGCGCTTACCATGACCCCTCTTCCCTTTCCGCGAAATATAAGTATGTTGTAACCAACAGCTATGTCTGCACAATGAGAAGCATAGCTGAAAGCTGCCATATCACACGCCCTAACACTTGAATTTGATGTTTTTACAAAAGACTGTGTTTGATCCAATCGCTTGAACTTCGCACAGAGAGTTTTCATAGCGCACCACTAATTTTGGCTAAATTTTGTGTCTGTGGTGTTTATAGTTAGGTGAGGGCAGTGGGCTCAGTTCGGCCGCCCTCGTTAGACAGGCTCATAGCACTCTGCAGTGCTTGCATATGTAATATTTTACGAAAGCTCTAATTACCATCTCTTTTGAACTTTACCTACACCTAAAACTTTACCTGGTCCTCAGAGGCAGAAAACATTAAGAAGCTGCTTCCTTTAGTTCATTGAGAACACCAGGCTAACCCAATATATCACGCATGAAAAAGTAAAAAGAAAAAAAAAACAGGGTTCAATCATAATTCGTAGCGCTTCTAAAAAATTGGCGCAGCTTGCACAACCTTGTGAAAGGCTGGAGAAACAGCGGAGCTGGTGATCACCTAGCTGCTTGCAGTTTCGCTAGGCTCGGTGTAAGTTTAGCTCAGTTCGGCTTAGTTTGGCGAGGCTTGGCTTACTTATTCTAGGTTCGTGTAAGTTTTGCTAAGTTTAGGCTGGGAGGCGTGGTACTCCGGATTACCACACAACCGCGGAATTCGTTCTCGGCTGGAAGCACGACGAGCTTCCAGCTGAGCGGCTTCTTCTTCGGGAGTCTAGTACCTTCTTCGGCCTTCCTATATTACATTTACTCAGTGCGAAGCCTACGAGAGTTGTGAGGGTCGCCGTCGTGGCGTCATGATCTTTATAATCAGTGTGGTGTTATGGCCCGGCTTCGCAAACTTTTGTCATAACTATGCAAAGCAAGAATTGCGGCGCGAAGCAATGACATGGCTGGGCGAAGCTGGGTAAGTAATTGCTAGGCGACCTCATTCCAGTGCTGGAACGCGGTGTCGGCATTGCAACGCGATGGAACGCGGTGTCGGTGCTGCAAGCTGCGCTATGCAACGCGCAGTGACGTCATCGCAGGGGCGGCGGTAGAGCTAGGAGAAGCGAGGCGCAGCTGTGGCAGATGGTTGCTAGGCAATACGCAGTGACGTCTTCACTAGGCGAGTTTTTGCGAACGCTATGCGGGGAAATGAAAAGCATAAACAGCTCCGCTGTTAATAAGCCAGCAACGTTAAACCTTCGTGACACATTGTACTTAAAATGCTGCCTATTCCGTGAAAGTATAAAATGTCTGAAACGCACAGTTCTCTTGAAACATTGGAAACCCTGCTAATAACAACATGTAGTGTGATAACTTCGAATACTTGCTTGCAGTTTTTTTAAGGTGCATTTGGTGAACATGCATTTACCATGGCACATAAACTTGACGTATTGTTCAACCTATATTCGCAAAGTTTGACCTGAGTTGTCGTAGCTAGTAACTATGACAGAGCAGCCGTCTTTTCTATTGGAAAATGCGACTTCAACCCACTTATTTGGAACATTACCGACATGTTGATCATACCATGCTTCTAACTTTCCGCAGATATAAACAAGATCCCTTGTTTACCTCACCGAGGACACCGGAGAAACAACATATACGCTTCCCGTGTGATGCACGAGAACACATGGGAAAACGAGGATTTTCATTATTATCGGCAACACTTGCGTTTAAAGTAGGACAATGAAAGTTTCGCAACACACTGCGCTTAACATTCTCCCTATATTCATAGAAATTCAAGTCCGTATGTCGTGCAGTTGCCTTAGGAGTCTGGGATAGCGGCGGTATGACATTCTGGAACACTTCAATATGTTACTATCTACAAAGGCTGTAATGAACTTACACTGATAAATTCCTACTGTCTTGAGTTTGACAAGAAAGGTGCAGTGTAGTTGGCAGACTGCCATGGCTAGCGATGTGAAAAGAGAGGTACTGTGAATCTTTAAGGCATACAACACAACTAGTATCTCGACAAAAGCAAAACCACCAATGCAATTTATGGCAATACAACTGAACAAAGAAAGGAAGGATGCGCAAACGAGTTTTTAGGCATTATAAAAGAGAAATGTGGTGTATTTATTGCTATCCAGTAGAAGAAAAAAGGAAAAGCTGGGACACTTTGCCGTCTCTACTTGGTCAAGTTGGTAGAAAGGACATTTGCTCAAAAGTCGGGGCTGTTTCGCTAAATTCGGGGTGGTTGGCAATCCTAGTGGTGCCTGCGTGATTGAATTACCAAACATTATTCTTACCAATGGGATGCCAGCAGAACGAATAGAAGCGTGCTGGTAGCATGAATTAGGGAAAGAGAGAACAAAAGTTATATAATCGCCACCCTAAAGCCTCGCTTGAAAGCCGGTGGCGTATCTCTCTCTCTCTCTCTCTCTCTCTCTATATATATATATATATATATATATATATATATCACATAAGATGTGTGTTACCTAGCAGAATTCGAGAATTAATACCCACTTTACAGTGAACCTTTTTCTTTCGAACAGATTCAATAAAAGTTTGTTTGCTATAGTTATATCGCATACTTTAAACATTATGTTACAACTTCAACAAATTATAAAAAATTATTTGCCACGCTTGTAACTGGACTAAGAAAGTAACCATTTTGTCGACATTACACTTACCATGACTCCCCTCCACTTCCCACGAAATATAAACCTGTTGTGTCCTTCACCTATATCGGGACACTGGGAAGCTTAGATGATAGCTGCCATATCAGAAGCTCCAGCACTTGAACATGAATTTTTTTTACAAAGTCTGTGTTTGATCCAACCATATTTAATTGCGCATAGAGAGTTTCCGCAGCGTACCTCCAATTTTCGCTGAATTTGGTCTTCGTGGCTTTCATAGTTCTGCCAAGGCAACGCATTCAATTGTGCCCCGCTCGTTAGACACGATCAAAACACACTAGACTGCTTGCATACGTAATTGATTGCTAAAGCTTTAATTACCGATGTATTCTTCACTTGACCTACATATAACTCTTAACTTTGTCCTTGTAGTCCCCAATCATAGAGAAGCTGCCTCCTTCAGTTCAATGAGGACACCAGGCGAACCTAATATATCACGCATAAAAAAGTAAAAAAAATACGCAAATATGGTTTCAATAAATACTGTTAAAGCTTCTAAATAAGCCGGAAATGTTAGAACTACGCTACACATTGCACTTAAAGTGCTGTATCAATATATATATAGTCAATGTATAAAATATATGGAGCGCAGAGTTGTTTTTGGACAATGGTAAACGCAGCTAATTGCCGCAGCGTGATACTTCTGAATACTTGATTACAACTTCTTTAATGTGTATTTCATTAACACGCATTTACCATCGCACACAAGCTTGGCGTATTATTCCCCTTATGTTTCTTAATTTTACCTTAGTTGCAGTTTTAATTATGCAAGCGCAGCCGTCTAAAGCAGACTAATAACGCTATGGACCACTTACATGCCTATTGTACTGGATAAGGCGCATTTTACCCACTCATTTATGACATTGCCTACACATTACCCATACCATGACCCTACTTTTACAAGACATAAACGACATGTCTTGTTTGGCTCACTACCGCAGCAATTTGGGCCTGATGGTATGCCATGGTAAATGATTTGGAATACCGGAAGTACGTGAGCAGAATACAAGTTAAGCTCACCGAGGACACCGGAGAAACTAACTACGAATCTCGTATGATGCACGAATACACAAGTAAAAACGAGGGTTTAGTAATTATCTGCCACACTAGCATTTAAAGCAGGAAAGGGGAAGTTTACAAAGACATTGGGCTTAATATTCTCCATATTTTCATGGAATTTCAAATCCGTATTTCTCAACGTTTTAGGAGTCTGGGAAAGATTTCGGTTAGCGGCAGGCAGTATGATAACCTAGAATGCTTCAATGAGTAACTTGCTACAAAGACTGTAATGAACGTATACACAGACTGAGCGTTTATCGCGCATCACTCAGAACATTGCTTCATACTTCGAATAAATCTAAACACCATGCCCCCCATAGTTTACCGAGAATAATAGGGAAAACAACTAAATACCGTGTATAACGCACAAACATGGGGATAAATCGAGCATTCAGTAACTGTTTTCAGAGAACATAAGCAACCTACAAAGTTCAAGTTTTCGGGACACGTCCCCAAAAAGAGGCCTTCATTTCTTCAAAATATGAAATACAGGTATCTGCTTTTCTTTTGCTCCTACCGAGTAACAAGTAATAGTGTGCATCTTATTTAGGAACAGCCTGAAATTTGAATGGACAAAGACAGAAGTGACACATGCTTTTAGAAAAAAATTCAAGTCAATGTTCTGTTATTGAAATGGCTCTGCACGTTCGACAAAGGTGAATTTCACGAACATATCTACAATTAGTCGTCAATACACAATGTAGTTTGGCAGTTGTACCCGTAAGAGGATTGGTTAGATTTGTGATGGTGATAGGATACTGAGACTGCAGCGCTATGTAAGCTATCTCTGGAGGGAGATTCAATAGTTCCAGCATTTGATAATCCAGCGATTTATGGCGTAAGGCATAATCGCTGGATAAGGTGGGGCTTACGGGCCTCCCCCTCGCCGGCACGTTAATTATATTTAGCTAATTTTTTATCAAATACGGATATATTCATCCCAAAGAACTGGGCGTGATGCAAGTAGCCCAAGGTGGCATTTCATTCGGGGGGAATTTCCCAGCCTTAGGCCTCCTCCGCAAAGCCAGCGTATATGACGAATCCCATGCGTCGTCCACTACAGCGCGCCACGAGGAGGCACGAAAGACAATCCTTGCTACTCAAGCAGGGTACACGTAGTGAATAAAAGCATTACTCAAGTGGCCACTTTATTAAGATCGAAAATTGAGCTTCAGCTGCAGCTTCATTGGACTTTCAAGCGTGCATCCGAAGGGTCCCGCTTTCAAAAAAAAGGTGGGGAGGCAATTGGCATACTTCGCCCCCCACTTTTCACAGTGGTGACGCAAGTGCTCCCTCCCCCCCCCCCCCCCCCCTGTGCCCCACCCCGGCGAGTACACGTATGTTGAATACTCGTCACATTTACAACACCGAAGAATCAGTTCAATAGATCTGCTCACCAAGACCATGGTTCATCATCTGGAGCCATTTAATCTTTCTCGTGGCACAGCCAATCACTTAAAAAAAAACGTTTTAAGAACATGAGAGGCACATGACCTGAACTGTAAAAGGGGAAAATTCTCCAATTGAAGAAATGGCACTACGTCATTTGCATGTCATTTTGTTTTCATGTTTGCTTCTAACCGGACACGATGAAATGCGAAGTTTTTTTTTTTTTGTAGGATCCTCACAAGCATCGTCTCTCCTCGGTCTATATCGTTCTGCGCCCACGCTTCGCTTTTTACTGATGAGACGTTTACCTTTCTCTTTCTTCTTTAGAGGAGGGGGATAGATGGAGGGGGGGAGGAGGAAGCGCCGAACGATGCGGAAAGCTGCGCACGCTGACACGAGATGCGCGAAGGGAAATGGATTCGCTATGCGCCGAACACTTCGAAACACGGAAGTCTCCGCTCGTTTCTATTCGCGCCGAAGCCTTGGACATGTTCTGTATACACTGCCCTGAAAAAACGAAGTTGCATCCCGAGGAATGGCCGGTAGGGAGAAAATGGCCTTGAATACAAAATGACTGGACTTAGACATTGGCAAAATAAGCACAAGTCTGACTGAAGCAAAGAGGCTTCTCTCTGAACCAATCTCCGTGTTATCCGGAAAGCGTGACGCAAAGCTCGCACGCGTAGTTGTCCAGTGGCCACCCCCAAGTTTCTCTTTACAAATGCTTCTGGTGTTCCCCCGATACGATGTTGTTGACTCCTTTTTTCATGTGCCAAGCCAAAAATAAGCACATGCCATTGTGTAGCCCTGTTGCCATCGAAAAGGACAACGAAGACCGATAAAGGGCATTCTAGTCTACTTCGGAAGCAGAGCACAGAGCTTCGCGTCTCGAAGCACTTCAAGTAGTCCACCGAACAGTGAAAGAAGCGAGACTCTTTGTATGCAGATAGACAAGAAATATCAGGAAAATGGCTTGGTAAAAAGGAAAGCCATCTTTTATGTCACAAAGCAAGCAGTCATCCAGTATGCGTGGATGAGAAGCCGATATTTATTGACCAAGAAACTGCAGAGGGCGAACATTTCAACAAAAACAGAACTCTTCAGTGACTGCGCGTGCGATAAGGTCTTTCTGGCGTTTGCTTTCCTGCATGCAGCTCTGCCATTGCAATAATATACAGGAAATTCAATAGAATCCAATGGCTAGAATAAAGTGAAAGAGTAATGTAAGACGCTTGATAATGATATCGTGGAATACGCTGAGGAGTATAGGCCTTTAAAACCGTGTATCCGGTGGTTTTATGCCAGCTTCCTCACGTTCCTGGTGCAAAGTAAGGAAACATGCAATAAGCAAATGTCACTAGAGCCAGAATGTAGTTGCTTGCGCTTTGCATGCGCCTTTTACATGCGAAATTGGTGATTCGCTGAAGTCCTTTTCAAAGCATTTGCCTTGCTAAGGGAAAGTCAGGTCTAAATTTTCAATAACCAGGACTACTTCCTTTGCCGCTTAGCTATAGACCATTAGGTTGGAAAATAGGTGCTTGCAATGTACTCCGCATAGCCGGATAACAAAACGTAGCAATTATATGCTCGTAGGTTGCTGTCAGGGAGTCAATATAGATGTATAAAACATGGCGAAAACAAAGCAATCACTAAAAACGACAAATGTCGCCTGTTGAATGTATGTAATGTCAAATGTGTGGATTGTCAAAATAGGACACTGTGTACCAAATGCATAAATGATTACCACCACATCTAGCATTAGACACTGGCTCTAGCTGTTCCTTGTGGTCCCACTTATGCCTTGCATATGTCAAAAATGGTGGAGCAGCACGCCATGTACTCGTGGTTGTGTGAATCACTAGACTCCTGCTGTCCTAGATATTTCAAGTGGCAAGACTGTAACTGTATCACTTAGGTGAAGTATATGCATCTAAACGTGCGAAGCCTGCTTCAGCGTTAATTGTGATCAAGATTTAAGAAGCCTTCAATTCGTGAGTCATAAGAGCAGATTTTTGCAGATTTCCAGAGGTTGTCGTAAGGAAAACGAATAGCATGTCCCAATTTATCCATCGCATTATGAGTATTTACGTTTTGTTGCCCCATCCAATGATTTTCTCTTACTTCTAGCTGTTCTTTTTTTTTTGAAGCCAACAAGAAAGCTATGATAACGAAAAACCTCAAAATATTTTATTGTGAATGACGTTTTCACGTTCACCAATGAACCCAGAAACCAAATTGTCCACGTAATATCATCAGGGTGTCACTAATTCTGTCAGCGAGCATAATTGCAGAAATAATATGCATGTGGGCGCAATTTATTGCAGAAATTGCAACGGAAGGTTTAGCCAAGCACATAAATGCACATAAACATTGGAGGACAGGGCGACTTCAAATACATCTTTGAAAAAAAGGTCCTGTCAGTTACTAAGCGAAAGCTGGTAAATGCTTGTCACAAAGTTAACTAAGCTTCTAGTAGGGGCAGTTAGAAACGGTGCTAGTTGTTGCATTTACTACGCAAAGGAGGGGGCGCATACAACTAGCGCAGGTATTCAGTCTACGAACCATAGATGGTACTGCCACCCTTATATTAGCGTTTGCTACCCCCCCCCCCTCGCAAAAAAAAAAACTAGTGGGGTGTGTTGTGTTTACAGGCGACGCTTCCATTTCTAAGGAATAACTAGGTCTATTCGCTTCTAACATTGTATTATAAACCCTTATATGAAAGAAAAAAAACAAAAAAAACAAAGACTGCATTACCAATAATTTAAGTGATGTTTTTAACGTCCTCAAATTAACGCGTAAAGATCTTGACAGGAATAATAGGTGGCGTGTAATAAACAGCACCATAACGAAGGAAAAAAATGACGAAAGGGAACAACGCATCGCACAGTACCTTAATCGGAATACACACTCTAAGAAAAAAATGTCACAGTTTCGCCCTAAGGGCGAAGCAATGAATGCGCTAGCAACACAGCAATGTCATACGAAGTAAGGTGAGCGGCTTTGGTAGCAATAGGAAATGTAGTAAACATGAGCTGATTAAGTAAGCAGGTGTGCTGCGTCGTAAGTAGACCGACATGAAGAGAGACTCGATGACCACGAGAAGGCGCGTGTGGAATGGTGGAGTTGATGAGAAGCGCTTCCCGTGAGCAGCGCGTGCGAAGGGACACACCTGTAGCGCTGCACTGCCCATCCGGGCAGCATTGCATGTGTAGGGTGCGTTGGAAAATGTGGCCCGACTATGACTAGCTGAATGAACAAGCGTGGTGTGAGCGCGCACAAACATGAATAGATCACACTGAATGACTGCAGACAACGACTGTCAAAACGCTCGCAGCAAGCGCATACGCCGCAGCGGTTGAAAGTACGCGCGGTCTATCGCTTCAACGGAAACTGAGCGGCGAATGCACAGCTCATACAAAGGTCAGAGCCGTATGGAGATAAGAGACGGTGCGGGCGAGCGACGAGCGCGGTTGTTGGCAAAGTAGAGTGCGCCCCCCCCCTTGCTCCCTCCGGCGCTGGCTTCCCGCTTCCTTGCTTGCGCGTGGGAGAGAGTGCGTTCGCTCTCCGTGAGAGCGCGCGTTCCCGCACGCTTCCGCTCGGGCATACGGCACGCGGCGAAGATTTTATCTATACGGAACCTCACGGCGACGGCGACACCGACGGAAGAAGTCCGGTTGAAGTGTCCATATAATTGCTATCGCAATAAAATCCCGGGGAAAACGGGAGTAACTAGGCTGTTAGTCCTAAAAAGGGCGCTTTCGTCCCTCAAAGGACTAACTGCAGGAGTGTGCGTGTCGTGTGCAAATTTTGGGTAGTAAGTGTTTAGTCCCTGGTCGAAAAGAGAGCAACGGCTGGACGAACGGCAACAGTTACTCCCCAAACATTTCGCTGTTTTCGTCCGTGTCGTGGAGTGGTGCGCCGAAAACCGTATTGTCTATAAATCGTGAATATTTTGAAGTTCGTGCACTGTCTATTGAACTACATGCGAAGCAGCACTTTGTCTCTTGTTGAGAAAATTGTGTGAAATTTAAAATGTGGAGTGTGAGGACACGTGGAAGTCATGTGCAAGCCATAAGTGAACGATACGCATTAAACGCGCAAGTCATTGATGGACTGCCACATGTTCTTGGTCAATAGTATCTAAGTTCCAACCGTTCTAAGGAGATTAGGAACCTAAGTGAAGCGATATGTAGCTCAAACTGGGCACGGTAAGTGACAGATAAGTTCGCCTTCTCTGTCGTCTTGCGTGCCCCGTATACGCTCGCTACACGTATGTACGTACACCGCGTAATGTCTCATCGCGTAATCGGGCAACATTCTTTTTGCAGTCGCATGGTTGCAAGTACACACAGCGTTGGATTCTCCCCGCATAGCATACACAAAATGCCGAGTCTCTTGCATTGCCACACCTGCGTTTCGATCCATAACCTCGTCTCAGTATCCTGTCTCGTTGAGCGGGCGGCTGTGGTATAGTGGTTAGGGTCCCCAACTTGTGAGCGAGAGGACTTGGAATATACCAGCGTTACTGATTCGGGACTTGCAAACTAGCTAAGCCAGACACTTCAGCTCTAACTATTCCCGCGCTTACCGCTCATTCGACGCTTTCAAGCCGAGTGCCACCACAAGGCAAGAGCATTTCTAACGAGTTCTCCATAGGGCTTCAAGTCGTGGCACCGGATAAAAATAAAAGGTCTAAAAAAAATGGTCTTCTAATTGGTTTGGGTCGCGGCGAACTCAAGCAGGCACTCAACTCTCGGGAAAAGAATTTCTCAGAACTCCGACTGTATGTGTTCTAAGCGAGCGAAGAATATGGGAAGGGTGATTATTTATGTAGTACGCAATGCTGCTCGAAAGGTGTCACCTCGTGCAGCGTTCCCCAAACGACAGCTCCGTGCATCAAATCTCACTTAGGCCCTTAGCGTTCGCTACCGGAGAGGGAACTGGGATACATGATGGCAGAAGTCGAGATCATGCAAGAGTCAGAGTTGAGGGCAACCATCAGTGATTGCCAACCTGTTCTTATGTCTTCCGAAGAGTCTGGCGAATTTGGCGTCCAGGTGCCGCAGCGGGTGGGGGGGACGGGTGCTAATAATAGGAATCGAGTAAATAACACGAAGTAACAGTGCTTTGACGCTGTTTCATTGAAGCATTGTTTTACGCAACGTTTGACTGAAAGAGCGCTCTTGCAGCAAGTGCCCATGGTAACAGTTATGCACTACTCCTTCTCTGCAGTACTTGGGCCACGGAAGGAACTTTGATCAGCTGACGCTGCACAGAGACACCCATATTCACAAAAGGCTACTTAAATGATAGCACTGCTTTGTATTTTCAGAAAGGGCTCTGTCATGGCGAAATGCTTATGAATTCAGAATTGCCTATCACGTTTAACAAAACTTAACTTACCCGAAACGATTTCAAAATTCTTGAATTTTGAATTGAGTAATCGGCATTAAACGCATTCATGGGATGGGTAGCACTTTAGAATTGATGCAACAGCTAAGCACGTAACTGGACATTGCTGATCTAGTGAGCTTTGCATGAAACTCCAGATTTTATAGCGTGGGGTGAATAATGAAAATTTATTGCACTAAGCAAGAAACTACATGTATTGCGTTGTCTCTTAAAACAGATACGTCGATTGTTCAGTTTAAATTCTGGTAGGATTTTGCAGCTGCTATATGTATTTGCAAACAGTGCATTATGATAGGTTCGAGGCCGGAACGCAGCAGTTTCCATTTACTATTTACCGCGACATTTACCGGTGTACAGCTTGCAAGTATAGAGCTTACGGGTTGGTGGCAGGTCTTAATTAAATTAAGGGTATTTCTTTTACAACGAAGCTGTTAAGGACGCACTATTCGATGATCGCGTCCGGCAATAGGCACCGGGCGCTGGATGAATTTGGACCGGTGGCGCCTTCGTGCGGCGGCGCCGCGAATGCAATTGCATGTGGCGGCCGGGCCACGCGCAGCAGGCGCTGCCGAGAAACCAAGTCTGATCAAACATGTTGCGTTTTTGGGTGCACCAACAGTTACTGAAACATGACTGAAGCTGGTTAGACCATTCAATTCAATCATTGTTCATCGCGGCAACGCGTTTTTTAGGCGGACAGTCTGTATATGTGCGGTCTCTAGGCAACAGCGCGTACAGTGCTCAGCAATTGAAACGCGATACTCGAATCGCATGGTCGCCAACGCGTTTTGCACTGACTGTAAGCGCTGGGGACGCCAAACTGATGCATTGTGGTGTAGAGTGAAAGCGAGAACCTTCGTAACGCATTATAACTGCATTTAGTCCCACGGCGCTCACCTATGGCGCGAAAAGAAAGAAAAAAAACGGCGGCAGCAGCGCGCTGCCAGGACTTCAATCGCTGGGCACTGTACATTTCCGACGCTGATTGGCTATGGTCCAGTTGTTCTAACGTTTATAACAGAGCCGTTCAAACGCAAGACCTTCGTGTTCCACTTGCCTGTATTCGCCCCCGCAGTGTAACAGCTCCGGAGCTTGGGCACCGAAGGTGATCACTCAGATTTGTAGTCACTTTGCCGTCGTATCAGTGTATGTCTTCCTTTTAATGTACATTTTCTATCTTAGCAATTCCCAACTCTGGTTGCGTCCGGCTCATGATTGAGCTGTGCATCGACGGCGAACGCCAACGCAGTGGCGTGTTCACACTCGCCGCCACCGACGGCTCCCGTCACGCTAAGCTATATAAAATGGGCCGTGACTGAATATTGGGCTAGTTTATAAGCAATTAAAAATGGGGAAGCATTGCAAAGATGAAAGAACTACAACGGACAGAGAACAGAAACTTACTGACACATGTGCGATTGGCGAAGCAGCTCAAGAAACAGAAAAAGTAAAACGTATGACTCTTTTTTTTTCTGTCCATAATGTTTGTGTTCTTCACTCATTTACATGAATAAATACGCGAGAAGGTTAACGCGCACAGCAAAATAACATCTGGAACGTAACTGCTGGAGTTCCACGTCTTAGCTTGCCGCGGTAAGCTCCGTTCGCGTGGTGCACTTGCATCGCAATTTGCGCTCGTTTTATGCTTTATATACTCCTTGATGCCATGAATGTAATCTGCCTCGTACAAGTGTCGACCTTTCTCAAAAGCAGACACACCAAAATGCGTTTTCCGGTGTGTCAGCCCTTAAAACCCGCCGTGCCAAATCACTGGAAGCACCGAGAGCCTTCGTACCGTCGTCTATACTTCACATGCCAGTGCTCCGACAGCTGCTGTTCGCGTCGCTGTTCGCCAGCATATCGCCGGCGCGCCGCTGGCGCCTTACAACGGTCGCCCGGTGCCTATAGAAAAAAGCTTGCATTAGCCGTGTGCTGTATGTGCCAGTCAAAGTGCGCGAGGTTGAGGGACACGCGCTTTCACGGGGTGCTAACGCACGGCGGAGAGCAAACGCGACTTCCCAGTGGAAAGGGAGCGGTGGGCGAGGAGGCTAGTAGCAGCAGTAGTAGTAGTAGTAGTAGTAGAGCTTGCAAGAGAAAAGATGCATGTTTCTGCAGCCCTTATAGGGAACACTGCTCAGCATCTGAGGGACGGGGATGTAAAAAGATGTAAAAGTAGAAGAAGAGGAGGGAGAGGGTAGTCGTCATCGTTTCGTGCAGGGTGCCCTTACAGTCTGTCAGCCAGCATCGAATCGGCAAGGTTGCAGTGTACGACCTTGAATACCCTGCTGGAACTGCAGGCTAGGAAGAGCAGGTCCGTGCTGGAGGTTGAAGGCAGGGCCATGCGGCGTAGTTGAGTCACCATGGAGGAGGGCATCGAGGCACTCTAGACTATGCGTGTGCGTTCCTGATCTCCCACTGCGGCGCATCAGCGCAACCCTGCCGGCCTCTGCCGCCTGTGCCGCGGGCTCTCTCTGGGCTCTCTCCCGCCTCTCCACAGTGTCGACAACGGCGTTTGGCGGTTCGTCACGTAGCCAGCGTTTTGACAACGGTTGTGTGCGGTCACACAAACAACACGCTAAACTGTTGTCGACGGCGGCGGCGTTTTGCCCACGTTCGCACCGATTGCGTGCGGCGTTGGTGACGTGTTAATGGAGAACGTTCCAACATTTGCGGTACACCCTATACGGCGGTGTACCGCAGCTACCATAAGGCAATAGTCCATGTGGTCACTAAATAACTGAAAACCACCGGATCATATATATGTCTCATTCTTTAATACTTCATATAACCAATTACGCCATTACATCTCAATAGTCATAATTGGAAATACGTAATTCCTACCATAGTACAGCTCAGCTGGTCTTCCATCTCCACCCCAGTGGAAGGGCTGACAGTTTTTTTTTTCATTGCACATCTAGTTCCCTAATTTTGGTAACGCTGAAACTAATTGTATGTCTGCCGGTTCTACTCTTCAACACTGTACAATTGCATCCAGATTACAGAATAAGAAAGTTTTCGAGAAGCAGTCCAGCAAAAGCACAACGCCGTATGACAATTTTACTATCCAGAAATCAAGAGTGAGGGCGTTTGCTATTCGAACATCAATAGAATAAAGCTTCATTAGTAACCGTAGGCGAACACAGTTTAAATGAGTACTACAACATGAAGAGGCGGATTTGACCGCACGTTACCGACAATAGCTTCGCACAACTCACGCACAGCCGTTGTTGCCGCAGCACGAAAATTGCTAACGCCTGGGCGAGCTGCCCCGGCCTATCTGTGAGCTCCCCTTCCATTTGTGCCGAAATTGTCATTTTTATCACAGCGGAAGGAAAACGGGCGCTAAAAAGAAAACCAAAAATTGCTTGAAGCTTGACTTGAAGTTCTACAGCCTCCTTGCATCAGACTGTGCGGGTTACCAGCTGTGCGCCAATCGTCCACTAAGCTCTCAATAGTAGATTTGCGTTTCCCGACACATTTTTGGACAAACCTAAATTAGGAAAAAAATCAACGTAATTATTCTTTTACGCAGAAAACACAGAACCTTATATATCAAAACGCGGAACCTTATATATATCCTACGATATACAATGTAATCCTTCGATTAGATTTTCGTCCTCATTTACGTTGGTTCATTCTGTCTCCCCATGAATTCCTGCTTTTGTTTAAAATTAA
Organism: Dermacentor silvarum; assembly: GCF_013339745.2. NCBI lineage: Eukaryota > Metazoa > Arthropoda > Arachnida > Ixodida > Ixodidae > Dermacentor > Dermacentor silvarum. The sequence continues at coordinate 77,705,001 of NC_051155.1, forward strand.
GTAAGTAGGCTCGCCATAGTGATTTACGTGCAAGAATCACGCTCCATTCCACTACTGTGAAGATGGATTACCAGCGAAACAGTTTAGCACATGACATAGTAGAGGTGACACAGAATTTAGACCAATGTTATGAGCAAATTTTATTTCTCTTGAGCGGTGACGGCGGTCATCCCGAAGAAAGACACACGCACACTCTTTTATTTCGATCGGCTGTCTTGAGCGGCAGCGTACATTCGCGTTAGGGAGCCCACATGCATGCGCTGTTTCAGGGTGGTGACAACACCAAATTTTGACCGCTATTTACCGCCAAATTTCGTGGGTAACCATTTTGGTCCCTAATCTTCCTGCCTTTTTTTTTGTCACGCACCTATGTACTCATGTTGGCACGCGATCTATTAAATTTCTTTCATTTAGTTTTCCGCCAGTGCGCACAAGAAACCTGCATACATCTTTAATATACTAGTTGCCTTTTCCTTTTATTTAAACACATACGCATGTACATACGCTCCTCCTAATCTTATCATCATCATTCATCGCTCTTTTTATCCCCTCCCCCCTTCCCCAGCGTAGAGTAGCAGGCCAGAGCAAACTAACGCTCAAGCCGACCTCTCTGCCTTTCTTCAAATAAACCTCTCTCTCTCTCTCTAAACACATCAAACTTACTTTTCTATTGCATGTCGTGCGACACATATCAAGCAACGTCACAAGGCAAGATGGCGTGCTCGGGGTAGTCTTATCTCACGCCAAGAATGTGAACTGCATTAAGATTTGTCGTTGCCTTCCAGTTGTACATAATATATAAAGGGTGTTTTTCGAAGTGTGCTGTAATAAAGACTGTCCTTACCTATCTGTTTAACCAAAACGTAGACGTGGCGTGTCAGCACCACCTATAAAGTCAGTATTCTAGGTGGTGTTGTGCGTGTGCGGCGCTCAGATGCGCCATTTGTCTCTGGTTGCTGAAGCCAAAGTTTATTAAAAGAAGTTAATTAATTTCACGTCACCAAGGATGGCGAGAAATGTGATCTGTCAGCTGGTCTTTCGCCATTTTGTGCCCCAGATTTAACGCGCCAATTTAGCTGGCGGCGGAAAGTGCCCTTAAAAAGGCTGTCACCACCCTAAAACAGCGCGTGCATGTAGGATCCTTAATTCACGTGGAAGGCCAGCGCCACCTAAGGGAGCCGGAAGGAAACGAGACACGCGCGACGGGACCGCCACGCCGAGAAAGCGGAAGGAAACTATAGGCACGCAAGCGCTTGGAACGACGACAGAGAGAGGGCCGTGAGCACGTACACGTGGCCGATGCGGGTCGCATAGCGGCAATTCTTTGAGAGGCCGTTATTATCTACCTGAGAAGCACGGCCTGCTGGGCTAGTTGGTCTAATATCCCATACAAAAATACTTCCTTACTTTCTTTAGAACTCTTACTAACTTTCTATCAACTTTAGTAACACTCTATGTACTTTTACTTTCGATTAACACATGTTACAAGAAAGTTGGTAGGATATGTCTTTCCTTCGGTTTGAAGAAATTTTGTTTAAAGAATGTTTAAAGAAATTTGTTAGGCTCTCTTTTAACTTTCGTTTGTAGGAAGTTTGTTCAAAGAAAGTTTACAACAAGTTGGTAGGCTCTGTTTTTAGATCGGTTGAAAGAAAGTTTCTTTAAAGAAAGTTTTAAAAAAGTTGGTAGGCTGTGTTTTAACTTTTGTTTGTACAAAGTTTGTTCAAAGAAAGTTTAAAAAAAGTTAGTAGGCTCTGTTTTTATTTTCGTTTGAAGAAAGCTTGTTTAAAGAACCATTAAAGAAAGTTGATAGGCTCCGTTCTTGCATGTTTTCGCTTGAAGCAAGTTCGTTTGAAGAAAGTTTAAAGAAAGTTTAAGGAAAGTTCGTAGGCTCTGTCTTTACTTTTGTGTAAAGAAAATTATAACAATTGTATTTGTTTCATTCATAAATTTGCTCATTTAACACTGCAATAAAGAAGCATAACATGCAATATCAGTAATACAATAATTAGTACGAATAAACTAAGTGTCATACTGACAATTGCTTCCTACAGTTTAAGAGAAAGCGAGGAGACAGAATAATTTTTGTTATTATGCGTGCATATATAATTAGCAGAAGCTAAGGTAAAATATCTTAGCCTGTCCCAGTGAAATTGTATATAACGCTTTCCTACTTCAAAAAAAAAAAAAGGCTGTTCTACCCTGTCTGGTACTCGAACCCGGGACTTCTGCGTGTGAGGCAGAGACGGTACCACTACTCCCATATTACAGTAGCACTAGCAGGAACTATACAATGCCTAGACTTTCTGACATGTCGTAAGGCCATTTATTTGTTTTCACGACGCTTACCTTTTTTCGGAATTCGGCTTCTTAAGAAACCTTTCCTTTACGATTTTATGCAAACTATACACAAAACTTTCGCAAATGCAGCACCTGCGGTCACTGTTAAAAGAGCCTTTCTTTTCAAAACTGCGGGTGATTGTTGTGTTGATATTGTCACGTAGTAGTGACGCTGAAGTCAACAGTCGTAAAACTGTATGACGAAACTAATTCTTTATTGGGCGAACCTGTGCCCACAAAAGCAAGCTACACTCGAAGCACAACGAAAGCGGCGAACACAGTCGGCGGTCGTCGAAATCTCATCAGCGGCGAAACGCGTCGGCTTTTATACCTGAGTCATCGAAGGTTCCAGATTAATCCCTGATGCCCGCGGGTCTTGCAGAAAGTTCTAGACAATTCGCGTCGGTTATACAATCAGATAACATAAGCGTCGGTGAAAACAGGCAACGGAAAGAAGTATCGATAACGTTCTAGAATCTTCCGATGTAGGCGCGTCCTGCGCCGAGCGATAACGTTTAACACTTGTTAGCCGGTGGAAAGCGGCCACCGCTGAAAGATAAACATGTATACGTGTCAATATATTGGCCGGATTCATACGGCAGCAAGGATTCCGTAAATGCTTGGTAAGGCACACAAGTGAATAATTTAAGATTGTCAGTTTACTGAGTAGTCAGTTGTGTACCTGGCATGGCCGTATCTGTTTGTTTACACGTGCGTGCAAGCAGTACGCCTGTTGCACTTCAGCCGAAACTTCAGCTGCTGTCACGTGCTGCTGTAGCACGACAGCCATCGCCACGTTTTGTTACCTTTATTCCTGACGCTAAGAGGAAATATGGTCTCACCAATTCAAGATGAGGGCACATATTCTCGAAAACATTACACTTAGCGCCATAATTAACGTGTATGTGGGCGGTGATCACGGATATGTGCTCGGTAAGTGTCACATTAGCCCGTAGACCGTCCGTCATTTCAAGCAGACGGAGCCGCACGGGTGGCGCGTGGATTGGCTCATGCTTCAGTTACGACTTCCCTTGAGTGACAAATGCGAATCTCGAAGGCTATGCTCCTGGAGCGATGCGAATCGGGGAGGCAGGTTCCTTTTCATTAACCGCAGTGTGGCGCTGCTGCAGTGTTTTCTTCAATAAATCCAATCCAACCCAAGTTGCTGTAGTTTATGGACCACGTTGGCTGTGCGCGAGTGCTTGCTGCAGTGAGGCGGTTCATTCATTCATTTCATTATAGGGTTTTACGTGCCAAAACCAGTTCTGATTATGAGGCACGCCGTAGTGGGGGACTCCGGAAATTTGGACCACCTGGGGTTCTTTAACGTGCACCTAAATCTAAGTACACGGGTGTTTTCGCATTTCGCCCCCATCGAAATGCGGCCGCCGTGGCCGGGATTCGATCCCGCGACCTCGTGCTCAGCAGCCCAACACCATAGCCACTGAGCAACCTAGGCGGGTAGGCAGTGAGGCGGTTATTGAATTTTATATTAGAAGTGCCTAGGCAAAATGTGCTTCTTATCGTGTGCATTAACCATCGCACAACCTCTGGACTCGTGAAATGCCGTTGTTCGCCGTGGGTTTCGTGCGATACGCCAGTGTCAACAGTGTCTTACAGCGCCCGTCCGAGCTGCTTTTGTTCCCGCCTGCCTGCGCTCTCTCGTGAAAAGCCTGGTACTGGGGCTTCATCACAGTGTATGGAAGAATTTGTTGTAGGTTGTGCGTTCGTGGTGCTGTAGTTCATCGCCAGCTCTACAGTGTTTGCGCCCGAAAGAGAGTTGGTGCCACGGTACCTGTGAGACGAAAGAGCGTTTGTTGACTACGTCTTGAAAGGTAAGCAAGTTTGGCACTTGTGCGCGTTGTTGTAGCTTATGGTTCATGTAATGAGCTTTGTGTAACTAGAGCAGAGCGCATTCTGAGCGTAAGTTGTCCATGTTTCTGTGCACATTTAGTAAGCAATTTTACGAAAGCTTCTGTTGATGTTATCGCGTACTTGCATTTTCCTGTGAAGTATGCTACTCCGTCTGATTGCTCTGACTGAATGGGAACACAATTATGGCAACACTGAAAGGTACTGTTTGTTGGGTACTTTCCCGGCAGAAAATTATTCCTTATATAAGCATTTCCGCGAGTACACTGCAGGTGTGTACACGTCGATGTGTCATGGGCTTCACGCGTTGGCACAGGATAGCTATGTTTGACGCTTGCGCACATATTAGCGTGTATGAAGACTTTTTTTTGTATGCAGTTCACTTTGAAGGCCCGCGTCGCGAGAACCTGTCTGTATTCTATATTGAACTATAGAACCTGTCGTGTTCTATATTGCGAGGCAGATATACGCCGATATTGCAATGACGAGGTTTCTTTTTAATCGAGACCTCTCAATCAGACGCTGGCTTTTACTATACGTGCCTTGCAGTAATAAAGTAAGGGCTGCGATTTCGTGGCGATACTTTGCGCTGTATCCTACGTCATTCTTACCACCCACCGTGAACGGCCGGCTATTCCAGTTCATAACACGGGCGGCGCGTCGGTCAAACCTCTAACGAAGAGCGAGAAGGAATACCATCGCTATACAAACACGGCCTAGGGTTCAAAAGACTTCATGTGCTCAATATTTTTTTTCATAATCCAATGCTCTTTTTGCTTTATTAAATATTTGATTTTCGGTGATTTTCCTGGTAGTCTTATGTTTGCTGCATTCCAACATTGAATCGCACTTGTTACAACATAACCGTGTAACCTCCTGAGATATAATGGAGAGATTCGTACGAGACGCACATTAATGTAGCTGCTAGTGTGAGGCTCTTTGCAATTCAGTAGTACACTGATATGACAGGTTTCCAGATTCACATTGCAATAAATTATTCATTGCAGTTGAAGGCTATGCGGATTCTGGAGGCATCCCACAGGAACCTGCAGCACTGCTGCAAGCTGGAGAGCACCACTATAAAGCACCTGATCTGCGTGCTTTACAAAGGTGCGTACAAAACTGTCATTGCCTTGTGTGTTGTAGGATATGTTTCTGTAATATGCAATCATTTTACTGTGTGTGCCATTTTCATGATTTCTAGTGGCAAATCACTTGCATTTCACTTTTGGTCATCTGGAGGGCCCTCAGTTTAATGAACTTACCTTTAACTAGCCTCCTCTGAGCTAAATATAACTCTGACTTGAGTAACTGCATGATAGACTCTGTACAGACTGTATATTAATCTATTCAGATTGCCTTTTTAAGATAATCGTTGAGAAGCATGAGGTGTCGAGATGTTTATCTTTTTGTCAATTTTATTATGCAGTATTGTGAAGCTCACTTCTCACACTATTGCCTGTGCGCCTATATTGTTCCCTCTAATCGGTCACACTTATGTATTGCGTACCGTACTTCATCTCTTAAAATTAGCATACAAAAAGCAAGATTTTCTTTATTAGGTAGCTGCTGAATCCCTAGCCACTGTATGAGCAGGTAATTCCTCAAGCATATAACAAACCAATAACCTTTTAATGTGACAAGTTCAATATGCACCCGAAGTGCAGGTTGGCTTCAAGCAGTAAGCTGGTCTCCTTTGTATTTTACAGAAATTTGAGGTGGTAACGCAAACTGCTAAATCACAACAATCCGCACAGTGCAGTATAGTTGCAAGCCACCACGACAGTGCAGCTGAACGCTGAGTGTTCATTGTTACATTGGCACTTTTTTTTTCTGTGGGCAGTAGTTGCAAGCCACGACAGTGCAGCTGAACGCTGAGCGTTTGCCTTTACATTGGCTTTTTTTCAGCGTGTCTCTGCCCTTCTACAGTTGACATTGGATAAAGCTTGTTCTTTGCTGTCACTTATCTGAAATGCAAACAATCCTTTTTACTTTTTCTTTCATATTACTTGTCAGCTGCCTAATACACAAGCTTCCGGTGACATGGTAACAGTGCTGACTACTGCCCAGAACATGTGTGCATCTGTGGTTTGTGGTACCACATGCTCACTACCTCGGATTTACTGAGATGTCACAAGGAAGCTTGCTTCATGCTCAAGCTGCCCTGCACTTGGTGGAAATATTGAAATAGTCACTTTTTAATATAATAATTTGTTGTGGTTTTACCAAATTGAGTTTTCAAACTGTGAATAATGCACACTAGAGGGTCTATAAAAATGTTTTCTACCTCCTAAAGACATGGTTTAGGCAAAAAGTGCATTACACATGTCATCCTATTATTGAGTTCGGCATATCTCGCGGAAGCCGTTCTAAAAACTTTGACTATCTTTATTGCAACTGATTTACAGCTACTTTACACAAGTGTACGATTCCTACATGTAACACATGCATATTATGTGCAGCAGTTCTGCTTCAGCAATACTTCAGTCATTTTTTGGGTGGCGTTCCAATACCAACCAGGACGTCGTCCAAAAAGAAGCTTTGCACCCCAGAGGTGTGAATGCCATTCTAAGTATGTGTGGCAAGGCAGTCAGTTGAAATCTTCGTTTTCATTGTGGGTCATTTGAAGTCAAATTCTTGTGTATGACTGCATCATGCTATCTCGTCCAGATACAATTCATAAGGCTAACTATTATTGCATTTTTCCTCCTTTAGGCTTACAGCAAGAGGGATATCAAGAACACGGGAGATGTCAAGACCACATTATAGTCACTGCTTGCTTGTGGTTTCTGAGGGCATGTATGAAAGGGTTGGAAAATAAACATCAGTGTTTGAAAAGATCGGTGTGTTTCGCCAACACGTACAGACTTTTATATGTACAAGATTGCATCAGAACAGTACCAGACAATTTTTAAAAATGCTGGAAAAAGTGGATAAATGTCACCAGGATGTTTCTAGGGCGAGTTACAGAAAATTGGAAACAATTTACAAGAATATTTCTAGAGCAAGCAACAGAAAGTTAGAAAAAAGTTACAAGGGGATGTTTCTAGGGCGAACAGCAAAAAGTAGAAAAAAAGTTACTAGGACGCTTCTAGGTCAAGCAACAGAAAGTTGGAAAAAAGTTACAAGGATGTTTCTGGGGCGAGCAACAGAAAGTTGGAAAAATGTTACAAGAATGTTTCTAGAGCAAGCAACAGAAAGTTAGAAAAAAGTTACAAGGGGATGTTTCTAGGGCGAACAGCAAAAAGTAGGGAAAAAGTTACTAGGGTGTTTCTAAGAAGTAAAACGATACCCTGCTTTTAATGTTTGAAGGATGTTCATTCATCATTTAAGGAAAGTTTGTAAATAAAATTTTAATTGAGTATCGGTGGCCAATAGTCGACAGGATGTTGGTATGAAGTATTGAGGAAGTCTATAAATGGTTTGAGAACTTTCAATAGACCGTTGGTAGGTTTTAGTAACATTTGCCTAAAAAATTTAATTGAAAGTTACTAGAATTTTTTGTAAGGGATAGCTACTTTCAGATATAGCGCAAACAACTACACATACACACGAAGCTGTCTTCTTGTGTATGTGTATTCTTTTGTGGTGTATCTTAAAATATCTATTTGATAGTCTGCTGATTTTAAAAATGCGGCCTATTGATAACCAATCTACTGAAAACGCATATCGAAGAGATGGGACGTATAAGCTTTTGCATAGAATGAAGAGACTTTGCATCAAATTCGGAAGCTCAGTTTTTGCACAAGCAGATCTGTTGATGGGCACGAACAATGTATACAACCCTAGCCATAGACAGCGTCGCTGTAATAATGTACGAGAACATGCAGCAGACCTAATCTGCAATTTTAACCTCCTTGGGTTCCTCTTGACCGCACTAATGGTACCTCAAGATTCAACTTGTACTTGGACCGTGGATCAGTGGCGCCGGCGCGTCCCGCGTTACTGAGGGGCTCTTAACTTTTCTGAGACAGTGCTCTGAACGCGATAGTTCCCCATATTATGTTGCGTTACGTGAGTGTGTGGTTCGTGTTATGTACGTGTCAGGTGTCGATGTTCTATGCGCCTACTTCATTTATCGTCGCATTCATTTGGAGTAACATGCGAGGCGACCGCCAGGTAATCGTCTCCAGTTTTCGTTAAACATTAGGAGTTGATGTTTGTCTCTGATTTGAGAGAGCCGTAGCAAGAGTGCTTTCACAACGTGAAGCATAATGAGGTCTGTCAGCCACATAAGGAGCAGCGTACGAAACCGTTCAGCGCGATGTAAACGTCAGGGTAGAGACGGACGGCCTGCTGTGTGCGCGGCGGAGACGCCTGCGCGTAACAAATAGGAAATAACGGGTAACCTTAGCAGAAGAAAGGCGTGTTTCCAAGTGAACGGCATAGAGTCAATCACTATGGCTTTTATTGCTTCGATCGTTTTTCTTTTTAGCTTCAGTAACCGGATTATTAAAGTAAACCATGAGGTGAATGAAAAGAGAGTAAAACAAACACTTTGAAGCAACCTGTAAACATTGAGCGCCTAAATTTTATAGGCAGGAAATGGTCTGGCCTCGGAGGCTCCAATAATGACACATTCTGGGAATGACTTCGCATACATATGATTATTTGTTCATGTATATGAGAAGCAATGAAGACTTCGGTGGCCGTGTGGGTTAGCAGCGCAAAGGAGAGACACACAAACGACGAAAAAAAAACGTCTTATCGAGAGGGTGTCTGCAGGCTATAGAAAACTGGGAATCGTATCGAGCAATAAAATCAAGCCACTGGTTAGTCAGCCTGTTGTCATGTTTTTTTTTTTTTTCTCTCTCGGTCCCGACTTTGCGCCGTTAACCCACACGTATAGGTCTCTTCACTGAAGTGAAATGAACAGTCACAGAACTTACTGCTTCATGCCGCAAGAATAAAGTTTACCCCTTCGTATTCATGTCGCGACCCTCCTTATCGACTAAGAATTATTCATTCATCTCCTTAAGTGGCCACTTGTGTATGAGCTGCCCGGGAATGCTTGTGTTGATTACCTTCCTTCGCCTGGTTGATTGTTTATGGCCACCTATAGAGCACACTGGTATTAACAAAAACGGGTCACCGGTCACACATTACAGGCCTAACTGTTGCAATGCACTTCATCGTGCTCGCTTGTCGCAGTTCTCTGGAGCCTAGATTTTTTTTTACAGTACACGGCAGCAGGTTCTATACATATTGTTGTGCCTCCGTATCACTTACATAAATTTTGTACTTTATCTAGTCGCCGCCACGATGACATGGTGAAGGATTATTTCTTGTTAAAGACGCGAGATGGCTAAACAGCTTCGTGGCAGAATGGGGCATTAGCCGCTATTCCCTGTAAAATTGCTTGATAAGTTTTTGTATTGGCAAGTGAGACATAAGTCAAAGCTTTTCCTCATCGCAACACTCCAGACTCTTGCGAGGCTTCTTAACTTAAACTTGCGTCATTAATGATACTCTGTATTATGCCGCGTTCGTGATCTGCCTCTTGTAATAAAACAATAAACATAATTCATGCAAAGCTACCGCCTACTTAATGGCATTCTTTACATCCTCATTTTCAGTCCATGCAACTAATTTCAAAAGCCATGTTTTCATAAGCCCCGTATTCAAATCTAAATTAAAGGGACAATAAAAAAATCACAGCATATCCACGAAGTGAATGATGATGAGTGGGCGAAGCACCGGGGGATCATTTGAGTAAACCACAGCTACGGACGAGAGATAAAGAGAGCGCGCGTCGGGAACGAGAGAGAAAATTACACCATCTTCCCGTAGGGGAACCCTGAGTAGTATGCGAAGCAGCCATGGGGTCGACTCAAGGTAGCTTTATCAGCTGTATAAACTTGGACATGCAGCAGCACCAGCAACGCGTAGAACTGTTGTCGACGCCGTCGGCGTTTTGCCGACGCGCGCAAAATGGAACCGGAAGTGGAAGTGGAACCGGAAGTGGAAGCGTAACCGGAACGCCATCTAGTGAACACTTCATAAAACTACAGGTGGCTACATACTACTACTACTACTACTACTACTACAGAGGAGGGAACGACCCACACACCCTAAGGAGCTTCGCCCCTAAAAGAAAGCTCAGTTCAGGTGTACAGGCGTGATGCGCTGCCTAGGCAGAGCTGCGAAAACGCCGCTCAACAGCGCCCTCCATGCCGCGTTTGTCGTTTCTGGTCGTACAAAACGCGGAGCCCTGTTGGTGAATGCAAGGCGCCGCGTTATATCTGCTCGTCGGAGCTGTGAGGCGGTGAGAAGTTTGGAAAATACTTTGCATGCTAGGCTCTGCATAATGCCTTCTGTCGAGAAAGAAGCAACGTGACGTGCCGAATGTGCAAGCTGCGCACGAGATGTTGCCGGCGCAGTGTCGCTGCGCTACCACTTTCGATTATGCACAATCCCGGCGGAGAAATATTAGCACAAGTGATCGGTGGCCGGAGCGCCAGGCACGTTCGGAGTGCCAGGCACGTTCCATTTTCCAAAGCAGGGGTGGCCGACAGAAAGCCGGCACCCATCTTAAAGCCCGCATTTCGAAAGCTGCCATATGCCACACTTTTCGGCGAAGCCACGCAGAAACGGGGGTGCGAACATGAGCTTAATAATTTGTTTTAATTGATACGAAGGCATCGAATGTCCAATTCAGCGAAAAAGTCGGTGTCTGTAGTGTCCAAATGACACCTAAATTGCCACTGGCCGCGACTCCACGTCACGTGTGCTCCCTGACAGAGCACAGTGGACGAAAGTGAATACCTGCTGGGGCGCTGGCGCGCCAGGTGATGCGTGAGGGGAGAGGGCGTCGCCGCGACGCCATGTCACCCTGGCTTTTGGAAGCCTGTGTTATCCGCGCGTTTCTTGTCCGCGCAAGCTCTCGTCTGCCTTCAAGAACTTCGCCTCGGTAATCGCTATAAAGAAATTAATGTGTAAAAAAGCTGAATAAAATTGAAAAGCCGAATAAATCGAAAAAGTCGAAGAAAATCCAAGAAACCTTGGCGGTAGTGAATCCCGAACCTATGACCCCACGATCCGAAGCCGAGTGTCTTACCCAATGCGCTTAACCCGCGCCTCCTAGATTGCAGGCCTACTTTTATGTCTTCATGCTACCTCGACCAAAATTTTCGTTGTCAAGCCCGGCGTGACGAATTCGCTGGCGTCAAAATGAGCACGGCTTACTCCGGAGCGTCTCTATTAGATTCTACGGCAGTCAGCCAAGGTAACATGACTTCACGGATCAAAGTGCACCTGGTGCACCGGCCTTGGTCAAGCGTCTCAACGCGCTGGCTTGCCCGCGAGGAGTTCATAACTCGAAAGATTACTCAGCGGCGTTCAATTGAACCTTAATGCTTTCGCATTCACAACTGCTAACAAGTGCTTAGGTGTCCTCGGATTTTTTTTATGAACTGTTGCTGCACTCCGACGTAAGCACCATCGCACATGACTTTTGACAGTGCACCGCCCAGCCAGTTTTTGGTTTTAGGGAGAACTGCGATAAAGATCACACAGCTGCTCGCAACGCCCGCACAGAAAAAAAATTACTCCATCTCCCGCTAAAGGGAACCATGTGTGGATGCGAATCAGCGGGGAGATGGTTAGCTTGAGCGGGAGATTGTTTCGCGGTAGCGGCCCGAGCGCTCATCGCGGCGCTGCACCTGAGAGAGAATGAGGCGCGCGCGCTCCGTCATTTTCATACCGCGGAACTACCGTGGCGCCCCAGCGGAGTATGCAGCTGGAGCGGGAGATGGTTTCGCGGCAGCGGCCCGAGCGCTCATCGCGGCGCTGCACAGGAGAGAGAATAAGACGCGCGCACTCGGTCATTTCCATACCGCGGAACTACCGTGGCGCCCCCAGCGGAGTATGCAGCTGTCGCACCCCCTGTCGTGCGCGCCACTCCAGGTTCCTAGAGGCGAGAAAGGGGGAGCGTAGGAGAGAGGGGGAGGGGACGCGCATGTGCTGTGGGGGTGTGGCACGCGGGCGCCCCTCCGTACAGGATTCCTAGAGGAGAAAAGGGTGGAGCGTAGGAGAGGAGAAAGAGGGGGATGGGGGCGCGCATGCGCTGTGGGGGTGTGGGACGCGAGAGGGCCGTACAGAGCCGCCGTCAAGAAATGCTTGCCATTTAAAAAAAAGAAAAATACACAGAACAATGCGGGTGTATGTGCCCAGGCACAGTAGCGCATTATTCGACCGTAAAGCAACGTAGAATTACGCGGAAAGGGGGAATAAATAAGTTTGGGCGATAGCGAAGTTTCACCCATACCTATTTGGTCACCATTGCCGCGTAATTACCGACCACTACGCGCTCTGATGGCTCTCCTCGTTGAAGGACCCTACAGGGCATCTTGGGCGTTGGGCATTGCGCTTCCAAGAGTGCACTTTTTCATGGTCTCTTGTCTGCTTGTCCTGTTCTTCTGCATCGCGAAGATATCCTTGAACAGGTGAGCTGCAACAGGTGAGCTCCTAACGCTCATATACTTCTGTTCGGTGACTTCAACTTCCCCATTATTGATTGGAATAACCTGACTTCCGCAATAAACAACGCAGAAGCGAAAGACTTTGTCGACATATGTTTGAATTTTAACTTATCGCAACTTATCTCAGAGCCGACACGTGTAACGCGCGACTGCGCAAACATTTTGGATCTTATACTTACTAACCATCCAGAAACCTTATCATCGGTTACCTATCTTCGTCCTATCAGTGACCACAGTGTGATTCATGCCACATTTGACTTTGCCCCAGCACCGCGTGTTCTTTCCAGCAAAACTATCAACCTATATGATATAGGAAACTTCGAAGCTATAAATGAAGAATTGTGCACTTTTTTACCAGTCTTTGAAACCTCATTCAATGAACGATCTGTTGAAGACAACTGGGAACTGTTTAAAAATAAAATGAATGAACTAGCGAACAAGTATATTCCGAAAATAACATTCCGTGAGAATCATCAGAACCCTTGGTTTAATAACAATGTAAAGAGGTTGGTAAATAAGAAAAAAAGACTTTTTCGTAATGCCAAGAAGAATTTAAGCCCAACTTCTTGGGAAAAATACTACGCCGCTGAGAGAGAATACTTACGTGCTGTCCGCAATGCCAAATGGTCCTTTTTCAACAATGACTTACCTAAAATGTTAACCGACAACCCCAAAAAATTTTGGAAAGTTATCAACCCTGGGAACACACGCACTATAACTCTTGTAAATGATGCGGGGGAAATCATGCCTGAAACTGAGTGCGCACTAATATTTAACAACGCATTTTCATCAGTATTTTCTAATGATAATAACGTTCCATTGTCTAATGTCCCCTGCAACATAGCTTCTAGCATGCCGAGCGTGGTGTTTTATCCTGATGGTGTTTTGCGCATTATTGAAAACCTTAAACTTTCATCCTCAGCAGGTATAGATGATATAAACTCTAAACTGCTAAAAAATACAAAATATATTTCTTCATCATTTTTGTGTCTTATATTTTCTCAGTCACTTTCTACAGCCTCCATGCCTCACGACTGGAAGGTGGGGAAGGTCGTTCCCATCTACAAGTCTGGTAACAAGAACACACCGCTAAATTATCGACCGATCTCTCTCACTAGCATTCCGTGCAAAATCATGGAACATGTCATCTACTCCTTGATCATGAATCACTTGGACGCCAATCAATTTTTTCATTCGGCACAGCATGGGTTCCGTAAGGGCTTCTCTACCGAAACGCAACTAGCTTTGTTTCTACACGACTTGCATATAAACCTTGACTCTAACCAACAAACTGACGCTATTTTTCTGGACTATGAAAAGGCCTTTGATAAAGTTCCTCACCGCCACTTACTACTAAAACTTTCTTCTTTGAACTTGCACAGTGACGTACTCAAATGGCTCGAAGCATTCCTTACTGATCGCTACCAATTCGTTTCTATAAATGACAAATCATCCACTCTACTCCCTGTAACTTCTGGTGTCCCGCAGGGATCAGTTCTCGGTCCTCTTCTCTTTTTAATTTATATTAATGACTTACCCCTACATGTATCTTGCAAGATACGAGTTTTTGCTGATGACTGCGTGATTTACCATCCAGTTTCTAATGCTACTGACGAAAACACCTTACAACAAAGTCTTAACAACGTGCAGTCTTGGAGTGAACAATGGTTAATGACTCTTAATCCCAACAAATGTAAGCATATATCTTTTACCCGCCGCCGTAACCCTTTCCTGTCCTCTTATACAATAGTAAACGTTCCCATAGAATCAGTAGAATCATTTAAGTACTTGGGCGTAACACTTTCTCATGATCTCAGTTGGGGTACGCATATTTCCAACATACTTTCATCAGCTAACAGAACTTTTGGCTTCATGAGACGACACTTGCGTGACGCCCCGCAGAACGTAAAACTCCTAGCTTTCAAATCCCTTATCAGACCGAAAGTTGAATACGCATCACCCATCTGGAATCCATATCAAGTCTATCTTGTTAACGCGCTCGAGTCCTTTCAGAACCGCGTCGTCAGATACATCCATTCATCATACTCATATGACGTAAGCGTATCATCCTTAAGAGCAAAATCTGATCTCCAGCCCCTTGCACGTCGTCGCGCTACAGCCAGCCTTTGCCTCTTTCATAAGTTTTTTTACAGTTCCCTAATTCACGAGCCATATATCACACCACCCGCACGCATATCGCTACGAACTGGGCACCCATTAAAAGTCTTACGGCCACGCTCCCATACAACTACCTTTTCTTCGTCTTTTTTTTCCCGCACAGCATCAGACTGGAACGCCCTTCCCCACCACGTCGCTGAAATCACTTGCCCGACATCGTTCTTCAAAAATGTGTCTTTGTTGGCTGAAAAATAATCAGCTTTTTTCACCGGCATTTTCCCCCCTTCATTCTGTTTTTATGCACTTGCGAAATGTAGCTTTCTTGTAGTTTTCTGAATATCTGTGTTTCTGTTGCATCAACTGTACCCACCCCTTATGTAATACCCCTAGCAAAGGGGTCTTTAAGGAAATAAAACTGAACTGAACTGAACTGCAAGATGGCTCGCTTTGTGGATGCCACCCCTGCTTTGGAAAGTGGAATGTACCTCGCACTCTCGCAATTGGCGCGCTCGAGAATTGCGCCGCGTGTTCGGATTTTGGCGCTCCGGCAAAATCGAGAAATTGAACAAGAGCAGACACTCCCATAGAGCCCAGCGGCCAAATTGTCTACAGCGCACCAAGCCGTCGGCATTAATGCCTGAACCACAGTTCCGGTTTCGGTTATGGCCGCGGGCGTTTTCAACGCTATCTGACCCGCGTTACGCCTGATCCGCCGATCGGCGCGGCATTTTCTTGCTTCCACTGCTCAACTGCGCGCGATCTCAGTGCGCAATTGTTTTATTATTTAGTAAAAATAATTGCGAACGATCTTTACAAGCCCTCATCAAATCTGTGCCACGTGCAGTTTCATAAAGTAGACACAAGACACCCTGTGAAATGAGGAAACGTTTATTTTGCTCTATATAAATGCTGGTTTTGCGCTTTTGCGCATTCATCCGAGGTTGTAGCACCAGGTAAGCAGCAGTAGTTTCTGCATGAAGCTCCACCAGACGGCATCAGCTGAAAGAAGTAAATTACAAGCATGTGTCACCTCGAGACTGATGACATATACACCCACAATATGATTGGTTTCAGAGCCGGCCTCTCGACACAGGACGCCATGAAGCTGATAAAGCATCAGATCATCGACCGGAGCACGAGAGATACCAGATCAATCCTTGGAATAGATCTCGAGAAGGCTTTCGACAATATCTCACACGAATTCATTCTCCAGACTATTACCGGCCTCGGGCTTGGAAAGAGGGTCTACGATTTCTTCCGATCATTCCTTAGCCAGAGAACTGCCGAGCTCAAGCTCGAAGGATACCTCTCGCAAGAAATCAGCCTCGATTCACGCGGCACGCCTCAGGGCTCAGTCATCTCGCCAACATTATTCAACATCGCAATGATCGGGCTTTCCAAGGAGCTCGCCAAGATTCAAGGAATCAACAATACCATCTTCGCAGATGACATCACCATCTGTTGCGCTGGCGGGAGTGACGGCCAAGTTGAGGACGCCATGCAGAGCGCCATCGATGCGACCGAGCGCTTCCTACGCCCCACTGGGCTCAGATGTTCTCCATCTAAGTCTGAGCTACTTCTCTACAAGACCCAGAGGTGGTGGCCATCGTGATTGGAAACCGGCGTCCGAAAGCGAAATACGGCTTTTCACTGGTGACGGGTCCCCGATGCCCAGAGTGGACTCGCTCCGAATATTGGGGATGTATATTGAGTCTAACGGTGCCACTGGTGCCGCACTCAGAAGGATCATCGCCAAAACGGAGAGTGCTCTCGGCCTCATCCGGAGGATCGCCAACAGGCACCGGGGAATCAATGATTACAATCTCATCCGCATTATACATGGTTTTGTGCTCTGCCACCTTTCATACTCGGTAGCCATGCATAATTGGCATGTTGCAGAGAGGAACAAGTTAAATTCCCTCATCAGAAAGGTCTTCAAGCTTGCCCTCGGCTTACCTGTGAGCACTCACACCGAATACCTGTTAAAGCTCGGAGTGCACAACACGTTCGAAGAAATAATAGAGGCGCAATAGTGTTCACAGCTGCTCAGGCTATCCGGCACCCCGGCGGGCCGCAAGATACTCGATGAGATGGACCTCTACCCTGTCGACCACTGCCCCGACGCCATGCGGATTCCCAGCGACATCAGATCTCAACTACACATCGCGCCCATTCCCCGCAATATGCACCCCGCACACAACGTCGGCAGACGTCGGGCCAGGGGTAGAGCTCTACTCGAACATGTCCGCAACAACCACATTGAGGCAAGCTTCGTGGATGCCGCGGCATATGTCCAACAAGAGGCGTTCGCAGTCTCCATCGTCGAATCTAATTCCAGGATCACTTGCTGCGCTACAGTACGCACTTCGAAGCCATTAGTAGCCGAACAGGTTGCAATTGCGCTGGCTGTGCTCGATGGTCGCAGAGAGGTAATATATAGCGATTCTAAGGCGGCCATTAAGACCTACCAAACCGGGATGATCACCCCTCAGGCCCTTCGCATTCTCCAAAGCTTGAAAAGTATCTCTCCGCATTCTCTCATTTGCTTTCCCGCTCACTTGGGGTCGACTGAGGGCTCTCCCTCTAACCCTAACGAGAGCGCGCATGAGGCCGCGCGAGGACTCACTGACCGCGCCGCCTCCGCAGTCCCCCTACACCGCGGGGAACCATTGATGACGTATAATGAGATCACTAAGCATTATTATCTGTCAAGACGGGTATTCCCCCTCCCGCACCCTGCCTTATGCAGGGCGCGGGCGGTGACCCTTCGACTTTTACAAGCTCGTACGTATCCTAACCTTGCGGTTCTTCACGCTATATACCCTGAAAGGTATCCCAGTGCGGACTGCCCTGCCTGTGGACTAACGGAAACATTTAACCATGTGTTGTGGGAGTGTGAAGCCATCGGCTCCGCCTTCAGCGAGGATCGGTGGGCTGCGCTTTTGGGCAGCCCCGAACTCAACGACCAAACCCTGGCCGTCCAGAGTGCCCTCGATCTGGCCGTCAAGCTCGGCTTGCCGGTCCCTACGTGGGACTAGCTGGGTGGCGCGGGGTGTCCCCTGCGTCTTCTCTGGACCTCAATAAAGTTATTTCACTCACTCACTCACTCACTCATTCACTCACTCACTCACTCACTCACTCACTCACTCACTCACTCACTCACTCACTCACTCACTCACTCACTCACTCACTCACTCACTCACTCACTCACTCACTCATGTGTCATTTTCGTATTTAGACATTATAGGAATACTGCGTGTAGAGGCGAAACTTGCGAAAGTGGTGAATGAGTGGTACTACAAAGAAGCAATTCGTTTTATTGCGATAGCAATTATATGTACTCTCCAAGCGCATTCCTGCCGTCGCCGTCGTGAGGTTCCGTATAAAGTCCAATGGTGATAAATTCGTCACCGCGGGCCGTATGCTGTATGTGCGAGTGAAAGCGCGCGAGGGACGCGCACTTTCACGGAGAGCGAACGCACAGCGGATAGAAAACAGGACGTCTCCGGTCGTGCCTTAAACAAGTCTTAAACAAGTTAGGGCGTGATGCACTAATACAAAAACATCAAGAAACTAATGAGATACCCAACGAAATTAGAGAATGGTACACGGTATCCCCCTTACCAAATATCATGGATCCTACCCTGCATGCTG
Source organism: Dermacentor silvarum (assembly GCF_013339745.2). Classification (NCBI taxonomy): domain Eukaryota; kingdom Metazoa; phylum Arthropoda; class Arachnida; order Ixodida; family Ixodidae; genus Dermacentor; species Dermacentor silvarum. The sequence continues at coordinate 77,723,462 of NC_051155.1, forward strand.
GGAAAAGAACGGCTAGGGCACAATACATAGAAAAAAATGACAAAATACATGAATATGGCAGGATTCACTGACGCTGCACCTAATCAGACAGATGCAAGGAAGGCGATGGCAGTGGTCACGGACCGTAGAGGGAAAATTACAGCCTGCGTTTCAATAGATCATGCTTCTACAACAGCAGCAGAAGAGGTTGCAGTTGCGCTGGCAATAAAAGAGGGCTGCACGCGAAAGCTCCATTAACCATAATCACAGACTCACAGAAAGCTTGCAGGAACTATCTAAGGGGCATTGTTGGAGCACAGACGCTCCGAATACTTGTCGGGACTGGATGGGACCCCACGGTTCAATACATCCAAACTGTGACCTGGGCACCGGGGCACGAGGGCGTCATCGGGAACCTGCATGCGGACGGGGCGGCTCGAGGCTTTTCAAATCACTGTGCAGCCCCATACTCTGCAATAGAGGACCCTACACCCCTAGACCCTTGTTTTGCAACAATTCTGAAATACTTCAGGGAAAATAGAAAGATCTATCCACCCCCGCACGGCAAACTCAGCGCTGCGGAGGCAACCGTGTTGCGAAAATTACAGACGAACACCTACATAAATTTGCACACACTCCACCTGATCTACCCCACGGCATACAAAGACATATATATACCCGTGGTGTGGAGCAACACCAACACTCTTTCACATCACGTGGGAGTGTGCATAACACGGAGAAGAACACGAAACAAACGGCACATGGAACGAATGGGAGGCCCGGCCCTGGAAGATCAGCTACGACTGATCCAATGAGCTGAGCGGATTGCCCGTGCTAATGGGGCGTTGGAATAGGGCACCACCCTGCTGGACAAACTCCGTCTTTAACCCACCTACCTCCTCTGGGGACTGGGGTAGGAGCCTGTCTGGTTTCTGACTATAATAAAGTTTTACCACTACTACTACTACTACTACTACTACTACTACTACTACTACTACTACTACTACTACTACTACTACTACTACTACTACTACTACTACTACTACTACTACTAATATGGCGCTTATATGTTTCGCGGTTGCGTTAGGTTAGCCATACGGGAGGATGTATTTTGATGTTTTAGTTCCCACGCCAAGCTATCAAATATTGAGAAGAGCTTGCTATTCACGCTGGCAGTTCATAGACACCGGTTCTCTTCGTCTAGTGAGAACCGATACAGCGAAACTAGTTTACAATACAAACACACCGTGACCGATGATGCACGTCACTTGTTTGTACCCCCAAGAGAAATTTCCGCATACTGCCATTACCACTGCATTAAAAAGCTACACAGTGGTTCCCCGACGACCTTCTAAAACTGACATAACATAAATTTCACGGAGAACGTGCTAAAGCATCTGCAAATCGTACCGCAGCACCCGACATTCAAGCAGAGCCGCGCAGGCTCGCACAAGCCAGAGAAGAGGAATGCTCAAAGCGCCCTTTCCTCAACGCGCGATGAAACGGTGTATAACGCAGTGGTTAGGACACTCGCCTTCGGACCATGGGTACCAGCGCTCAAATCCTGCCTTTCCAAGAACGTTCATTTTGTTTTATTGCGATAGCAATTATATGGACACTCAAAAGCAGATTTCTGCCGTCGGCGTCGCCATCGCCGTCGCCGTGAGGTTCCGTATGACGTCATTTGGAGAAGAAATCGTCGCCGCGCGCCGAACGCTGTATGTGCGAGTGAAAGGGCGCGAGGGGCGCGTCTTTCACGGGGAGTGGACGCACGGCGGAGAACAAACGCGCGTTCTGCGCCGTGCTCGCTTAAGGGCTGCAGAAGTAGGCGTCTCTTTTCTCCTTTACAATCACCATATATGTAGAGCAAACGTGCCTTCTTCCGACGCGCGAGAGGCCGTGGGGGAGGGGGAGCGAAGGGAGGCGACGTTTAGCTGCGGCACGAAGTGCCTATTTATATCATGGAGTGCGCCCAGGCAGCCACAGTCCAGTGCTCCGCTCTACCCGATACCCCTGCCCCGGATCTGCTCCTGCTCAACCTCCGTGCGTCCAGGTGACGCGTGGAGCGCCGAGCAATCCGGACGGGCAATGCAGAGCACTGGACAGAATACCGGAGAGCGGATGCCCGCTGCAGACGACAGGCCAGGCGCAGAAGGAGCCAGAGCTGGGGGAGCCTTTGCGCCACCATCGAGAACCGCTCCAAGGGCCCCCTGGCCTGGCGCCTCCTAAAGTCCCTGACCGGCAGGAAGGTCAACTGCTACCCCGTCCTCGCGGTGGCTATCTCGCTGGGCATCAGCGAGGCGGCCCTGGCGGAGTTGCTAGCGGACCACTTCGCCCCCCCGGCCGCCCTCGCTGCTGCCACCCTGCCGGTCGGACTTCCCCCTGCCAACCCGCCTACCTGCCTGCTGGAGCTGCATCCGGAGTGGGCGACCAGCCAGATCGCGGCCATCTGCCAGGACCCACTGACTCTCCACGAGCTGCAGACGGCCCTGAGGAGGGGCAAGCGTCGCAGTGCACCAGGAGCAGACGGAGTGACACTCCAGATGCTCCGCAACCTGGCCACCAGTGAGCAACGACGCCTGCTCGACTGCTACAACAACATCTGGTGGTCAGGACAAGTGCCGGAGGCCTGGCGCACAGCCATCGTGGCCCCCATTCTGAAGAGCAATAAGCCGGCCAACGAGCTGTCCTCCTACCGACCGGTCTCCCTCACCTCCGCTGCCTGCAAGGTGATGGAGGCCATCGCTCTGGCACGGCTAGAATGGGTGGCCCGCGCCTGCGGGTTCCTCGCGGACCAGCAGACAGGCTTCCGGCGCCGAAGGTGCACTGCGGACTCCATTGCAGACGTCGTCTCAACCCTGGAGGACGCCAGGGCCAGCGGAGACCTCGTCATGCTCCTCCTCATCGACGTCAAGGGGGCGTTCGATGGCCTCCCACATGCGGTCGTCCAGCAGGCTCTGGACCTCCTGGGCATAGGCGGCAACCTGCGGCGGTTCCTGTCATCGTTCCTGAACGACCGCACCCTCAGGGTCCGCGTGGGCCATGCAAGGAGCACTCCCCGTCCGGTGGCAGCAGGCGTACCACAAGGGTCAGTGGTGAGCCCATTTCTCTTCAACCTCGCCCTGGCCCGGTTGCCTGCTGCACTGCCGACCGACCCTCACTACAAGGTGGAGTGCTCCATCTACGCGGATGACATCGCCCTGTGGGTGCGGGGACCGCCGCAGTCAAGCCGCCACGTGCGCCTGGCCCTCCAGAGAGCCCTGGACACCACAGCCGCCTACCTGGGAAGCATCGGACTCTCGGTTTCGACGGGGAAGACGGTGGCCCTCCTCGTCCACCCGAGAGCAGCGGCACGGCGCTCAGCTCCCCGGCTGCAGCTGGAAGGCGCGCGCATCCCATGGAGTACGACTGTGTCGTACCTTGGGCTGCGCATCGACCACCGGCTAACCTGGCTACCGGCAGTCGGGGCCATGCAGACACAGACCATCAGGGTCCGCAAGGCCGTGTCGCAGCTCCTTGCCCGTGGAGAGAGCTGCTCGGTCAAGTGGGCCCTGCGGCTCTACGAGGCGGCGGCCACATCACGCCTGCGGTACGCCCTCCCGCTGGTGGCGCTGCCGCCACGCCGCCTCGAAAAGTTGGAGCTGCAGCACCGGGCGGCCATCCGACTCTGCCTGGGCGTCCCCCGGAGCTCCCAGATTGCCGCTACTCTTGCGGAGGCTGGAGCATGGCCCCTGTCGCTCCTCTTCCTGCAGCAGGGGCTAAGGCACGTCGACCGCCTCCACCACGCTCCTGATGGCAGAGGCCTGCTGCATCGCCTCCAGTCCCGGCCATCCTCAAGGATGGGTCAGCTGTGCCGCCTCTACGAGGAGGTGGTGGGCAATCCTCCTGCGAATGCGGTAAAGCTGCCCCCACCACAGAGGCCTCCAGTCCCCATCGCCACGGAGCTTCCCGGGACTTCCAAGAGGCGTTCGCCTACCTGCGCCCTGCAGCAGACGGCCGCCTGCCTCCTGGAGGAGACGCTCGGAGACCACCTCCTGGTGTTCGTCGACGGATCGGTGGTACCGGACACCGGCTCTGCCACGGCGGCCTGCACGGCACCAGCCCTGCAGAAGAGCAGGCAGTGTCGACTGCCCAGACACGCCAGCTCGACTGCAGCGGAGGTGGCAGGCCTCCACCTGGCCGTAGACCTACTCTCCGAGGAACTCCCTGAGGTACCGGCGGCTATCCTCTGCGACTCCAAGGCAGCCCTCCTCGGCCTGCAGAGACCAGAAAGCGCCAGTCTTGGAGTCGCACTGCTGTCCACCCGGCTGACAGCGCTGCACGACGCAGGCCACCCGGTGTCCCTGCACTGGATCCCCGCCCACGTAGGGATCCCGGGCAACGAGGCAGCCGACACCCTGGCGAAGGATGCCCACCACATCACTGTGCCCCTCAGTCGGGCCGTGACGGAGGGCGACTTCACAGGACTGAGGCTGCGGCGACACCTGGCGACCCACCACCCAGACAAACGGGTGGCACTGGGATGCCCCCCACGTCCACTCCCCCAGCGAGGCCTGGCTCGCAGGGAGACCTCGCTCCTTCTCCGGCTCCGCATCGGCTGCAGCTGGACGGCAGCACGCAGCCACCGACTAGGACGAGCGACGTCCCCGGCTTGCTCTTCCTGCGGGGAGCCGGAGACCATCGAGCATCTCCTGCTGGCCTGCCCGGCGTACCTCCAGCAGCGGGGCCCACTCCTGCAGGAGTTCCGCCGCCTGGGCCTCCCCTCTGGCAAGGAGGAAGACCTCCTCTTCCCCGGCCGACACCACCTTCCTGCACTTCGAGGCGTCGTGGAGTACCTTGACTCGTGAGGGCTCTCCGCACGCCTCTAAGACATCATTTCTGCAAGCGGGACGGCCTCGCGGCCTCCCATCCCACCCCGGGCCTAACAGGTCAGGAACAACACCCCCTGCAGTCTCTGCGGCACACCAAGGCCTTCCATCCCGGCCTAATACGTGCCGCCACAGCCTGCCGGTTTTGCTTCGCCCAGCCATGGCGACTCCACCCTATCCTCCTTTCTCCCCCACTTACCCCTTCCCGTTGGCGCTGAGCCGTGCTCCCTCAAGGGCTGCAGAAGATAGCGTCAACATTTCCCCTTTCCACATGAACCACTTACTACTACTATTTATATCAGAGGCTCCGGCAACAGTCACCAACGCCGCACGCATTTTGAGCGAACGCGGGCAAAACGCCGATGGCGTCGACAACAGTTCTGCGTGTTGCCGATGCTGCTGCATGTCCAAGTTTATACGGCTGATAAAGCTAATATCATTACTCCGTATAGCTCTCTACAAGTTTGCTATCGCAATTGATGCTTCGCCTTTCAGGTGAAACTGCGACAACTTTTATTTATTTATTTCTCTCGGGCGGGGAGCGCAGACACGCCAGCATGACGTCACGGCGCATGCGCAGTAGCGTGCAGCTGGCAGGAGCCCGGTGGAGCCGCGTCTGTGTGGCGCCGCCTGGTTGCCATGGCTACGGTGCGGCAGTTTCGTGCCACACGCACAAATTACGGCTAGCTTAAAGTGCGGAAGAAGACGACCACGCTTGAGCCAATGCAGATGATGATAATTTCGTGGCACGCACGCACAAATTATGGCTGGCTTAAACAGCTTCGCTGTTAATAAAACAAGAAATGACATGATTGTAGAACTTATTCAGAAACTGAATGGTGAGATGCAAGAATTTCCCAGAGTCGCAGTTTATCCATCCCTGAATTACCCCGCCGAGCTGAAGAAAAGTAAATGAAGAGAACATTTACTTGTCGTGTTTTGTCCACACCATCGTTCTATGCAGCGTTGCGTTGGCTCTATGAAACATATCCAGCGCAGTAAGAAGAACCGACTGCTTAGTCTGCAGTACTTGTCGGGCTTAATACGAACAACTTACGAAGACACCTAGTTAGCGCCTTGAGGTTGAAAAGAAAGAAATTAGAGTTTCGTTATAAAGTCGCAGCAATGAATGGGATAGCAACATGGTGGAATATTTCACGAAGTGTAAGGCTCGTAGCTGTAATGGCAGTATGAATTGCAGTAAACGTAAGCTGACAAAATGAACACATGTGGTATGTCATGTGTACACATGAACCGAGAAAACTCGATGACTGCGAGTAGCATCGGTTATAACTAGCGTCTTGTGCGCGTTGTGGCCTTGTGTTGACCTCGCGTTCCCATATATACTTCGGCATGCTCATGGCGGGCACGATGTGTGCGTGCGCTTCGCTCTATTTAACTGCAGGTTTATGTCGACGTTGTCGTATAACCTCGGCCCCCTGTATACCCGCAGCGCCAAGTCTGGGCTCCTTCTGCGTTAAACTGTAGCGTGCGCCACGCACGCAGCACATCGTTTCTGCATCTGAACTAACGGAGCGGTTTTTCCGCGTATGGGGGTCCACCTTGATTCATTGAGATTACCGTTTCGCTGGAACATTTCGGCCGGCTGTCAAACAACATGTGGGCGGGGGGCATGTTTGCATGGTTTGCGCAGCGAAGCTGCGCAGACCACGCACCTGCAGGTTCTGTTCTAGCTATTGCACCTTGGCTAATACTTGTGAGAAAACGATGTCACAAGCCGACTAGGTTTGCGTGGTCTGCATAGTCTGCACAGAGGGTTTTGGAATTCGTTCCAACAAGCAAAATTGTTTTACCCGAAGCCTTACAATACAGCTTCTTCTGTGTGGAAGTCTGAGATTGGAACATGAACACACCTATAGGCATCTTTCGCCGCCTGGTGTTCCAATTCGGGACGCAAAGGGAAATACTACAGTTAATGTGAGCAATGTTCTTCGAAAAATATAGAACTAAAGAAATGAGCATTTTATGTGTAATTACTGATGACGGCAAAAAGGCGCGTCGAGTGTTCATAAAATGCGCCAAGCGTCGCGATGCACTTGCTTGCACGCGGGGAAAATTCTCCACGATGTTCTCTTCCGTGCACTGAGGCATGCGCCCGTGGCCTAACGGTTAGAGGATCGATCTCTGGTGCGTGGCAGTGGCGTAGCCAGAAATGTTTTTCGGGGGGGGGGGGGGGGGGCTCACCTTGCAAGCGCGGCCTCCTCCTTATAGAATTGGTCGAGGGATCCAATACATGAATAACTGCATTGTCATTGTAAATGCCATTGTATATCAGATGCTGCAAACTAATTAATAAATGCTAGCACTGTCAAGTACAATATGTATTTTTTCATAAAAGAATATGTTCGTACGTCCCAAAAATTGTGGCAGAAATAATTGATATCAATGCTTTCGCGTTACTTTTTTGTCTATTTATTAAGTAAAGAATATATCACACGAACTTTAGAACTATATTAGTTTGAAATCAGCAAAGCAGGGCATGCAGCTGATATTTAAAACGTAAAGACCATGAGGACAAGTTGAGGACAATTATTTTGATGAATCTTTGTCATTCAAGTACCTTGTTTACATTTTTGTACACGTGCAACGGCCAGGGAAAAAACCTCAATGACGCTGTCATTCGTTGCAATAGATTGCGCAGGAGCAGCTGTTGCCGGTCGTGTATTGTAAGTACACTGAGATTACAGTTGCAACGGTGAGTACATATAAAATCAGGTGTTCTGCAAAATATACATTAGAAATGCGAAGATAGGATGGCATAAACAAATGCGAAGGTAAAACTTGATAAAGGTCACAAAAGTGCAACTGTAAACAAAGTTCACTGCTGGTATATATACCAAAAACCTCGAAACAACATATTTAAATAAACGTATAAGTCTCCAATAAACCTACGTATTTAAGCAAACGTCACTATATATAATGCGTCAAACAAGGCAAATAAACATGTTGCGCAGTCACAGATTTATAGTAAACTACGCATAAAAATACAGACGATCCAGGCAAGAACAAAACTACGATCGCAGATATCGTGATAGGTACTTGGGCCATGCGGCGGTCGCGACAGCATCATATGGGTAGAATAATAGAGGAATAATGCAGAAATCAGTACGAAAATGTGTAATTTAACTGCCTGCAGAGCCGCAACCAATATTTTGCACCTAAAATTAAAGGAGGGTATTGCTTCTGTTCAAAAAAGAAAAGCAGGTAGCTAAAAGGAAAGAAAAGGCTAAACGAAAGCCACAGATGATGCGGCAAGTTGAACTACCCTATATTCGAGTGTGTTAGTTGGGAAACGCCTCGTGGGCCAGGCTTTCAATGAGCAAGGTCGGTCAAAATTGGTTATTGATATCCGCGTAATTTTGATCATAATGCTAACTGTAAGAATAAACGGCGAAATTTTTGCAGTTTTAAAAGCTAATGAACAGTCATACGTTTTCATAATTACGAATTTATGTACCTGAAGGAACAGAGCTTTTTACTTGCATTGATTTTTGCTGATTCGTTATCTAAAGGACAATTACTTCACTCGGCGGGGAAGTTTAGCGAAGCGGTCAATGACTTCGGACTTGCTGATGCCGACGTCTTTGTGGGCGTATACAGAAGCGCCAGCCTAACCATGCGTTCCTCAGACATTGTAGATCGCAAGTAGTTTTCTAGTAATCTCATGTTAAAAAAATATTCTCTCTGCGCTGGCAGTGGTCACTGAAAGGGTGACTGGAATCTGCAGCAGTTTCTGTAGATTTATATAGAACCTGCAGTCGCAATGAAAGAGAGAATTTATTCCGGTGCTAAAACCTAAAACACTCCCTGGATGTCGTTGGCATCCTTGTTTACGTACCTTGCACAAACAGTAGGCTGTTCGATTCCAGCGATCTGTCGTTTCGTCAGGAAATATGGAGAAGCAGCCTGCTTTTGCAACTAGGCTTTCTTTGATAATTTCACCACAAATTTCTATAATTTGGTTTTGTACATCTGGACTTAAATACGAGGCATTACTGGGACAACTTTCCAAATGGTTCTTCAGATACGTATCTTCACAATCAGCTCGAATGCGAAGAAGCGCTCTGAAAATACCAGTATTTTCACCGGGGGCTTTGTTTAAATCCATAGGAGCACTGTCCTTATGGCCAGGGAGAGCGAGACCTTGTCGCCCTGCAAAAAAGAACTGCCTCAACACTAGGACGTTAACTTTCTTCGCTTTTCTCTTATTTTACTTTGCCTGCCCTGGTCCAGCTTATCGATCACATAGGGCGCGCTTCCTGAAAATGTTTAGAGAAAATTATCAGCTGCCAGCTGACAGTCACGGTGATATTTAGTATTTTCGTGTGTGTGGTAGATTGCGAGCGCGTGCTTCCATTTCACGAACGGCTTGGACACGAGGGCTCCAGTGCACGCATGTTGGCCAAGTTTATAAGAACATTAAGCCTATAACTTCCATAATTGAAAATCTAAAGCACGTCTTTGTAAATATTAGAGCACCTGTGCGCCTAAAGTTTATGAGAACTTTATAGCCATAAAATTTCGGAATTGACATGCGTGCCCTCCGTACATTCCGCAACGCGCCCGATCGCCATCGAAAAGCCCTTGAAAGTTTTTGCTCGGATAGGCTCCTTGCATTATGTGACTACAGGTGCTTGGCGTTGCCACGAAATCCAGCCCGAGTTGGCAATGTTCGTGCCAAAATATCCTTCCGAGTGTGAAAAATGTGGTTGATCCCTCTTATATAGGAATCGGTATAGAACACGAAAGTGAAACGTGTCTTCACAGAAGTAGTGTAATGTTTATTGCACATTGATATATAATGTCTATTGGTGTTTTGTGGCTAAAGCGCCCTTAGGCGTTGATGCACCCACGCTGACGCCTGGTGGCACGTCTCCTCCATCACGACTACCAACGTCGATGACCATGAGCAACCGTCGTGCATATGGAAGCTGCACTACGCTGCACACGCTAGCACAACGCGAAAGACGAAGCACGTAACTGACACACTAATACAACGCGCAAGACAAAGCACGTAACTGAATCGTCACCGAGTCAAATCAGCGCGTACAGCGCGTCGTAATTGCAGCCTCCGCGATCAACTTCAGAAACATTTTCAGAGCTAATTGCGGAGGCCACGCTCCGCTGTGCTGAGTACGGTGAACGCCACCTGGCGTTGGTAGTGCTTCTTGATGCCAGCGTCCCTTCGAATGCTGGCATCGAGGCGTCGTAGTGCTGAGACCACCGAAGCGTTCAAGACATTGTAGACAAAATCCAGAATGATTCCCGGAGCAGTGGTTGTTTTGGTCGGCAGTGCATGCCTGCACGACAAAAATTCGGGGGGGAGGGGCAGAAGCCCCATCAGCCCCCCCACACCCTGGCTACGGCCCTTGTGCTTGGGGGTCCTTTGTTCAAACCCTGCCGTAGGACAATTACATTTATCCTCATTTATTGAGAAAGTCTTTCTTACAGACTTTCGCGCCATTTATCCATATCGGGTGTTTTTGAAACCTCTTTCGTGGGCCGGTCCTGCAGATTGTGCAGTGCCGCGCCAGTACAGTTATATCACTTCAAGGTTTGAGCTCTGTATTGTTTGGCACTTTTCATAGTTAAGTCGGAGAAGATTTAAGATAACAGGCATGCGCTGTCTGTGTGTTTTTTTCATGCCATATGTTCGTGGGCTGCTTTCGCAAAATTCGAAGGACTCATATTGTCAAGAATTTAAGACCTGGTATGAGCCGCTTCAGTTCTGCAATATGTTGGCAATGTATATGCCACAAATGCATGGCGTGACGTACGGTATATATATATATATATATATATATATATATGTATGTCTGTATGCGGAGCGTCACGGCAGCACGACGGTGGCGACGGCCGCGCCGAAAGTTCTCTTGGAGTTCTATATATATATATATATATATATATATATATATATAATGTCGCAGTTTCGCCCGAAAGGTGCAGCATCAATTGCGATAGCAAATTAGTAGAGAGCTATACAGAGTAAGAATAGCGGTTTTATCAGCTCTATAAACTTGGACATGCGGCAGCACCAGCAACGCGCAGAACTGTTGTCGACGCAGTCGGCGTTCTGCCCGCGTTCGCACCGAACGCGCCCGGCGTTGGTGACTGTTGCCGGTGCCTCTGGGGGCGGCTCAGAGGTTTTGGACGAGATTAGAAGGGGACGCTCGTCGAGCGGCGTCGGAAGCCTTACCCACCTTCACGTCTCGCAACGTTTTTATATAAATACGCATTTGGTGCCGCAGCTAAACGTCGCCTCCCCTCCCTCCCTCCCGTCCCCCCACGGCATTTCGCGCGATATAAGAATTCGCGTTTGCTCCCTATATATGGTGATTGTAAAGGAGGAAAAAGACGCTGAATTGTGCAGCCCTTCAGGGAGCACGGCGCAGAACGCGCGTTTGCTCTCTGACGTGCGTTCGCTCCCCGTGAAAGCGCGCGTCCCTCGCCCCCTTTCACTCGCACATACAGCGTCCTGAACGCGGAGACGATTTCATCGCCGTTGATGTAATACGGAACCTCACGGCGACGGCGACGACGACACCGACGGCAGAAATCCGCTTTTGAGTGTCCATATAATTGCTATCGCAATAATACAGGGTTTGTCCGGGAAGTAGTAAGACTGATTTTTTCCCGCCAAAACATGGTGAAGGAGGGTGATATTACGGTGCTGGTTGGGTGGTGGGGGGCATTAGCTACAAGCGCACCAGTCGCCGGTCGTCTCCAAGCCTTCACAGAGTGTAGATCGAGTTTAAGGTGAACCCCTTTCAAGGTGCCTTGTCATCTGCACAATGAAACGTTGCGCGGTGAAGTTGTGCGTCAAACTGGGTAAAACTGCGAGTGAGACCGATGGCATGATCAAGACGGCTTATGGGAGTGATGCCATGGGTCGATCAAGCGTTTTGGAGTTGCACAAATTGTTTCGGAAGGGAAGAGAGCAAGTTGAAGATGAACACCGGTCAGGACGCCCTTCAATGGCAAAAAAGGACGAAAACTTTTGATCTCTGACCACATATTCAGTGTGCGGATGATATCAGAACAATTAAACTTGCCAAGAACTGTTGTGCACAAAATTGTCACCGAAAATTTCGGGTTAAGAAAACTTTGTGCAAAATTGCTGCCGAAGGTGTTCACCGATGAACAAAAACAAAGATGTCTTTTGATTTGGCAAGAACTGTTTGGTTGTGTTCCTGACGATCCGAATTTTCTCGACATTCTTTATTGTTTTCGTGACGACCCAAATTTTCTGGACAATGTTATCACCGGAGACGAGTCATGGCTTTTTGAGTACGAGCCCGCGACAAAGCGCCAAATCTCTGAATGGCACCCCCCCTCTCAACTCGCCCGAAAACAAAAAAAAAAAACAAAAAAAAACGCGTGAGCAAGTCGAAAATGAAATTGATGTTCTTTTTTTTACTACATAGGAGTGCTCCACAAAGAGTTTGTACCACCTGGTCAGACTGTGAATGCTGCATTCTACGTGGAAGTACTTGAAAGACTCAGTACTGAAAGACCCGTCCAGCAATAGCTGGATCATGGAGGCTCCATCACGACAATGCGCCGAGCCATACCGCCTTTGCTGTCATGGACTTCCCGACCAAACATGGCATCACACAGCTTCCCCAGCCACCCTACAGCCCAGCTGTCGCTCCTTCAGGCTTCTTCCTATTTCCCCGACTGAAAACGGTCATGAAAGGAAGGCACCACGGCTCGGTCCAGGCCATTCAAGACGCCATAACGGGGGAGCTGAGGAGCATTCTAGCTTCTGCGTTCTAGGGAGCCTTCAGTAATTGTCAGAGTCGCTGGACGAGCTGTGCTGATGCAGAATGGGCATAGTTTGAAAAATATTAGGTCGATATGTCAAAACTGTGAATAATTTTTTAAACTTCACTCCTACTACTTGCCGGACAAACCCTGTATTAACGCTGTAAAACGAGAGCTCGGAACCGGTAAAATTGATTGCTTAGGAAGGAAGAGTACTGGGAGGACAGCTGGGCTAGTTTCGGTGTCTGGCAAAAAGCGTCGCCAAGTTTCTGGTGGACAAAGGATAAACAAGATATCCTGAACATTTCGCTCTAACTTCGGAACCTGCGAATAATTAAAGTAAAATGACGGAGTTATGTGCTAAACAAGTTAGCTCCTATTTTCTCTTTTTGGCGTAATCTCTTGTACTTGGTCGCTTCACTCTTTGCGCCAATGGGTGACGCTAATGCAGTTATCACTTCGGCGGCGATCCTGCTGTTTATTCCTGGCGCTCTCTGCACACTTGCACGCCTTTTCTGTCTACTGTGTGCTGCAATCTTTTGTCTCTGTATCGGTCAGTGTTCTAGCAAAGTAAGGAAAACAAAAGAAAGGCGGCAAGGCGTCCTGCACGGCTCTATGTTGTGTCAACACGGGGAGGGACAGTCTGGCCAGTTTTTTTTTCCTTTTCCAAGAGAGTGAAAGGTAAGCACGCTTCTTTTACAGTCGTTTGAATGAACTAATTCTGTTGTTTACGTGCCAACAGCACGATTTATAATTTTTTTATTTATTTGTATATATGTTTGGTCTTGCAGCCGTTACAGTATGGGTAGGAAGCCGCATGTACAATAACAATACAACCCGTAAGTAACACGATAATACTTGAGACAAACAGTAAAAATACACATACGAATACATGAAAAGAAAAAAAATGAAAAATACATTACACAATCACGCAATGCAGTGAGCATAGAAATATATGAGGGGAAGTCGAAAAGTAAAGGGTCTTTTGCAATTTCTCGCTCTAGGGTTTTTAGCACTGCTAGTATGCAGCGCTGAATTAGTGTCCTCTGCAGCACTTCTATGCGACGTGTCAGTCTTATTCCCGCGTTCGTCGTTAGAGTGTAGCAGACCGTTAAACATGGCAGCTATATTGTCGATCTGCACCAAGGAGAAAATGAGGGCAGTGATTCGCTTTTTGTTTGCCCAACGTGTTATGGTGACAGTTGTTTATCGCGAAGGAAGATCTACGAAGGAAGGAAGGAAGGAAGGAAAGAGTGGAGAAGGAAAGGCAGGGAGGTTAACCAGTTCAGGACAACCGGTTTGCTACCCTACACATGGGAGCGGGGTGAGGGGGAATGAAAGATGGGGAGGAGAGAGAGAGATCACATAACGTACACAGCACACACATCGTCAGTCGCAGTCCGTCACTCTTGCGTGGTACGTGACATCACTGTCATAGCCGCTTGTCCAAGCCCGTTTCCTTTAAAAACCTAAGCAGTCCCTTCGTTGCTTTCAGCTGCGATGTCTTCTGTCGACGACACGCGAGAATGGTTTCAATTGACAGTGGTCGATTGTCCAGGTGTGCTAGAACGGACGCCAGGGACTGTCTCGGGAACATTATATTCAGGACAGTCGCATAGAATATGTTCTAGCGTCTCCTCGCAAAGACAGGCATTGCAAAAAGGGTTGTCGGCCATTCCAATGAGGAATGAATAAGATTTCGTGAATGCCACCCCTAGCCATAAGCGATAAAGCATAGTGGCCTCTTTTCGGCGGAGTCCAGTTGGCATACAGAGATGCATCAAAGAGGGCAGGTGGTAGTGACGATTGCTCCAGTTGGTCTGGCTGCTTGGTGTGCACCATAGAGAGAGCGTGATCTCCTGTGCAAGCACTCGAAGTCTGCTGGCTGCGTCGGACCGTGAGAGCGGTATGGCCTCTTCCTGTGTGTCGTCAAGAGCTGCCCGAGCGGCATTATCGGCGTTTTCATTCCCTATGACGCCGCAGTGACTTGGAAGCCACTGAAACGTCACGTGGTGTCCTTTCTCCTGTGATGTATGGAGTAAGTATCTAATATCGAATACGAGCTGTTCGTATGGCCCGCGACGCAGAGCTGATAGCACAGATTGTAGGGCTGCCTTTGAGTCACTGAAGATTGACCATTGTCGAGGTGACTCCCGATTGACGAAACGAAGTGCCGCACGAAGAGCAGCTAGTTCCGCAGATGTCGATGCCGTTGGGTGGTCAGTCCTGAAGCTAATGGTAATAGCTCTTGCTGGGACAACCACAGCACCGGACGAACACTGGAGGTTTGTGGAACCATCAGTATAAATATGTACACTGTCCGCGTACCTCTCGTGTAGAAGAAGCAGAGACAGTTGTTTCAGCACAGGTGACGACAGCTCAGATTTTTCCTTGATTCCTGGTACACTGAGATGTACTGTGGGGCTAATAAGACACCAAGGGGGTATCGATGGTTTAGATGCAGCGGTGAAGCCCGAGGGAAGTTTGTCGTTGTACTTGATGATAGTTTTAGAGAACGATGCTTGGCGCCGGTCCGAAGGTAGTGTTGCAAGGTGGTGATAGGGGGCACGTGCAAAATGTCTGATGTGCGTTCTCAGGGCTTCCACCGTAATGTGAGTTTGCATCGGATGGTCCCGAGAAATCGCAATAGTTGCCTCTGTTGACGTGCATCTGGGTAAACCAAGGCAAACTCTGAGTGCTTGAGCTTGTTCTGCCTGCAGAACACGAATATTTGTCTTGCAAGTGTTGTTCAGTACAGGTAGACTATATCTTAAAAACCCGAGAAAGAGAGCTCTGTAGAGTTTCAGCATTGCGTCTACTGACATCCCCCATGTCTTTCCTGTCAAGTATTTAAACAACTGGGAAGTTGCTGTCAGGCGCCGTTTCATGTAGGCCACGTGTGGGCTCCAACAGAGGTCTCGGTCAATGATTACGCCAAGAAACCTGTGGGTTCTGACATAGGAAATGGTCCGCCCACTGATTGAGATGACATAAGGCGTCATTGGTTTGCGAGTAAATGCCACTAGTGCGCATTTTTCTGGTGATATGCTGAGACCTTGTTTACACAAGTAGCTCGCTGTCAAAGTTGCTGCTCTTTGAAGCCGCGCACGTATCGGAGGACGTGTGACTGCCGAAGTCCAGACACAGATGTCGTCTGCGTATATTGAAATCTTGATGGTAGTTGGTAAGTATTCAGCAAGTCCAAGAAGAGCGAGGTTGAATAGCGTCGGGCTGAGAGCACCGCCTTGAGGAACGCCTCTGCTCGTATAGCGTCGCGTAGTCGGGCCATCGTCAGTTAACACAAAGAATGATCTTGCAGATAGGTAACTTGCAATCCACAAGAAGACTCGACCACCTAGGCCAACCGTCGCAAGAGCATCGAGAATGGATTCATGTAATAAGTTATCGTATGCGCCTTTCACATCTAAGAATAAAGCTGCAGATAAACGCTTACGGGACCTTTCGTGCTGAACATACGAAACGAGATCAACTAAATTGTCGATGGAAGAGCGGTCACGTCAGAAACCAGCCATGGAATTCGGATAAATCTTGTAGTGTTCGAGGTACCATTCTAGGCGGCCAAGGAGCATCCGTTCCATTACCTTGCCTACAGAACTGGCCAGCGCTATTGGGCGGTAAGAGGTGAGCTCGAGTTGGGATTTGCCCTGCTTCAAGAGTGGCACCAGGCGGCTTACTTTCCATTCGTCAGGAACGTTTCCCTCCTGCCATGAGGAGTTGTAAAGGTTCAACAATTCTCTCCGTGCAGATTCTCCAAGATAGCACAAGGCTCGGTATGATATACCATCTGGACCCGGAGATGAAGAGCGCCTGCAGAGAGCTAGTGCCGCCTCGAGCTCCTCCATTGTAAATGGAAGGTCCATGCGGCAATCCCGGGAATGGGGGACGTCACCTCGGGCTGGAGGATCTGGACGAGTCACTTGGTCGGCGATCATAGCACAAAAGTCCTCTGCGACATCGATGTCTTGCCGCCCTTGGAAGAGCGCGAGCGCCTTGAATGGAAAACGCTGTTCCGGAAGGCAACGCAGACCTTGCACCGTTTTCCAAATATGAGACAGTGGCTTGCGGGGGTCTAGTGTCTGGCAAAACGTTGCCCAACGTTCCGATGCTAATCTATCCATGCGACGTTGGATCTTCTTTTGCATCCTCCTGGCCGCCCTGAGGTCATGGATTGATTTCGTACGCCGATACCGACGCTCCGCCCGGCGACGAAGTGCTCGTAGTCGCTCTAATTCTATGTCGAAGTCGTTTCGCTTGGAAGAGATCGTCATCATGTGGGTGGCGTTTTGCATCGTACTTTTAATTGTTTGCTCTAACCCGGATGGTAGGCCCTCGCGGCAAGCATCTTCCATATCAGAATTGAAAGTGGCCCATTGAATGGTCCGAATGGTCTTCCGTGGACCAGATCTAGACGACAAGCCTTTGATGTTAAGATAAGTGGGAATGTGATCACTCCCATGCGTCTCAATGTCTGGAAACCACTTCACACACTTGGCGAGAGAGTCACACATTTGACGAAAGCAAGGTCGAGGCAGCTGCCGTATGTGACGCCTCGAAGAAAGGTGGGGCTACCATCGTTCAGGAGAGTAAGGTCATAGTTGTAGGCGATGCTTGCTAATCTTCGTCCTTTTGCATTGGTTCTTGTACTTCCCCATGCCGGATGGTGTGCATTGAAATCTCCTATGATGACCCATGGGGCAGGACACACACTCAAGATATCTGCTAATCTTTTCGTTTCAAAATTGCTTGAAGGCGATATATACACGCCTATGAGAGTAAACAATAGTTTGTTCTTTTTAACTGTGATGCATATATATTGATTGTCGTCGTGAGGCGGAATTGGTTGCAAAACATAGGTAAGTTCACGACGAACAAAAACGATGATTTTGCTGCATGCACCATTTGTTGAAGACCTAATAAATTCGTACCCTGACAGTCTCATTGGTTTCGACAGGTTGGGCTCACAAATGATGATGAGTGGAAACGCATTGGTGTACACAAACTGACGAAAATCTGAAAGGCGTGATTTTAACCCTCTGGCGTTCCACTGGATGACGGACGCTGCCTTGACTTCTTTTCGGAAGGATGGGGTATGGGTAGCCATCTTTCTAGTTGAGGGATTCAAGCACTGGGCTTAAGGCGTCCAGCACTTTAAGTGCGCTTCGAGCAGATGTTGTCCCCATGTCGACTAAAAGTGCTCGGATGGCGTCCATGAGGGAACGCAGAACCGAAATGACTTGACGATCTGTTTTAGGTGCATCATCCATGACTGGAGAAGGCTCCGGTTGGACGACGACCTTCTGAGGTTCCTTGGCAAGGGAGCGGCTCGGTAGCGTAGGCCATTCCTCTAAAGAAAGAGTCTTATCCGCTTCCTTCGTGGAAGTGATGGGCCTTTTCGCGGCGCGACTAAGTGGTGCCGCCGTGGAGTGGGCACTATCACTTCGAGCATGCGCCTTCTTTGTAGACGTACGACGGTGCCGATGTCGACGCCGACGCCGGACTATTTCGGCTGCCTCCCTGTGTGTCGAATTGTCTCTGGACATTTGCTTGAGAACCGCACGCTCCCTCTTGATGCGGGGGCAGTCTTTCGAAGAGGCAGCGTGAGGGCCATGCGGTGCCACGATTCTACAGTTGGCGCACTTCAGAATCGTGGCACCGCAGGTCTCTTCTGCGTGAGGTTCAGCACAACGGGGACACAGTAGCGAGTTGGGACACACGCCCTTGACGTGTCCTAGCCGGAAACACTGATGACATTGAAGCGGCTTCTGGATGAATGGTCGAACCGGATGACGGAAATGTCCGACTTTAACGTGGGATGGTGTACAATCCCCCTTGAAAATTACTTTTACGCAGCGCGTATTCCCAAGGCGGCGCACTTGCGTAATGATAGTGCCCTCGTTTGCCGGCTTGATGAGGCTAGGTAGGTCATCATTGGGAATGGCAATGTCGATGTCATAAATGACACCGGCTATGGATGTATCGTCGGTCGGGATAAAGGGGCGCATTTTGATGCCACCTAGCTCCGTGATTGCTTGAAGTTTTCCAAGCGCACTCACGTTGTACACGTCTATGGCGAGTATATTCTTCCGTGGATTTATTCTGATGTCCTTAATTTGATCTGGCACCGCACATTCCAGAAAAATGGATAGGGCTTGCCTGTTCAGTAGTCGTAGGTTGCTTGAGGGTTCTTCCGGCATAAAGATGATGACGTGTGGCCAGCGCGCAGGCCTTGACTTCATAGTCGTTGTACTCGCAGGAGTTGACGGCGATGTGTTGACGATCTTTCTCTTCGCCCTCTTGCTCCGGACGGGTATGAAGCTGTCGTCGGATGAGTCGTCTTCCGACATAGAGTACAGCTCGGTGTCTTCGGTGTCGCTGGGGGAGCCAACTCGCTTCCTTGCGGTTGACGGCCGTGATGACTGCTGGCCAGGGGGGCCTCTGGAGTGCTCCGCGTCCATGGCCGCCAGACGGGGAGGCGAGGCACCTCGAAAGGCGAAGATTTCCCCAAAAATTCAGAGAGCACAGAGACAAGTGTTCTATCAATAAGACACTTCGTCGTCGTTCCAAGATCTACGAATGAATAGAGCGTTCAAACAGGGAAGAATTTCTTTAGGTGACGGGGAAAAATCTGGCAGGCCACCAACGTCAACGACTGAGGACAACTTGAAAGTCGTTGAGGGAATGGTGATGGAAAACAGACGAATCACAGTGGACGAAATATTTTCAAGTATGATAGCTTGCTGTCGCGTGAATACCGGTAAAAGAAAGACAGCAGCATCACATAGGAAGTACTGCGTGTTCACAACATATTCATTCTCGATGCAAACATTCCTATGGACGAGCTTTCACGTACCGATTTCGGTAAGTCGTTCCATTCTTTGATCGTTCTTGGAAAGAAGGCGCATGCATAGATTGTAAGATGCGTTTGGGGTCGCTGAAAAAGGCCGTCCCTGTTTCTCCTTAATTGTAGACCTTGCTGTGCTGTTAGACGTGATGTACTGTCAAGGTTAAAATAGTTTTTAGCAAGGAATGAAAAAGAAATTAACGGAACTGCACGCCATCTCTTGGCTAGCGCAGGCAAGTTTAGCTGTCTTAGCATTTCAGAAACAGAGCCTGTGCGAGCGTACCTGGAAATTATAAAGCCTGTTTCCCTGCGTTGCATCTTTTATAGTTTGTAGATCAATCCAGTCTGAACAAGGTCCCCTATAACGATGGCATATTCTAGCGTTGACCTCGCATATGTTAGACATGCCATTAGGTTTGTTGACTGAGATGCTGATTGTAGTTTGCATCGAAGGAACCAGAGCTTTTTTTTTCCACGTTTTTGCAGACATCCGTGATCTGGTCTTTCCAACTTAGTTTTTTTGTTATTTTTAACCCAAGGTACTTAAACATGTCAACTCTATAGCAAGTATGGCAGAGTTCGCTGCATAGCCATGTTCAAGTACATACTGCTATTTATTTGCATGTTGTGCGTAAGACAAAAGTTTTGTCATCACTTATTTTTATTTTGCATTTTTCGCACCACTTTTAAATATTTGTTAGGGCTTCATTTAGTGACTGTTGGTCTTCCTTGCTATTTATTACTTTGTACAATACACAATTATCGGCGAAGAGCGGCACAGTGATTCCTTTGTTAATGCTGAAAGAAATATAATTGTTATAGGCTAAGAACAGCAAAGGCCCAACACTGATCCTTGTGGAACACCTGACGTCACTTTTAAGAGTTTTGATTTTTTACCATCAATTTCGACGTATTGGGTCCTGCCTTTCAGGTACGCGTTGATTCATTTAACAATTCCTCGGTTAATTCCGACGTCTGTTTATAGTACGAACAATTCGGCATGGAATACTCTACCGAAAGCTTTTGATAGATCAAGACAAATGGCGCCGATCTGTTTGTGTCATTTAAGAAGAAGAAATAAACTTTATTTGAATAGCTGACACTTTGCTTTTAGTGGCCTCAGGTGTCGGCTCGAAGTCCTTGGACTCGGGCGGCATCTTCAGCTTGCCGGAAGGCCCAGAGCTGGTCTTCAAGCTCCGAAATTTTGAGGGCCGCCTCCCAGCAGCGGCTACCCCTACGGAGAAGATCCCCGGCGGCTCCAGCAGCCGGGGCAACGGCGGTAATAAGCGAGATCGAGGCTTCCTTTAATCTAGTAACGCCTGCCGATATGGGCGCGTCGCGAACGGCGGCGGTTACAGTATCGTTGTTGCGGGCACATTCCCATAGCATGTCACGCAGCGTTGCTCTAAGTCAACACGCATCACTTTACACGCATCAGTCGGATATAAGCTAGGATAACGGTGGTTTAAGACTGCCGCACTTGGGTAACTGTGTGTTTGCAGTAAGCGTAAGTTGACGGCCTCTTTCCTGTTTAATTTAACGTGCGGTGGCGGGAACTTGCATCTTTCGAGTCTGTAGTGTTGTGTGAGGTCTCTGAACGTGGTCAGGCGATCGCCCCACAACCATTGTAATTGTCGTTGTTGCAGCGTATCTGTCGCAGTGTCTCGATCCGGCAGATCCGACGCCCCGCACTTGGGGGCTTAGGCGGCGGCCACGTAGTCTGCCACTTCATTTAATGAGTTTGCGAAATCATCAACTGTTTCAAGGAGTTGTGTTACTCTCGAGAGACGCTGCCGAAATCCATGTTGATTAGGGTACAATCAGCTAGTGTTCTCAAGGTAGGTGTCAATCGATTTGGATATTACATGTTCTAATAGCTTGCAGCGTATATACGTTAATGATATGGGACGATAATTTTCGACTTCATGTTTATCACCTGATTTGTGTACGGGTTCAACCTTAGCCATAAGCGGTCATTAGGGACTGTTCACTACAAAAGTAATGCGTCAAATGTAATTTTTAAATACAGCGCTACCCATTCGGCATGTCTGCGCAAAAAAGTGTTGCGAATGCCTCCGGTCCCACCCGATTTCCTTATGTCTATGTTCAGCAGTAGCGTTAAAATTCCTTCGGAACTAACTTCTACGTCTGGCATTTTCTCTGAGCGCGAGTCGGACGGAATGTGTGCACTGTCATGTACTGGTGGCACAGAGAACACCGACTGAAAAAATTGTTATAACAGCAGGGCCATCACTGCAGCGTCAGTGAGAACGTTAATATTGACAACAACAGATCGTGTATCGTTCTCTTTTTGGGACATATGTATCCAAACTACATCTGGAGATGAATTCATAAATTTTGTCAATGTTTCCTCCTGATATTGCTTTTTGCCTTCAGCGATTTTTGCTCTTAACTGCGCCGACAGGATCGATATCTTTCCTTGGTCTCTTGTGGCCTTCTGTCTCTGGTGGTTCATCTTACGCTTCAGTTGGATAATTTCGCGGCTAATCCACAGATTTTGTTTTCGTTTCCGTCATTTTTGAAGCCGTATAAATGTACTGATGTAATGAAAGTTAATGGCTTTGAAGGATTCCCACATCGTGTTCACATCACGGCTGGAGTCAAAATTGTCCAGCACTAACGACAAATATTCAGTGACACCAGTGTCATCCACTTTTTCGAAGTTCGTGACGTAAAAAATATTTTTCTTTGATTTCAGTTTTAGCTCGTCGTGTGTACTTGAACAAAAACGAGATGATGATCTGATATCCCCTTATCTACGGTTACCTCGAACTGCTCAAAAATGTCCATCAAGAAACGCAACATCTAAAGTAGACTTCAGCTCCCCGGAGACACGTGTGCTGTCCTGTACAACTTGCGTGAGCTCGTGATTAAATGTACAGTCAATAATTGAATCAGAATGAGCTTCATCTCGCGTCTCAGTTTCAAAAGGTTGCCAATTGATGCCAGGTGAACGAATTAAAATCTCTAGTAATAATGAGCCGATTGCTGCGTTTTTTTATCATTATTAAGTGGATAATTGTAGTTTCATGCTGTGAACGAAAGAGGCGAGCTCGGTGGTCGGTAAACTGTGCCGAGAACTGATACGTCTGCAATGTTAATTTCAGACCAGAGGCTTTCGCGCTGTGGTATGCCACTCACCTTTTCTACCTGAATTGTTTCCTTCGTTACAATCGCACCCCCCCCCCCCCCCCGTGAACTGGATCACGTCTTATTATTTTGTACCTAGGCGGAACTATTGCGACTTTTTGTATTTCAGAACGTAGCCATGTTTCTGTAATGGTAACTACGTGTGGGTCGTAATTCACTAGAACATACTCTAAATCAGTGATTTTATCTACGAGGCTTCTGGCGTTCAAGGCAACTATTCGGAAATTATTGCGCTTTTCGTCGCCTTTCCTTCAATCCTGAACAGCCGTTAACAAGCGTTATTCATAGGCCTGACCTTGAATGCGCGCTTCTTTTCATTATCGTTGTGGTACACGTCGGTAGTGATTACAAGCTTGTCGTAGTCAAAGCGTACGCGGTGACCTTGTATCCGATCTTTTTGAGCTGAATTCCAAAGTAGCCTGTGCTTCTTTTTTTTTTTTTGCAAGGCATGATTTGATTATGAGGTACGCCGTAGTGGGTTTCTCCGGAATAATTTTGACCACCAGGGGTCTTTAACGGGCCCCCAATGTGCGGGACGCGGGTGTTTTTGCATTTCGCCTCCATCTAAATAGGGCCGCCGTGGCCGGGATTCGATCCCGCGACCTCGTGCTTAGCAGCGCAACACCATAGCCGTTAAGGCACCATGGTCGGTACTTGCATGTTTGCTTCGTGAACTCACGGTCCGCTGCAGCGAAAGGCGCACGATTTGCGGGTAGTCGACCGTGGTGCAGGTTTGCTTGGCGCGCAGCGTCCTATTGGCGAGTGGCGTCCTTCTGCCGAGTAGCTTCTGCAAAGGTGCGAGAATTTTGGTCCTGCTCCGTTGCATCTTGGGCTGCCAGTTTAGCTGCGACGCACCGAGCTTCAGAAACGCGAGTGGCAGAGTTCGCATCGTGCGCCGCGAACGCGTTCTGTTTCACGCTGGCGTGTCTTTCACAAGCAGCTGCCTGTGAAATCGAGACATACATGCGAGCCAGAGGGCTGTAATGCGAGTCAGAGAAATCAGAGATTATACGAGTCTAGAGATGCAAAGGGAATCGCAACGTCCCGACAGACCCTGCATATACCTGAGAAGGCGGCAATCCAGGTACTAGGCATGTGGCTACATTCAAATCAACACTGCCAATGCGGGGTTAACCTCATCCAGATGGCAACGCAAGTCACAAAAATGATAAAGCCGGTAGCCACGAAAAGGACGGGGGTGAAGGAATCAGACATCCTCTGCCTAATCAGAAGTCTGGTGGTTAGCCACTTCATTTACAGCTTGCCGTATTACCATCTAACAAAAACATAGAGGGATGCGATCAATTGATGCTTAATAAAAGCAAACAAGATCGCCCTACAAATTTCGCAATGCGCCTGAACTGCAAAACTGATGTCTCTCAGGATTCAGAATACATTCGAGGAACTGGCAGAAGCTCAACTGATAACTGAAGGAAACAGACTCTCACAAACGACCACGGATAGGAAACTCCGTGGCAGACTCGGGTATCACGAGCTCCTAGAAAAACACAACCAAGCTAAACCCATCCCCAAAAGAATCAGAAACAGCATCAAAGTGGCGCCCATGCCCAGAAATATGGACCCAACTCTACATGCTGGCAGAAGAAAAGCCAGAGCTGCATACCATTATAAAAATCACTATTGAAATGTTGTTGAGGAATTGTTGACACAATATCATTTGAATAATGCCTCAATAGTTATTGAACGTACACAACAATACCTCAAGAATAAAGTTGTTGAGCGCTTCACAACAGTAAAGTCATTGACTAATTGTTGTTGACATATTGTTGAATAATGTTGAGTACTATTGAGAATTGTTGATAAATATTGACATTGAATATATATCTGAAACACACACACGTAGACGTGTATGTGTTTTACACATGTATATTGTTTTATTGTTCACTTAATCACCACTAAATATATAGAGTGTCACATACCTTCAACCAAAGGCCTATCTCTCGAGTCGTAATTGGGGGAGCTTGTGGCAAGACGACGCTGCCGCAGGCGTTCTGCTTCGTTTGCCCTAAATTCAGGGTCGGCGGCTCTTCGCTGACGTTTCGCCTGGGCTTCGGAAGCCGTCACGCTAGAATCAGCATGCTAGAATCGGGCGACAAGCTTCGCTTACTAGAATCGGACAACAAGCTTTGCTTACGATAAGATATGCCTTTGCTTACGTAAGATGCTTACGGCGACAAGCTTTGCTTTCAGATATATATTCAATGTCAATATTGCTCAACAATTCTCAATAATACTCAACATTATTCAACAATATGTCAACAACAATTAGTCAATGCATTTACCGTTGTGAAGCGCTCAACAACTTTATTGTTGAGGTATTGTTGTGTATGTTCAATATCTATTGAGGCATTAATTGAAAGGATATTGTGTCAACAATTCCTCAACAATATGCCAACAACATATGAATAGTCATTTTTGTACTCCATTTTCTCGACAGAGTAAGGGCTTTTGATTTTGTCTCTTTGGGTCCCACGTATCACAAGGGCAGTTCAAGGAAGCGTTACAGGTCCCCGTGCCCACAGGGAATATGTGCCATTGATCTTGGACCCTTTCTGCACTGCCTCCAGGATCGGCCCACTTTATCTGCCCCTGTATCTATCTGCTTTTTGAACGTCGCTATTGGAAATGACAAATAAAACTTCAGCGTAATAGAAGTTACTGCTTGAGTGATATTGTCAATAAACATTGGCAAGAACTCGCAAGCAATAATTTTTTTGTAATTTGTTTGAAGAGTAACTAGCATGTGTAGTAAAGGGTTGGTGCCAGAGACCGCATTTTTTCAAGTTTGACTGGTTGCTCGGATGATCTCGTTTTGTTCTCGCAACTTGTCAAAGTGGTTTTTTATGTGTGGCAAAGCCAGTGTCAAGCAGACACCATTTCCTATTTTGTTTGCTCATATGTTTTGTTTATATGATGTACGATCTAGTGCATGTACGGTACGTTATATTGCACTCTAGGTCCATACCACAGTTGTACTCGTGCCTACGGGTGACTAAATTTCATTTTCAACTTGCCGGCATGTACTCGTTTTGAGTGCCCGGATAACAGCTTTGGCTTTTGGCTCAAGGTCACTTAAAGATCGCCGACAACGGGAGCTAAAAGCATTTCATGCTTAAAATAGTAGGCAACCTTAAACTTTGACTTAGGTGTTTCTTTTTGGCACTCGCATCCCGGCGTTGGTGTTCTGTGCTTTGGTAAGCAGTAATAAGTGATTTCTGATCAATTATAATTATTCCAGACACTTCAGTCACTCAACTTGAACTAAGCTTATGCTTTGATATCATGTCTATAAAGAAACCGATGGATTTTGCACTGTATTACTTTTTTATTTTTTCCTGATTTATTTTTAATCTCGTCTCAGCTAATTAGTTATAATTATCCCAGACACTTCAGCAAGTCAGCATGCAACAAAACTTATGCTTTGATATCGTATCTATAATAAAAGTCATGAATTCTGAACTGAACCATTTTTTTATATTTTTCTGATTTACTTGGATTGCGCCCCGGTCGTCTCAGCTAATTAATTCTAATTATTCCAGACACTTCAGTAACTCAACTTATAGCTAAACTTATGCTCTGATGTCATATCTATAATGAAACTCGTGAATTTTGTACTGTACTATCTTTTTAGATTTATTTTCACCTCCTGATCATCTCAGGAGGTGAACCGGAAGTACTGTCCAAAGAACAAATGGCACTCGACGCTACTGCCATTAAAAACTCCCGATACAGCTTTCTATTCTCAATACGTGCAACATAAAAGTGATTTTTTTTTCTTTTTCTTTTTTTTTCTGAGCGTGAAAGAAGCCCGCGAATACACGCAAAATTGCCGCACAACTAGCCGCTCGAGGCACTATGCGTGTATCCGCGGGCTTCTTCAACGCTCGGAAAAACACTTTTATGTACCACGTATTGGGCAACAGAAAGCTGTATCGGGAGTTTTTCCTGTTGCTCTATAATTTTCTGATTGACACTTTTCATCTAAATATAATATCTGAGAAGCTAATTATTTATTATTAATTGATTAATAAGTATGAATTATAATGATTATCTAATTATTTATCTAATGCAACAAATTGAGTATCTGTAAGCGACGGCAAACAACATTACCTTGGTTCTGTCCAGCTACGTGGCATTCGCATATATTTAAGTGTCGGTGCAAGAAAGTTGGGACACCCTGTGTATACTGGGTGTTCAAGATTATAGGCTTTACGAAAATTTTTGAAATCGCTTGTAGCAGGTAGCATATTCTTATCGCTTAGCTTGGTTATTCGAAGAAACGGACATTAGTAACAAAAGAAATTGAAACTAATATTCTAATAATTACAAAAATTTACTAATGAACTTCTTAGTCAATTATTTTACTATACACATATTGCAATATATGAATTGTAGCCGGTGAGTTTGCAAGACGCATCCCCCTAAAATGAATTTCCAGGATAACACCAGTTTCGAGGTATTATTGCCCAAAGTGTGGGACGAAATACATGGGCGTTTTAGTTACTTTTGTGCTTCAATGTATAAAACAGCATTTTGGTAACAAAGTAAGTGGAACAACAGTGCATTTTTACGGCGAGTTTGATGGCGCATATCTCCAAACTGGTGTCATTCTGGAAATTCATTCCAAGTGGATGCGCCTGACAAGCTCACCGGCTCAAATTCGTAAATCGCAATATGTGTCGTAAAGTACTAAAATAAGAAGTTAATTAGTGATTTCTTGTTATTAGTTGAATCTACGTTTTGATTGCTCGTGCTAATAATGTCCGCCTCATCGATTAACCCAGCTCAATGATAAGAGTTATGCTACCGGCCACAGGCGATTTCTAAAAATTCCGTAATACTTAAAAATGACCACCCTGTATGTATATATATATATATATATATATATATACATATATTTACATACATTATTATTATAATGTATTATTATTATTATTATTATTATTATTATTATATACATACATTATTTGTGTCTATATATATATATATATATAGACACAAAATTGGAGCACAGGACAAACGTCCCAACAAGCAGTGACCAATAACCGATGATGGGGCACCTCCTGGATGCCCATCGGCTTCTATGGTAAGTGGCCAGTGCCCTGTCTGTGTCAGAAAACGGCATTGCCTCCATGTTAAATATGGGCAAGATGGTGGGAAAAGTAGTATGTAAGCATAATAAATAAATATGTTGTTTTAAAGAGAGCGTTTCGTTTAGTTGTTAGCCCTTAGCGCACAATAGAATGAAACAAGTTTGGGTGATCTCTGTGACATGGTGTCCATATTTTACATGAAAGCCTAGGTCTATTCTGTAACACGTAGAGACGGGGTGCTGGCCAGTGTGCTGGGAAACTGCTTGGCCAACACGCACAATCTACGCTGTTATACTTTGCCGGTGGCAAATCGTAGCGCCGAAGCACAGGTACAAATGTTTAATCAATGGGACGACATGCTGTCTATACCGTTTGTCATGATGTCAAACTAACAAGCACGAACAGCAACAATTGTTTACGTTGCTGGTCCGTAGTTAATTTCGCGCCGGTTGCTTCACGTGTTAAAATAAATATTTCCTTTTAATACAAACGATGAAAACTGTGCCTGCACACAGGGCGCGACATTTGCGACGTTTGAATTTTGCACTATTTCCCGCGCGCTCCGTACGTGACCGGCCGGCGCACTGCGTTACCACGATAAAGAAAATAGTTCCTCAAGGAACCTAAGCAGAAAACTTTCATACTCTTTCAAACCACATAAATTGTTAAGAAATACCATTATATTACAAGATTTGTTAATAAATATTGCAATTCATATCGATGAAAGCGTGGATTTGTATGCGCGTTTTTGCGTGAATGCGCGCTTGCGCTGTTGACTCTTTGGCACATTCCGGAACTTTGTGCGTGCGGCGTATGTGTGCGGGTTGCGTGATGAGTTTGCTGCGTTTTCTGTGCCCTTTGCCTCGCTGTGACATCTTTCTTATATTCCAAGTTGTTGCTCGCTCTTTATGGGCTACACGTTGCCTCGAAGATCACCGTGATCGCCTCCGACTCAGCCACATCGAAGGTGAGTGAGTGTTTCGAATTCCACTTGCTCGTTCATTGCGACGCTTTCAGCAAAAGTGCGTACAGAGCCCGTGCGTGTCTGCCACGCGCCTCTGTGCTCGTTTTCATTACTAGTACTATCCTTCCGTTGCGAGAATTGGTTGTGCAGCACTAGATTTGTGAAATTGAGCATGAAGTTTTGTCCTGATTTAACTTCACAGCGCGCTTGCGGCGACGTAAAGCAGCTATGTGGAGCCAGCTTGAACAGGGCATGTTGTGCGCGCCACGATTTTTGGTACGGTTTTCCAGCACCGATTAAAATTAGCCTTATTAATGAGCGCTCGTGCTTTGACGTTTTCGTGGGC
This sequence comes from Dermacentor silvarum, assembly GCF_013339745.2. Classification (NCBI taxonomy): domain Eukaryota; kingdom Metazoa; phylum Arthropoda; class Arachnida; order Ixodida; family Ixodidae; genus Dermacentor; species Dermacentor silvarum. The sequence goes on from NC_051155.1 coordinate 77,752,551, forward strand.
AGCTATGTGGAGCCAGCTAAAACAGGGCATGTTGTGCGCGCCACGATTTTTGGTACGGTGTTCCAGCACCGATTGAAATTAGCCTTAATAATGAGCGCTCGTGGGGCTGTGGCGTTTTCGTGGAAACAATGCGACGTGAAATAATCCGAACTGTACTGTAATCAAGTATATTTCGTTCGCGCAACGCCGTCCATTGTCGTGCATCTACTACATGGCGTGTCGGGATCGGCGAAAATATGCGCGAGGCGTTTTGCCTTTCGAATGTATTCTGCTGCGCTGTTCGCTTCAGCATCGAGTGCCCAGAGTCCGCTGACACGCCGTGCGGTAGACACGCGCTGTGGCGCAATAATAATAAAGAATTGCAATGGCGTATATGTGATTCTATGTGATAGGTGAGATAAAAAAGGGCTGATGCCAGCGAATGCTGTGAAATCATCAGGTTATGTGTGGTTTGTTTTCCGCCGGTACGCGCGCGGTGAGCTTCTTTTTTTTTTACCATTATCTCCCTTCGACGCCATCGAGTACTTCGCGCTAACGCCTTAGCGTAGGCGCTCTATATTCACGGAAAAGGCAGATTCTGTGGGATTCAATGTTCTGCTTTAGTGGGATGAAACATTGAAAATAATGTCATCGTGTGAAGTTTCAGCCCTTGGCCCTTCAGTAACTGATTGATTTAATGAAGTTCGAAAATCAGTAAAGGAACGAGATGCTTGGGCATATTTGCCGTGTCCCACTGTGCTTCCAGTGGCATGTAGGCGTTATCGACAAATGTCAAAAATTAGCAAGGCTTTTTACGAGATAGAAGTAGACAGCTATGTCAATAAGTTATTTTTGCTTTGAATTCACACACTAAAGAGGAGAGAGAGTGAAAGGGGAGCGTATCCTTGTGAACTAAATGACGCTGTGACATAAGCTTGGAACAATAGTTTGTTGGTGGAGCAGTTCTGTGGAATACTTAGAAAGTAAGCAAACTGCAGTAGCAGCAGTTAGACGGGGAGTAAAAAAATGCAACACTGGTTTGATATGAACGAGCTACCTTTAAGATGTGGCCGCAACACTTCAGTAGATAAGCAAAAATAATTTTAAAATTTAGGAGAGAAATTAAAAATAAATTATTTGCCTACCTCACACTGCCAGGGGCAAGAGCAGCCATGCTTTAATGTTCTCAATCAGTCATTTATATCCATCCATTTATGTCGGCCTAATCGTCCATATAGATGTTTTGATTGCTGCTTTTGAGTTATCGTGGCGTCACATTTTAATCCTGACATCTGTTTTTAGAATCAAAATGAGCCTGGAGATGCCAAAGCCGGAATGCGAAAGGTGAATTCTTTGACCATTCATCGTCTAGCGTCACCAAGATCAAATGCATTGTTGCCAGGAGAATGTATTGCCAGGAAGATTTAGTAAAAATGGTAGCATTAAGTGTATCCTTTGCGATTTTGCATAGCCTTTGATTTGCCAGTCGATTCATTTATTTGATGAGGGGTGGGCAGTTGGCACACCCTGCCTTTGTGTCTTATGTACACATTCAGCTGAGTAGGTCTGGGACACAGCAAGCGAATATGATGTGTAGTGGTAATCGCATTAACGTCGACAGTTGTCTTCCTGTTTGAGCTGCTACTGCTGCTTGCCAACATAAGCAGCAGTTGCCCAAGATGGCGTGAAAGAGGTTCATTGAAGAGTGGCACATACTCTGAGTCACATACCCAGAGATCCAAGCAGGTCAATCAGATGGTTATTAACCCACTTCCCTCAACATAGCAGCCCTACCCATTAGGCCACTGACCACCAAGTGACACAAATTGGCTGGAAAATAGAGACAGACACCCAAAAGTATGTGAAGTATCCTAAAAATGGCTACTTGCTTTAAAGTTTTCGATGCTTTGGTTTACTTGCTATTTTATTTTGTACTGGGTGAATCCTTGTTTTTCTGAAGCACATGGCATCGTAACAGCATAACAAGCTATGACATTAGTTTTAGTTGTTTTTATTAGTGACATTAGTTCACATTTTAGGTCTGGAGCAGGCAGTATTTCTGTGATTTATTCGGAGTGTGGCTGTTGTGTAAATGTGCTTAAAATCCTTAAACTACCTCACTAATATTTACCTAAACATGCCGTTTCAAATAGGTTGGAGAAGTGCTCATTCAGGTTATCCTGGCACAGCTTGCCATGGTGGACCAGGCAAGTTTGCAAGGGCCTTGATTCACCATGTATTTACAGAGAAGAACCTCATGGGCCACTCACTTCTGGGAAAAAGTTTGCAAGGGCCTTGATTCACCATGTGTTTACAGAGAAGAACCTCATTGGCCACTCACTTCTCGGAAACAACCCCACCAATAGGCAAAAAGAGGCTCTTGGCCTTAGGGTCAACGCTTTTATAGGCAAGTACCGTACATCTTTTTTCCCATTGCATTTTTGCATTCACATTTTGTACTTGGAATTACCAGCTTGCTATTAGCACAACAAATGACTTTCAAGTAGCCTGTTTCTGCAACTACGTGGTACAATAGCCTACTATTTGGAATCAATGTTCTGTAAGGAAGAAGTGTGTCGTGTAGAGCTTCGCAGCCAGATCGCCAGTGCTACTGAAGTGGGGCTCGGGCTCGACGATGTTCCTGGTGCGCCTTGTTAAACCTACGCTGCTATGTCTTCCTGTCGGCGTCCTTCGTGTCGTCCACAGCCGTGCTAGACTTCCTTGTCATAGCTCATTTGACCTCATGTCTCGACGCCTCCATACTAATGTGATAAATTTTAAAAGCAGCCTTAACTGCCAGAAGTGATTGGTGGCTCCAACTGACAAAATTAGGTGTATTTGCACATTAGTTGCATTACTTGACTGTCATTGCAATGAATAGTTGCAATGAAGCAACAACCAATCTGTAGTACCAATCTGTGAAGCATGCTACCAATCTGGTGGTATTACGGGTGCGCTTAAGTAGCCTGAAAGTGCTGTTATAATATAGGAATTATGGAGAAGCTATGCTCAAGTGCAGTTACTGCTCAACTCAAGAGACAGCACTTCACCAAATTTCAGTAGTCAAAATGGCCCTCCAGATTCTGTAACGGAAAACATAGTGGTTTCACCTATTTCAACAGACCACATTGAATTAAAGTTGCTCCTGTCTTGAAGGAGGTCCATGTGGTGGCAGACAGTAGCTTCTCAGCAGAGGGAGCTTAAGTTACGGGGCATAATTATTTGGTTGTTTCGATCAAAGCAACAATTGGTACAGTTGCCAACTTCGTTGTCAACATTGCTATGTTTAGCAATGTCCATTCATTCTAGGCACTCAACCTATTAGGATCCAATTTATCACATTTTATTCTAGGATGTGGAAAAAACAAACATATTTATTTGACTTTTCCTCACGTTCTCATAACATGATCAGTACTCAATAGGCCCTTCGCAGCTACTATATAAGGCTTCTTACAGAACATGAGGCATGTCCACAGCTCCCACTCTGAAATTGTCGGAAATGCCTCCTGCTTTCTTACTTCAAGGACGCACTTGCCTGTTTTCAGCGTTATTATAAACCAGTGCTCAAGTACTCTAGGTTTAGTTTATCAAAGATTGAATGAGCTTTGTAGGTGTTCATGTTTAACCCTTGAAGATCACATATTTTCTGGAAATACGTCCCCCAATTTAAGCGTTATATTTTTATTCTGGATTGTTCTTCAGAGTGACCTTTCAAGAAAAAAATGGGTAAATAATTTTTAGGTCACAAAGTGACAAAGGTTTCTTAGTGTCCGCTGTTTTGCACCATGTTTATTGTAGCATGCAGGGCAAACTAGCATAATCACATTTTTAAATGTAATGACACTCACAAAACATTAAACTAGGTGAATACTCCCAAACTACTGCAGTGATAGGCACCATAGAATAAAGAGAAAGATCAGTTTTGGAAGAAGCCAAGGGGCAACAGCACAATCAGGATTTTTGTAGAAGTCGCAGAAGGTTACAGAATCTGTAATGTGATGCTTGGGACACTTCATTCTTCAAAGGTATGCTTATTTATATGTTCTTTCGCCGCCTCATATTTATGGTCGTGACCACACGATTTGTTTCCACCACTCTACATGCATGGCAGTGACCCTCAAAGGATTAGCAGAGCCACTCCACTTGCATATTTCTCTTGTAAGACTGAGCATTTCTTCGTATTTCTTCTTCGAATTTATTTGTGTTAGTGTAACCAGGTCGGCGTGCAACTGCAGTAAATCCTCCTTATAAGCAGTATTTTCTTTCAAGTAGAGAGGCATAAGAATGGCCATCATAATGCGAGAAGTGCACTCCAGTAGCATATCAGCTCTTAATACAAATTCAGATATACCATACTCAATTCTGGCCACATAACCGTATTTGGAGCAACTCCTGCAAGGAAAAGTGCAATAAAGTACTGTACATTTTGATTATGATTGTTGAGAGAACTAATTTTAGTTGCCAGTCTACCTTTAAGTTTTTTCACGAACAATATGAAGTCTTTTTTCCACCATTTTGTTCCTAAGCAAGCAACGTTCACATTTTCACACCAAGGATACTCATGAAGTTATTCTGCCACAGTGGGCTTTTCCTGTTTGCCTTCTGCATATTGTGCTAAGTGGAGTCCTCCGGCGCCACTCCACTTTGAAAGCTGAAGCTGGTCATTCTCTAGAATTGAACTCCTGACAACTTTGAATAAACAAAACAAATGAAACAGTTTCATTATAACAGGGCGTACTGTATGTCGCACTTTTGCATGTGGAACATTGATCTTAAACCTCATGCTGTATTTCCTTTTTTTTACAGGCTTTACCTCTCACAAGTTTCCTGGGACAAACAAGGCCTACATTAAGAACACTCTGGCCTCACTTCTCGCAAGGGACCTGAAGTGTCCAGAAGAGCTCAAGTCTGTGGACAGTTCAAGTGTTGTGCACTTGCAGCCCTCAACATTTTTTTATTATTATGATGTTTCTAGTCACCTGAAAAGCCCAGGTTGGATGGTTCAGACACAAGTACTGTGTTGTGATTACTAATTAATTGCACAAGTGTTGCGCTTTGTATTTTAGTGCATTTTTACATAACTTTTTATATATTTCTACAAAAGATAGTGTTTCTTGACTATTTTATTTCATAGGTATCTCGGGTCATTTCATGCCAATACTGTTCCATGATGGCACATCATTTCAAGTTTGTTTGATGAAGTAAAAGTAGGCACAGTGAGAAATTTGACAGAAAATCAGGTTTCATAAATACACCGTAAAGTGGAATCTGTGCTATTGTCAGAGTGGTTCTGTTTAAGAAAAACTACATATTAACATATGTTTGTGGTAATGGTTTATTTTGCTATTTCAAAACAGTAAGAATTAAGAGGTAAAAGTTTGCTTAAATTCAGAGTGCAACAGCAGTTCTCGGGCAAGGCAGCGATGTGCTCTCTTTCATGTATGCATGAAATCTGATTTCTTGCAAATTCTTTCATTCTAACTTGTTTTGCGGCACTCAAAAATTAAAAAAAAATTCCTCATGCCAGTTCCATTTAAGTCTTCGAGCAGGTAACTAATGGCCACTGTCTATCAGATAAAAATCTTAAGTAGTCAAAGTGAATAAATCGCTTGGTATGTAATGACCTGCCCAGGACCCTAGTAATCATGGCCGAAAATGCTACTGGATCGTGCAACAAGCAGTGCAGCACAATAAACTGCTGCCATGGCCCAACTTATTGTAATCACCATGTCGTTTCAGAGGTAAATAACGTTTAGTAAAATGGGCACATACCATTTAACCAATAAATAAGAGTCTCAGTGGGCTCATTCAAATTGTGCCATGATTACTAAGTTACTGGCTACCAAATAGAGAAAGCAAATACAACATAAATGTTATTTACTGTAATGCTTGTATATTATTTATTTTCTATTTATTTCAATTGTGAGAAATGTTTTACTTTAGGGCCACACAAACTTTACATCTCTCAGTATTCAGTTTCGTTATTGTATGAAGCTGCTGGCAGTTTGTAGATTGCGTTAGGCATTTTTGGATCTGAAGGCACACATGGCTGTACAGTTAACAAATGCTTGGCTTCAATAAACAGTTCATCTAGAAAAAATGCTTTTTGTCCACATCAATTTTGAGCTGTTGATTTCGTGAAGGAGTATTGATTTTGTGCGTTAAGCCAATTCAAAAACTGCCATAATGGTTCTGCTAGCAGCTCTATAATATGTTTTATTACACGCTATATCTAAAAGTGTCGTTTTGATCCCTGGGAGACCCAGGTCTGCAATACAGAAGTGCCTGCATTTAAGTTTGCCCTTGTCCTCTAGTATGCAAGGACCACATCAATATGGCATCAATGGTAATGCTATGGGACTCAACGTAGCTCAGTGGTATTTAAAGAAATGTCTAGTGCAGTTTTGAACACTACTCACCAAACAGCATATTTCAGTGGGCTCTCAAGTGATTTCAATAATGACGTTCAACACTGCTCCAATAATATTTAAATGGCGTTGCACTATTGACTAACATTGCCCGTTGGGCTTGTTGGTACAACATATACAGGCAAAAGGCGTAGTGCATCACAAACAGGACACAAAAGGAAGAACACAGACAACACACACGTTTGGCGTTTGGTGCTTAACGTGTGTGTTGTCTGTATTCTTCCTCTTGTGTCCTGTTTCTCATACGTGGCACCTTTTGCCTCCATCAAGCAATATTGACATTTAACGCTCATCCAATAATACTTCAATGGGGTTTCAACATTGATGTTCAAGAATGGTTCAATAATATCTCAATGGGGCTTCAATATTGATGTTCAATACTGCTCCAATAATATTTCAATGGGGTTTCAATATTGACATTTAACACAGTTCCAACATTGTGTCAATGTGGTTTCAATATTGGCATTCAACATATTTCAACAATGTCTCAACAGGTTTTCAATATTGACATTCAACACATCTTTAACAGTTCTTCAATGGACTTTCAATATTGGAATTCAACATGGTTTCAACAATCCATCAATGACTTCTCAAATTGAAACGACCCAATGATGTTTCAACAAAATGTTGCGGGCCAATTTTCAACACCTATCAACAATTTCCTCAATAATGTTTCAACAAAGCCTCAAAGCGCTTTCAATGCTATTTGTTGACATTAACCAATGACTTTTCAACAACTTTTCAACAATTTTTTGTAAGGGTAGTTTGAGAAAACGCATGGAGATAAACCAAACTCCCGCTTCGTGGACGCGGCAAGATACCCAGCCAGGCAGAAAAGAACGGTAGCTGCTGTCAGTGACTACTTGGGCAGAGAAATCACTAGCGCCTCCACTCAGAACGCCACTATCATGGAAGCAGAAGAAATCGCAATAGCCATTGCTATCAAAGCGACGGAACCAAAGAAACAACAAATAACCATCCTATCAGACTCTCAAGCGGCATGCCGAAGCTACCTTAGTGGACGAGTATGCACCGCAGCCTATATGATTATACGAGATATAACACCTCGAGCCAGATTTTACCTTTTATGGGTACCCAGTCATGACGGAATCAAGGGAAACGAAGAGGCTCCCAGAGTAGCTCGTGCGCATGCTACACACCACGGGTGATCACAGGAGCCTCTGATGACCTGATCCCGAATGAGCAGAACTACTCTGCAATTTTAAACTATCACAGAGGATATATAATTAAACTGACACCCCCAGATAAGAATCTCAGTAAGGAAGAACAGGTTATATGAAGAAAGCTGCAAACCTATACGTATAACAACCTTCACATTCTGCATGAAATTCATCCTGAAAGATATGCGGACACATGCCATAGTGCGGGGCCACACCATCCTTAGACTACATCGCATGGGAATGCACGGCATATACACAAAAGGCAAACACAGAAATTACGGAGCATACACATTGGGAGGCGGCACTGTCCAGTTCAAAGGAAGAGGTCCGAAGGGCCATCATCCGACAAGCAAGACGCCGCGCGGAAGCTAGTGGGGCCCTTGTCTAGGGGCTCCACCCATTGAGTGTTTTATTCTTTAATAAAGTTGTTCTTCGCCGGACCAAAGCAAGATTCGCCCGTCTACGTTGTTGCCTTTCTGCGCCGCTGAACAGATCAGTTTTCTTCGTTAGTGCCATCGCAAGCGAAGCACTGGGCGGAGTGTATTCACTGCTGTTGCATATTGATGATGATGGTGATGTATAGTGTTTACTGGCGCTCGTGCCAGGTATGGCCAAAGAGCGCCAAGAATCGATATAAGATGATCGATGGATGATTAGCGCTGAGTGGATGTATCACGGCTGTATAGACGCCTAAAAGTGGTCGCTGTATAGATGCTTAAAACGTGTACTTGGAATAAAACTATGACAATGACTACAGTGAGGTGTGCTATGTATATAAATGACAGATTTAAAACACTCAGTTATCGATCATTTCGAAGCAACACTACTGCAGATGCATATTGAAGCTGCACTCCGTAGGCGACGAGGCGTCACAGGCTAATCCGATGCGAAAGGAAAACCATGTGCGGAAACTCAGCAGAAGGCCTAAACCGCGTAGGAGGCTCCGCTGCGCTGAGACTACCAAAGCGTTCTATCTCGGCGCCCCTTAAAGTCATCATGCAGTACTTCGCTTCAGCGCTCCTAGATAGCGGTGCATCCTTGTCAATTGAGAGAATATTTTACTCGTTCGTGCCGACGTCAAGTCTGCTACAGGAAGTTGATAGTAGACCCATAGAGAAAGAAATTCAACAAGAGGGGACACTCGGAAAAAACTGGCAACAGGAAACACGTCACCATACGTCACGCTATACTTTTGACACCGAACGTTAGCTGCCGCGAGCATCGAAAAAAAAAAGAAAGTGAACTTAATTTAACAGGCATTCATTTATTTTTTTAATTCTTTGCCGCGAAAACTAAAACGTTTTGCGTATAAATTAACTTAAGCTTTGCGACTTATTTTCCTTGCCGCCACAGGTCAATGACGCGCCAAATACATGCGTCATCCGCCAGACACTCCCCCGAAGCCAGCGAGGATGGCTGCACGCGCGTTTGAGCGCTCGCGCGCGGCGACCCGTCTGTCTCATTCTTTTTTTTCTTTTTTAAATGTAACCTGGTTTATTGGGCTCTCGGCGTATTCTTGCGTTCCTTCTGCACTGGGACAAGACACCACTGCACTATTGGACTACGGCAAGGTGAGAAATCTTGTTTCACAGTCTACGACGCAATTAGGCTTACGGCACGGGACCGAGACTTACGACGCAGTTAGCGAAAAACAGCTCGGCCATCCTGGCTCAGTTAATTTGAGTTAATGAATCGTGCTGAGACATGTTTCCGACACTTCCTAGGGGACTATTGTAACTTATTTCAGTTTTTGAGCCACACTGGCCGCACAGGGCGCCATGTCGCAGTTAGCGAGAACTCAGCCGTGGTGTGTAGTCTAGTGCATCTTGCTAGGAGAAGTTTGTGCCGCTTTCTCTGACGCCAGACATTACTGAAAAGTAATTTCGTTACTTTCTGGGGTACTTTTGAGGCACGCTGGCCGCACAGCGCGCTGTGACGCAGTTAGCGATAAGCAGCTCGGCCATGGCGATAAAGTTTGGCGTGTAATGAATCTTAGAGGGACAAGTCTGTGACGTTTTTTGTGGCTCCGCAACAACATATACTTTCTTTCGATACTCACGCCTGTTGAAAGCGCGATGGGCGATTGCCAAGAGTGATAACATGAGGTGTGCTGCTGGCGCCGGCAGAACGCGCGAACGACGAACATATCAGAAACTTGTAATTCGAAAATTACGTCTTCAAAGGACTGAAAGAAGGCATTGCACCCACGCATTTGTCTTGAGTGCCTGTTGCGTCCGTCTCGGTGTATGTCGCGTACCGTCGCGTCGCCCGAGAACACGTTTTGGAAACGCGAAGTCGCTCGTGTATTTGTGCTGCCTAAGTGCAGGAAATAATGCCCGGAAATTGGGGAACGCTTGGAAACCAGATGTTTTCATATATGTTTGGGATGAGTCGGGTATTTTCTACGCCATGTATGTAAAAGCGAATTGCTTTTATTTGTAATGCCGCCCATTCACCGCTTTCGCACGTTTCGCCTCGCAGTATTCCTATGTCTAAATACCAAAATGACTCATGCTTGTAACATGCTGTTACGTGCTTGCAAATGTAACATGCTTGTAATTTACTTTTTTTTCAGCTGGTACCGTCCGGTGGAGCTTCATACAGGAACGACTGCCTTACCTGCTGGTGTCACAACGTTGGATGAACGCACAAAAATCGCGGACCGAGATTTTATATAGAGCAAAATAAATATTTCCTCATTGCACAATAGGTCTTGCGTCTACTTCGTGAAATTGCACGTGGCACAGATTCGATGGGACTTTACGAGATCGTTCGCAATCATTTTTACTAAATAATAAACCGATTCTGCACGAAGAGCAAAAAAAAAGGGGGGGGGGGGTTGCGCAGCCGGCGTGCTAGCTTGCGTTCAAAATACGCGCGCCCAAAACCGAAACCGGAAGTGATGCAAGTGATCGACACCGACCGCTTGGCACGCTGCAGTCAATTCGGCCGCTGGGCCCTATGGGAGTGTCCCCTCTTGTTGAATTCCTTTCTCTATGGTAGACCCTGGCAGAAAAGAATTTGGGGATAAAAGAGTTAAAACTGATACTTCATCTTTACTTGATATGTTTGGACGCCCGGTGCGTGGACTAGGTTAGATTAGAGGACACTGTACTTGCCTGTTCCTGATTAAGCATTGTAAGCCGCCTGAAGCTTCGCGAGGTGCGGAAACCAATTGAAGGATCCCTGCGCAGGCGCAACAACACTGCAAGCGCTGTTTTCTCCACGTTGTCTGCTACTGCGCCGGGCGCAATTGACATTACAAAGCGACAGTTCATGGGTGTCGCCAAAAAACAGCCTGCTGGGGTGCTATGCAGGATGCGCCGAGTTTCTCGTTCGCACGAGTTTTACCCGAGTTTGCTCGATGGCAGTCAGTGAACGGAGATAGCAAGGAACGTGCAATAACAGCAGGCAAAAAGAAATGTCGAGATAAAGCCGCGTATGACAACATGAGCGCACCCTGCGCGGCACAGTGCTTCCGCGCTTCAAGCACAGAGGACTGCGCAACGAAACGCGCCAGCGGCGCGCAATGTTATCAACGTATTATCGCAATTTAGCAATACCGTCACTGTCCCGCTGTCTATCTGCAAACTTGCCGTGAGCTTCCTGCCACGACTTTCTCGGGCGCGTCAAGGGCGTGCCTCCTCTTTCGAGCATTATTTTCCTATGCTCCGTCGAATGCGAACAGGGCACATGCGGTACATTCTTGAACCTACACTTTCCCTCAATCGAATACACTGAAATACAACAAATAAAGTAACAAACATTTTATTTATTAAAGTATCGTTTTTTTTCGTTTTGAATGCTATAAATTTGTGATGACAAACGGACATCGAGTGAATTATTAAATTTTGCATTTTTTGGCCGCGAGTGGTGACAGTGAGGCGAAAGCTTACAGGCGGATACATTCTAGTCGCGGGTTTGAATTCCGGCCACGGCCGGCCGCATTTCGATGGGGGCGAAATGCGAAAACACCCGTGTACTTAGATTTAGGTACACGTTAAAGAACCCCAGGTGGTCCAAATTTCCGGAGTCCCTCACTACGGCGTGCCTCATAATCAGAACTGGTTTTGGCACGTAAAACCCCATAATTAAAAAAAAAATACATTCTAGACGGTCGCACGCACGAGGGAGTTCATACGGTGAGCAGTCGCCAGGGGCGCTGCAGTGCTATTCTCGATAAAATCGATGCGATAATGACGCATGAAGTCAGTCGTGACAATGATCTGTCCATTCCCTGTCTATTAGGGGAATGGCAACGCAGCGCTGCGGCATGGCTGTTCATCGCAGGTGTTTTTACTGACGCGGCTATTAAGGCCGCCGCTTTACCAACTGAAACGACACTCTATCCATAGAGACGGGGGCAACGGCTGTCGCTGCAAAATTGCTGTGCGGTATTGTAGGGTCCGCAGTGACGCCGAACAGTGAAAATGTACCAGTTTATCTTCGTGCGCGAAGTCTCCGCGATGCATTGCGAAGAAGAGCGTGCTGCCCAGCGACACAATTCATCGCTTGTCACCGCTTGCCTAGTGAAGGTGCCTCTGTGCGCATGTACGCAGAATTTGAGTGTGTTGTTCACTCCTATGTGCTTGCCGATTGCCTCTGCTGCTGAGCTAATAGTGATCGCAGATGGATATCGTAAGGACAGCGCAGCAATCGCATTTTGGCGGGTTAGGGCTCTTGTGTGCAGTTAGGAAATTAGACTTCGAATGCAGGAAGGTGTTGCAATTGTTTAGTGTGCCGTGCTTGTGATGACGAAATGCCATCGCACTGGATGTGTTTGCGCTGACCGCTGACCGTGTTTGCGACACTACGGCTCTGATACATCACTTTTGACAGAGCAGCCATAGAAAATGACAGCTGCGATACGTTGTCGTTGGAAAACACTACGCACCGCTCAGGATCGTCGTCCACCGCGGCGCATCGACGCCTTGCAAGCAGCTACAGTGACCTGCCGATAATTATTTGCTGTGCGCTACGTAGCCACAACGCAGGCAATGAACCGTGTTGTGGGGTCATCACAGCCCAAGAAAACATATGCATAAGGCAGCGAAAGTCGACGCTTTTTTTTTATAGTGGTGTTGAGTACATCACCGATGACAGTGCGTTGTGCGTGTTTTATTTCGCCGGTCAAGATTGTTAATGCCTCTCAATTCCGCACCACGTCGCTGTTGTCGAAAAATAAGTTGGGCGTGGCCCAACCGTGGTGGGCACGCACAAGAGTTGCATGCCTCGCGCGGAGCGTGACCTATGGTTTTGATTGACAGGCAAACACGTGGCAAACTCGTACATAGCGAAACCCCCCTCGAATTGAACTCGTGAACATGGCGGCTGCAGCAGCAGCCTGTGTCATCCATCGCGTCCAGGGGCAGTAAGCGTCAATTTGACCGTCTGGACCCGTTCAACTACATGACCGACGTAGAGTTTAGCGTCATTTTTGCCTTTCCAAAACGTCAGTGCCCTGGCTGTGTGACGAGTTAGGCGAAGGCCGTCGTCTGCGGCGACAGCGTGGCGGGCCAATTATGCTTTCCGAGCAGAGAGTGGTGTAACTAGGCTGCGGAGGAAAAGTTCGTGCGATCGCTTCGGCTCTCTCCTGTTTCAATCGCTGCTCGTCCATCGCGCCCCAGCCCCAGGCCAGGTCCGGCGTCGTCATCGGAGTACTGGGGCTCCTGCGAGCACCTGGGGTTCAACCCGGACCAACCAACCTGTGCAGGCGAAGCGGTCGCATTATATTGGAAGGCTCAGAATGGACGCCGGGCTGCCTTCCGGTGCAACAGCTGCCGAAATCAGTTTTCGCAGTTACATGGTACCGCTGCATTGCACGGGCGAAGGAAGTTACTTCGCCAACACGTACCGCCTCGGCCGTTCGAACGACCACCTCTCCAGGCGGCAAATGATTTGGCTCCCGTACTGCGTGAGCAAAAGCGTAGACATATGACTATAGAAGGAGATCACCGGCGACTTGTTTCCTCTATCGGAGTATGCCATCACCGACTGGAGGATCTACCCCTGTAAGGTCACGAGGGACGAGCTGCTGCCGTGAACTCCACTTGGTGCCCCGGGTAGATGCCGCAAATTGATGAGTGCCTTCTTCGCGGCGAGAAAAAATAAAATCGAGCGGGCGACAATTTTCCGCCGAGTCGCCAAAATTACGGCGGTGTTAAAGATGGTGGCCCATGGGTCTTCGGCATGTTCTGCTGACCAGACGGGCGCTGCGACTTTCAAGGTCGACCGACGAAAGGCGGCGACGCTAGGCGCCATTATTGCAGCCAAGGTTCAACCGGGGACCATTATTCACAGTGACGAATTGGCCGCATACAAATGTATCCCAAACTTAGTGGATGTTAACTAGGCTATGCCTCAATCCGCATTGGTAGACAGTCAACCACAGCGTGAACTTTGTGGATCCCATCACGGGCGTTCACACGCAAAAAAATAGACAGTTATTGCCAAAAGTGAAGCGCTACTTCGTCAGCGATGGGTAAAGGGTAACTGCACTGATGATGGAGTCCCGCCTGGGATGGATGTGGTGGCGCTCAAAGGCCACGTGCGCTGCAAGGACCCTTTCTTGCGTTTGTTAGAAGCCACGGAACGCTCTGGCTACCCAGTATAAAGACTCTTCCTGCGGTTGTTAGAAGCCATAGCTCGACGCTTGCCAGTATGTAGGTGCATCGCAAAGTAAAAGAAAAAGCGTAGTTTTCAGACCCTTGCATGAGTGCTTATCGGCATTCCTTAGTGATTATACGGTAAGCGCGCGCCAAACCACTTATGCGCTAGCCGACGCTCACTTCGTTTCGCAGCTGAGGCAGCTGGGGTGCCTCCTACTCGCAGCCTTTCTTTAGCACGAGCAACGAGCGATCTGTTAAAAGTCCAGTGTGAAAACCAGGCGCAAACCAATCTGTGCTCGGAAATGGGAGTGCAAGCACGTAGCGAGCCGCACCAATCCAATCCAGAGCAATGAGAAGGAGCAACGAGCGATCTGTTGGATGCCCAGTGAGAAAAAACCAAGCGCACACCAATCGGTGCTCGGAAATGCTAGCGCGAGCACGTAGCGAGCCGTGCCAATCGAATCCAGAGAATAAAAGATGAGGGCGAGCGTCCCCTCGTGGTATAACGCGAAACGTATTAAACTACAAATTAGTCTAATACACCTTCAGTGTACATCTTGTAAACTGCAAAATGCTTACAACCCATGTTAATGTGGCTAATATTATTGTACTAAGTGCATTTATTTTATAACTTGCTTGTGCCCGTAATGCACTCGGTGGAACGACAAACAAGTGAAAGAAGGCACGACCATGCACCGACCGTATGATCCCGTGAGCCCCAGTTTGTCGACCGCCCATATGGCAACGCCCACGGGATGATAGCCACCCAGAGTGAATCTAGATAAACCAATGACACTGGAGGGGTGCCAATGGACAAACTTTGTCTTGTTACCATTAGTTCTTTCATCTTGGGGCGTCGCCAGAGCTCGTGAAGATGCCGAGTTTCGTCCAAACTCGGCGTATCCTGCATAGCACCCCTGGTCTATATTTATTTATCAGATATTCATCATCGATGTGCGATTTTCGTGGTTTTCAACTGCGAGCTAAGCAGCCGAGCAGATTTTACTGAGAACGAGCGAATTTACCTGCGCGGCAAGTCACGTTACCACACATTGCGTGCCAAGGTGTTTGTGTCAGCGCTTAGCGAGCCACGAGCACCGGTGTTGCAGCAAAAGTTTGTCCCCCCTGTGCAACACAAATTTTTCTAGAGTAGAAAATGCGCAATAAGTTGACCACCGGCTTGCAACATTTGGAAGCTGGTCTTCCTGTATTAGGCATTCGGCAGAACAAAGAAGACAGGGAGTAAATAAAAGGTTGAACCAACCAACCGACCAACCAGGCTAAGATTTATCTACGAGTGATAAAAACAATTTATGGATAAAGATAATTTAGCTGTCAGAAACTGATCAGTATTTTTGGACAGCTGTTGAAAAAGCAGCATTACCAAGCCTGCTACTTCAATATGTAATAGCAGTTAAAGTAAGAATTTGGCTTGATAAATTTTTCTGCCATGATTTTAACATAACTCCCGCTACCTGCAGAGTGTAATGACAGTTGATCTACCTTAATTGAATACACTGTTTTGCGAGAACAGTGGATAAATTTGTTCAACAAATTGTGTTTTATGTCTAAGCATGTAACTAATTACCTTCGTTTTTTTTTTTCGAAGCCACAGCCCCAGCACGGGAACCTCCACCTACCCTGAATTTCGGTCTTCTCTGTGTCTGTGTATGCGAAATATGTGGTCTACATCCTTTCAACCAGTCTTGTTTGCTGATATATTTTCGCATAAGTGACCCCCCAAAAATGCTGCGACAAACGATGTGCTTTTGTAGGATTATCACGTGCAAAGCAAAATAAAGTGACTTTGCTATTCAGAACTTGTAGGTAGCTTTGTTATGTACTGATAAATTGTGCAGTTACTAGATGCTCTGCTCTCTAATATTGCTTTGTGTATTGTATATCTTGCTTGTGCCAAATTCTCTAATAAACAGGCGAAATAAATCACGTATTTCTGCTTGTTATTGTCCTGCCGAAACGCAATAGCCGCAAGGTATGGCATGGTGGCTGTCGTATCTTCAGCGGAATAAGGTAAATTTTGAAGAAACATGGTTGCACTGCTGGCACACACACACACACACACAAACACACACACACACACACACACACGCACACACACGCACACGCACACACACACACACACACACACACACACACACACACACACACACACACACACACACACACACACACACACACACACACACACACACACAAAGAAATTGCCATTACAAGAAGGAAGAGGCTGGAAATGACAGCCGTTCGAGCAAAACAGACTGCAACCGCAAACGCAACTCGTGCTCGTTTCCTGTGGCGTTTGCTAAGAAAATTGTGCCTCGTAGAGCGCATATCAGAAGACATGCAGGACGACGTCTCCCCATCTCGCATCAACAAAGTCGTTGCCATGACGGACTTGGCTTTCAATTTTTTTTTCAGAAGCATGGCCTACCAGGCACGAGGGGATAAACTGACGCTCGTGATGCAATTCCCGTTTACCTGGAGGGTATATACCAGCAGACACAGCCATGGGAAGACTCCCTAGGTAACTACCACAATTTCACCAAAACAATAATCTCCAGCATGCTTCACAGTAGAAGTAAAAAGGTGATCGCGGCCTGTTCGGGTTAAGTGTGAAACAAGCTGTACATAAGGATTCTTTGCATATTCATTTTCACGCGTGGAGCGATTATGAAACTGTACACGATATTCCCAGTAGCTATGATTCTCCAGATAGCCTTTTGCTATAAGTACCAGTGGATGAAATTTAATGCGCAGTAGTCGCGTAACTGGCGCTTTTCACTTAAAAAACGCTTGTGACCTTCATTCGCCAACGCATCGAGACCTATCTAGAAAATGCCCACAGCAGCCGCTCAACAACTTTCGTCAATACCGGTGTTTCTTCCCTAGACGAGCAGCAAGAGTACACGCCTAAAGCATGTATGGTAGTGACCCACTGCGCACAGATCACATTTACGCAGCAGTAAAATCCGAAGACGCCTCGCGAAGTAACTTTACGGAGCCAGTTGCTTTACTGAAGAACCGATTACGCAAAGGGCTAAGAAAAGGAAAGCACTGAAAAAGGCGCTAGCCTATCCCTGCACATCACAGACACCAGAAGTTGCAAGCGGGTAAACCCCGCCTCCGGCGCACGAAGAAAATGGGATGCCGGGGGAAGTGCTGTCGCTATAAATTCCCGATGGTCGGCCTGCTCAGGGGGGAGGGGAAGGCAGCATTCACGCTGCTATATAGCCGGCAACGTATACAACCTCGAGTGATTGCCGCCAGGCAGTCGAACACTCCCAGGTTATTTATCTTCCTGTCCCTGAAGAGCAGATTGTAATTTTTTGTTTACTTTCCGGAGGTGCGCGTACTGACCTTAGGCACAGAGAGTATCCGAACTTATTAATGTGAAGAAAACGGCGGCGAGAAACGAACAGACTATAAGTGAGCCACGCGGTAGCGCTTGCGCTCCCTGTGGTCATCTACCGGCATCAATAATTTACTGAAACACTTAAGGATTGAGCACGTTTCTTGCTTTGCTTCATTCATTTTTTTACTAGCAAGCAATCGAAAAGCTATTGAGAACAGTTCCCAAGTTTATCTAGGACTAAAGTAGGTTTCACCTTATTGTATGTTAGATGCCATATTTTTTATACATGAGTAAAAACGCATGATTTATAACTTCTAGAGTACATCCAGATTTTCAGCCACAATGATACCTGCTTATGTAATGTCTTTAGTAAAACGAGAAATACAGCATTCGGCCATAATTCGGAATAATGTCGGAAAAAAAAAACGCAAAAGTTCAGTTACCTCGAAATGCGACATATCTTTACCAGGACGGAAGCTTCAGTCGTCGTAGTACACTCGTAAAATTATATGAGTGCAACAGAATGGACCTTGATAGCCTGTTACAGTGACGAACTGTGTGCTACAATGAAATATTTCTTGGTAGGCAATATAATATATGAAAACATA